>NC_058083.1:221066262-221377173 GCF_014858855.1 Bufo gargarizans
AACCAGAGGCAAAACAGTCTATTCGTCCTTGCATCTGGGTGACATACTCAACCACACTTTTGTGCGATGTGGGGCACCTTTCGCACTGCGAACATGATATAGGGCATACGAAGGTCCCAGTCCCTCCCATCCTTAGACACCACTCTTTTTAACATATTTTTTTATGTTTGATAAAACCTCTCTACCAGGCCATCCGTTTGTGAATGATACACGGACGTCCGTAGCTGTTTTATGTGGAGCAACTTACAGAGTTCCCTCATGACATAAACGGTGTCCCTTGGTCAGTCAGAACCTCCTTAGGCAGACCCACTCAAGAAAACATCTCCATTAACTCCTTAGCTTTGAGTTTGGCTGATGTATGATGCAGCGGCACTGTCTCCGGGTACTGAGTGGCATAGTCGAGGACGACCAAGATGTGTTGGTGCCCTCTAGAGGACTTTGGTATCGGGCCTACGAGATACATAGCGATAATCAGTAGGGGTACCTGGGGACTAAGGAAATGTGGCTGGGGGCTCGTTATCAGGCAGGTTGGGCAAGACTTACAATATTCTTCTACCTCTCTGAACACACTGGGCCAGTAAAACTGTTGTAGTATCCGGTCCTGTGTTTTCTGAATTCCCAGATGACCCCCGAGAACATGCTGGTGGGCTAACTCTAACATGCGTTTGCGATAAGCCTGGGACACCACCAACTGTTCAATGGATTCACCTCACAGCTGGTTTACCCGATACAACATACCTTAATGAACCACAAAATGGGGAAACACTAATTCTGCCCCCGATTGTTGTGGTTCTCTATCTATTATTAATTCATTTTCCCAGACTCGGGATAGGGTTGGGTCCTTGCGTTGTGCAGTACCAAAATTATTCCCGGAGACATTGAGGTCTGCCAGCTCAGGACCCGGCGGCAAGCCCTCCATGTCTTCCACTATCACACTTAGCGGGTTTGCCTCTCCCTCTTCCACCGAAGTGGCAGTCACCCCTACCGCTGGCCCTTTGGACTCAGGTTCCAAGGGTTCTGGTCTCCCCCCTGAGCTGGGCCACTCTGCTAGGGTTACATCTGTCTCATGGGTATTGGTAACTTTCGTATCTGGTCATTGTGCCGGGAAACCAGGGAACTCTCTCAAAATTATTAGTTCATACTGCAATTTTGTGGCGACGGCCACCTCATGAGTCCACAGCCATCGTTGATAGAGAGACCAGGGCGGTGGGATAGTCTCCATGAATGCACACAATGCCGATCTTTCGGCCAGTATACTCGGCGGGCCACACCAAGGTAGCTCTTACTAGGGACACGGGCTCCCTGAATCCAGCAGTGCCACTGCCAGAGTGTCCCCTGATTCCACCTGGCACAGGTGGATTTTGTCTATAGTCTCGGAGGTTCCTGTGGCACATAGCTTCCTGGCATACAATGAGTGGAGGTAGCCATAGTTGATATCCATGGGTTCGCCCCGATGGGGACAGTCAGTCCTTATATGTCCAGACTCGTGACACCACCAGCAGACCACCGGGGCACCAGCTGCCGAGTCTGGGGTAGAGATTTCCGGGATTTGACTGGCCCCTTCCCAAAACAACCCCCCTGCAGATTTCTGGTGGCCTCGTAGTGCTCCACCAGGTCGACCATCTCTAAAGCATTACCAGGAGACACCTGTCCGATTAAATGCTGGAGAGGGTACCGTGAAGCCCTCTAGAGCACATCCGCCAACAGACTGTCCAGCATAGTTAGTATGTCAGACTGTAGCCATTTTTGCAACCGGTGTAGCAGGTCATAATATTGTTGTCTGGCGAGTTCAGCCAGGTTAATTTCCCACTGATGCACCCGCTGGGCCAGGACCAATACATTCACCCTCAGTCTCGCCAGGATCTCACCTTTTATGGTCGGTTAGTCTTCCGCTTGATCATCAAGGAGATCGGAAAACACTTGCTGGGGTCCAGACACCACGAACAGAGTGATGACCTCAGCCCACTGGTCTCGGGGTAGCTTTTTCCTCACGGCCACCTTTTCGAACAACGATAGGTCGTGATGTCATCTGAGGGGGTCATCTTAGGGATCGCCGCACGGACAGCTTTCTGGGCATCATGGACAGTCTGGGACGCTCCTGCCGCTTGCAACACCATCACATGTTGTAATAGCAGCTGGTTGGTTTCCTGCTGCTGCAAGTCAGCCTCCACGAGGGCTTTCACGACTGCCTAAATTTTGTCAGGGGACAGCTTAATATAGGACATGCACTTGTGACCGGGAAAACAAAAACTTTTTGGCCTTCAGTCCTGCCTCACTACATTTGCCCGCACCAATTGTGGGGATTTGCTCTGGTAGACAGGCTAGCGGACACAGTTACAGAGGCAACCACAAAGTCTTTACCTTAAACAGTTCAGTGTTTTATTCACACATAATCTATCAATCTATCTACAGTATCTATCTATCTATATCTATCTCACAGACTTCCTTCATGCATACTTTTTTATTTTTTATTAGTAGTAGTACTGGTGGTAAACAAGGTTGTACAATTTTGCTGCACTTTATGTGGCATTTCTTAGCATTTAAATATACAGTTGTGGCCAAAAGTTTTGAGAATGACACAAATATTAGTTTTCACAAAGTTTGCTGCTATCTTTGTTTCAGTTGTTTCTGTGATGTAGTGAAAATTAATTACACGCACTTCATACGTTTCAAAGGCTTTTATCGACAATTACATGACATTTATGCAAAGAGTCAGTATTTGCAGTGTTGGCCCTTCTTTTTCAGGACCTCTGCAATTCAACTGGGCATGCTCTCAGTCAACTTCTGGGCCAATTCCTGACTGATAGCAACCGATTATTTCATAATAACTTCTTGAAGTTTGTCAGAATTAGTGGGTTTTTGTTTGTTCTCCCGCCTCTTGAGGATTGACCACAAGTTCTCAATGGGATTAAGATCTGGGGAGTTTCCAGGCCATGGACCCAAAATGTCAATGTTTTGGTCCCCGAGCCACTTAGTTATCACTTTTGCCTTATGGCAAGGTGCTCCGTCATGCTGGAAAATGCATTGTTCTTCTTCTTGGATTGTTGAAAATAGTTGCTGTTGGAGGGTCTTTTGGTACCAATCTTTATTCATGGCTGTGTTTTGGGGAAAAATTGTGAGTGAGCCCACTCCTTTGGATGAGAATCAACCCCACACATGAATGGTCTCAGGATGCTTTACTGTTGGCATGACACAGGACTGATGGTAACGCTCACCTTTTCTTCTCCGGACAAGCCTTTTTCCTGATGCCCCAAACAATCGGAAAGAGGCTTCATCGGACAATATGACTTTGCCTCAGTCCTCGGCAGTCCATTCACCATATTTTCTGCAGAAGATCAATCTGTTCCTGATGTTTTTTTCTGGAGAGAAGTGGCTTCTTTGCTGCCCTTCTTGACACCAGGCCATCTTCCAAAAGTCTTGCGCTCACACCTGCCTGCTGCCATTCCTGAGCAAGTTCTGCACTGGTGGCACTCCGATCCTACAGCTGAATCCTCTTTAGAAGACGATCCTGGTGCTTGCTGGACTTTCTTGGACGCCTTGAAGCATTCTTAACAAGAATTGAACCTCTTTCCTTGAAGTTCTTGATGATCCTATAAATTGTTGATTGAGGTACAATCTTAGTAGCCACAATATCCTTCCCTGTGAAGCCATTTTTATGCAACACAATGATGGCTGCACGCATTTTTTTGCAGGTCACCATGGTTAACAATGGAGAACAATGATTTCAAGCATCACCCTCCTTTTAACAAGTCAAGTCTGCCATTTTAACCCAATCAGCCAGACATAATGATCTCCAGCCTTGTGCTCGTCAACATTCTCACCTGAGTTAACAAGACGATTACTGAAATGATCTCAGCAGGTCCTTTAATGACAGCAATGAAATGCAGTGGAAAGGTTTTTTTGGGATTAAGTTAATTTTCATGGCAAAGAAGGACTATGCAATTCTTCTGATCACTCTTCATAACATTCTGGAGTATATGCAAATTGCTATTATAAAAACTTAAGCAGCAACTTTTCCAATTTCCAATATTTATATAATTCTCAAAACTTTTGGCCACGACTGTACTTTATATAGTTAAAATAGAAGTGAAGTACAAAATGTCTAGAGTATACAGCATTTAGGTTTTTTTTTTAAAAGGGTCCAAATGCTATAAACGCACAAACACAACTCCAAAAAATTGCTGTATCCATAGTGAATTTCCTAATTCAATAAGGACTTTAAACTAGCACCTGACAACACAAAAAAATAAAGAAAAAAAGCCACAAAATAAAAGCAAGAAAATGCAAAAAAAATAAATTAGCAAAAGAAATACTGAGGGCCCTGGTCTTTCAAATAAATGTGCATATTTTAGTGTGGGAATAAAATATACTTTTCCAGTTGTGGTGCTATGAAGTTTCTCTGTTAAATACTATCTGTAATGAGTTGCATTATTATGTGTTGCAGAAATCTTTTTTAATTTAAATTAAAATAAAAAAGAATTTATTACACCCTTTCAAAATGAAAAGTTCATAAGTACCCTCATGATATGAGGTGTAATATTTGACAGGCATGAGATACTTCTTTTACCTTGGCCTATACATCAGAGTTTTCAAGAAATCTGCATTCAAATTCACAAATAAATCAGTCATGAATGGCATCCCAGCTGAAAGAAGATGATTTGGTAGAATGATTTAATGGAATGCTAACTTCTATGCTAAGCAGCTGCCATAGAACTTATGACAAGTCCTGAGCAAATTGCAAGTTTATGATTGTTAAAGAACAGACGTTGCTAATTAAATTTACAACTCTCAAGCAAAGTTTAGCTACAGGAGTAAGATACATTGAGAAACTTGCTAAAAACATAAATAAGAACAAATGTCACCCATTCCATGGACAATTTGAAATTAAAACAGTATACAAATGCAGCAATCCATATCTTAGTAATTAACAAGTTGAGTAAACAGTTGCAAGAAACTTTTACTTTACTTTTTCAATTGCTTTTGTGACATGATATCACAGTCAAGTAAGAAACTGCTATATTTGTATGTAAAATAGTGGACGTGATGTCAGTATTAGAATATCAAAATCACATTGATTTAGCTTGAGCAATTTTTTTATGTCAACATATCCCATGGAGATTACACAACAGAAATGGAGTGCAACCACACTAATATCCAATGATAAAAAAATCTATTTTATTCATATCTCAATAAAAAGTGACATACTTTACAATACATAAATATAAATTAGCAGGGACATGACACATACATCGCCCTGCTAGCAGTCCCATCACAATAATGCTGAGAGATAGTAAATGCATCCCAGAGAGACCACTTTTGACGGCAAGACGTTCTAAGAATTTAAAGGGCTTCTGTCACCCCACAAAAGCCTTAGTTTTCTTGGGGGATAGTTACATTACTTATAGCACGATATAGGAGAATATAATCTTGTCACTTACTTTGATGCGGCCGTTTCTTTAGAAAACGAAGTTTTATAATATGTAAATCCGGTCTCTACCAGCAAGTAGGGCGTCTACTTGCTGGTAGCCGCAGCGGAAAACCGCCCCCTCGCCGTGTTGATTGACAGGGCCAGCCGTGATCTCCTCCTCCGGCCGGCCCTGTCAGTATTTCAAAAATCGCGCGCCTCTGTTCATTCGGCGCAGGCGCTCTGAGATGAGGAGGCTCGTCTCCTCAGAACTCCCTCAGTGCGCCTGCGCCGATGACGTCTTCTCTTTCGGTGATCCATTTCTGCACGATTTTTGAAATACTGACAGGGCCGGCCGGAGGAGGAGATCACGGCTGGCCCTGTCAATCAACACGGCGAGGGGGCGGTTTTCTGCTGCGGCTACCAGCAAGTAGACACCCTACTTGCTGGTAGAGACCGGATTTACATATTATAAAACTTTGTTTTCTAAAGAAACGGCCGCATCAAAGTAAGTGACAAGATTATATTCTCCTATATCGCGCTATAAGTAATGTAACTATCCCAAAAAAAAAAAAAAGACTTTTGTGGGGTGACAGAAGCCCTTTAAAGACAGTCCGCAGCCATTATACACCTGGGCGAAAAATGAATTGCCAAACAACGGTCAAGGGGTCTTATCCTTGTGGTGCATGCAAGGCATGCGCCAAGATCGATAAGTCGATTGAATTTACGGACTCTGATAAAAGCAAAATCTATGAAATCAGAGAATATATTTCTTGCATGTCTACTGGTATCATATACTATGCGGTCTGTCCATGTGACAAAATTTATATTGGTCTAACTACAAGGGAGTTTCACAAAAGGATACGAGAACACGTGCAAGACATAGAAAAGGCCAAAGAGATCGCAGACCTTAACCACTTCAGCCCCCCTAGCTGAAACACCCTTAATGACCAGGCCACTTTTTACACTTCTGCACTACACTACTTTCACCGTTTATTGCTCGACCATGCAACTTACCACCCAAATGAATTTTACCTCCTTTTCTTCTCACTAATAGAGCTTTCATTTGGTGGTATTTCATTGCTGCTGACATTTTAACTTTTTTTGTTATTAATCAAAATTTAACAATATTTTTGCAAAAAAATGACATTTTTCACTTTCAGTTGTAATTAAAAAAAAAAAAAAAAACGACATCCATATATAAATTTTTCACTAAATTTATTGTTCTACATGTCTTTGATAAAAAAAAATGTTTAGGTAAAAAAAAAATGGTTTGGGTAAAAGCATTATAGCATTTACAAACTATGGTACAAAAATGTGAATTTCCGCTTTTTGAAGCAGCTCTGACTTTCTGAGCACCTGTCATGTTTCCTGAGGTTCTACAATGCCCAGACAATAGAAAAACCCAACAAATGACCCCATTTCGGAAAGTAGACACCCTAAGGTATTCGCTGATGGGCATAGTGAGTTCATAGAACTTTTTATTTTTTGTCACAAGTTAGCTGAAAAAGATGATTTTTATTTTTTTCCTTACAAAGTCTCATATTCCACTAACTTGTGACAAAAAATAAAAACTTCCATGAACTCACTATGCCCATAATGAAATACCTTGGGGTGTCTTCTTTCCAAAATGGGGTCACTTGTGGGATAGTTATACTGCCCTGGCTTTTTAGGGGCCCAAATGCGTGCAAAGTAGTTTGAAATCAAAATCTGTAAAAAATGGCCTGTGAAATCCGAAAGGTGCTCTTTGGAATGTGGGCCCCTTTGCCCACCTAGGCTGCAAAAAAGTGTCACACATGTGGTATCGCCGTACTCAGGAGAAGTTGGGGAATGTGTTTTGGGGTGTCATTTTACATATATCCATGCTGGGTAAGAGAAATATCTTGGTCAAATGCCAACTTTGTATAAAAAAATGGGAAAAGTTGTCTTTTGCCGAGATATTTTTTAGTTTTTTCTCACAAAGTCTCACTTTCCGCTAACTTGGGACAAAAATTTCAATCTTTCATGGACTCAATATGCCCCTCAGCGAATACCTTGGGGTGTCTTCTTTCCAAAATGGGGTCATTTGTGGGGTGTTTGTACTGCCCTGGCATTTGAGGGGCTCCGCAATCATTACATGTACTGTATGACCAGCTTTAGGAGTTTCTGCTATTCTCCTTATATTGAGCATACAGGTAATGAGATTATTTTTTTTCCGTTCAGCCTCTGGGCAGCTAAAAAAAAAAAAAAGGAACGGCACAGATTTCTTCATTCGCATCGATCAATGTGGATGAAAAAATCTCTGCCCAAAAAAAAAAAGGAGGGGAAAGGCGTCTGCCAGGACATAGGAGCTCCGCCCAACATTCATACCCACTTAGCTCGTATGCCCTGGCAAACCCGATTTCTCCATTCACATCAATCGATGTGGATGAATAAATCATTGCCAGGATTTTTTTAATTTTTTTTATATAAAAGTGTTTGCCAAAGCATTTGAACACCGCCGCCTCCTCAGCTCATATGCCTCGGCAAACGTATCTTTTACTGCAGAGGAGAAATCTCGTCTTGCAGCGCCGCATACACCGACTTTTGTGGAATCTGACAGCATCAGTGCTGCAGCTAGTCGATCGGTTGGTCCACCTGGAAGGTAAAAAAAAGAAAAAACTAGGCCGCAACGCAATACATTTTATTAACTTTATAATAACCTTTGAACAGAACATATAAACTTTATTTAACTTTTGGGACTGAACGTTAACTTTTTTTGCTTACTGGTGGTTTTTTTTTTTTTTTGTTTTTTTACCTTTATAGGACAAACCTCTCCTTCCCCATGGGACAATGTGCAAAGCGCAAAGCGCCCAAAGATGTGGCGAAGTGCATTATGCACTTTGTCCCAGGTGAAAGGAGAGGTTTGCAGCAGCTGTGTGTGAATGGGCCCTAATAGCCCTGTGTGCCTGTCCTGTGAGATGTGATCCCTATGCTAAGTGTACCTGTGTGTGGTACTTCCGGAAACACTCCCCTAAGCATAGGGCAGGGTGGTCAGGGCAGTCAGGACAGAAATAGCGGGTGTCACGCCTTATTCCACTCCTGCTACAGAGACAACATCTTTTTCGGGGTGACGGTTGGGTTGAGGTACCAGCAACGACATTGGGGAAATGTCGCTCGTGTAGACGGCTAACTACACTGGTGGATGGGGCTACAGGAGGTTCTCGATGATCTCTTCCTGAAATATGAGGAAGGATCCTGTTCTCCCAGCCTTACTGTAGAGAACAAAACTATTATATGCAGCCAATTGAATCAATATACAGACACCTTCTTATACCAGCGTCTGGTGCGTCGGGAAACTAAATACGGAGCCAATATCTGGTCATTGAAGTCCACCCCTCACATGTGAAGGTTATAGTCGTGGACTGAGAGGGGCTTTTCAATGACACCGGTTGCTCGCTCAATTTGGATTGTCGTGTCTGCGTGAATGGAGGAAAGCATGTAAATGTCACACTTGTCTCTCCATTTCACCGCGAGCAGTTCTTGGTTACACAAGGCAGCCCTCTCCCCCCTTGCAAGACGGGTGGTAACGAGCCGTTGGGGGAAGCCCGCGCGACTAGTTTGCGCGGTGCCACAGCAGCCAATCTGTTCTAGAAACAAATGCATGAAGAGGGCCACACTTGTGGAGAAATTGTCCACATAAAGATGGTACCCCTTGCCAAATAAGGGTGACGCCAAGTCCCAGACTGTCTTCCCACTGCTCCCCAGGTAGTCAGGGCAACCGACCGGCTCCAGGGTCTGATGTTTTCCCTCATAGATCCGAAATTTGTGGGTATAGCCTGTGGGCCTTTCACAGAGCTTATACAATTTGACCCCATACCGGGCGCGCTTGCTTGGGATGTATTGTTTGAAGCCAAGGCGCCCAGTAAAATTTCTGGTTGAAGTGGTCTATGAGGGGCCGAATTTTGTGGAGCCGGTCAAAAGCTGGGTGGCCTCTGGGACGGGAGGTGGTGTTGTCGCTAAAGTGCAGGAAACGCAGGATGGTCTCAAATCGTGTCCTGGACATAGCAGCAGAGAACATGGACATGTGATGAATTGGGTTCGTGGACCAATATGACCGCAATTCATGCTTTTTAGTTAGACCCATGTTGAGGAGAGGGCCCAGAAAAATTTTAATTTCGGAAACTTGGACTGGTTTCCACCGGAAAGGCTAGGCATAAAAGCTTCCCGGGTTGGCGGATATAAATTGAGTGGCATACCGATTTGTTTCTGCCACAACTAAGTCCAAGAGCTCCGCAGTCAAGAACAGCTCAAAAAATCCCAGGGCCGAACCGATCTGAGCTGTCTCAACCCGAACTCCTGACTGGGCGGTGAAAGGGGGAACTACAGGTGCGGCTGAAGTTGGGGACTGCCAATCAGGGTTTGCCAGCACCTCAGGGATTCTAGGGGCTCTACGGGCCTGTCTGTGCGGTTGCTGCAACGGGGTAACTACTGCACGTGCCACCGTACCAGCTTCAACTGCTCTTCTGGTGCTCGCCACTTCACCATGTTGTACGGCAGTGCTGGTACTAGGTCCAGGATGGGCTGCGCTGCTGGTGTATGCCTCACCGCGTAATCCGACAGCACCAGCCCCACTCTGCTGCCCTTGAAGCGGATCCTGCTCAACATGTGGTCTAGCAACACGGGGCAGGGTACGCCTGGTGCTATCAGGGACCTCAACCTCCTCGTCCGAACTTTGAATCAGACTGCCACTGCTTTCTACAGGTTCATATTCTGACCCGCTAGATTCATCAGATGAGGGTTCCCATTCCTCATCCGACTGGGTCAGAAGCCTGTAGGCCTCTTCAGAAGAATACCCCCTGTTTGACATTTGGGCTACTACATTTAGGGGTATTCCCTGAGACTACCCAAGAAAAATAGCAAGCCTGTCTTACAAATGGGAGGCTAGCGAAGTACAGGAGGCCGCTGCGGTTGATAAAAAAATATCAAAACAGTTTTTTTTTATCACCGCAGCGCTTGTAAAGTGATTGTGCAGTGATCAAAAAAATAATAATTTTAGCACTGCGGCGGGGCGGGCGTGGGTGAACGAACGCGTGGGCGACCGATCAGGCCTGATCAGGCAAACACTGCGTTTTGGGTGGAGGGCAAACTAAGGTGACACTAATACTATTATAGATCTGACTGTGATCAGTTTTGATCACTTACAGATACTATAAAAGTACAAATGCTGATTAGCGATATGCTAATTAGAGAGTAAGTGACTGCGGTGCGGTGGGCTGGGCGCTAAACGATCGCTAAACTACCTAACCAAGGGGCCTAAACTATCCCTAAAACCTAACAGTCAATACCAGTGAAAAAGAAAAAGTGACAGTTTACACTGATGACTTTTTTCCCTTTCACTAGTGATTGACAGGGGCAAGAAGGGGTGATCAAGGGGTTAATTGGGGTGCAGGGGGGTGATCTGGGGCTATGTGTGGTGTTTGGTGCTACTCACTGTGATGCCTGCTCCTCTGCTGAGACCAACCGACGAAAAGGACCAGCAGAGGAGCAGGGAAGCCATTTAACACATTATATTTACAAATAGTAAGGCTGTTAACAGCCTGCATTTGTGGGAGGGGCGTCTGGCTATTTATCCCCCTACCTGCCGCTCAGCCAGGCGCCCGAGCCTCACGCTTCCTGTGGCATCACGCTCCGTTCCTCTCTGACCCGAGACCTCCCTTCCGGTTCTTCAACCACGCACCGCCGCCGTCTGTAATCTCCGCTCTCTCCTCCGGTCTCTCCTCCAGGTTGTCAGTGTCCCTGGATCGCCCAGGTTGTCAGTGTCCCTGGATCGCCCAGGTTGTCAGTGTCCCTGGATCGCCCAGGTTGTCAGCGTCCCTGGATCGCCCAGGTTGTCAGCGTCCCTGGATCGCCCTGGTTGTCAGCGTCCCTGGATCGCCCAGGTTGTCAGCGTCCCTGGATCGCCCAGGTTGTCAGCGTCCCTGGATCGCCCAGGTTGTCAGCGTCCCTGGATCGCCCAGGTTGTCAGCGTCCCTGGATCGCCCAGGTTGTCAGCGTCCCTGGATCGCCCAGGTTGTCAGCGTTCCTGGATCGCCCAGGTTGTCAGCGTCCCTGGATCGCCCAGGTTGTCAGCGTTCCTGGATCGCCCAGGTTGTCAGCGTTCCTGGATCGCCCAGGTTGTCAGCGTCCCTGGATCGCCCAGGTTGTCAGCGTCCCTGGATCGCCCAGGTTGTCAGCGTCCCTGGATCGCCCAGGTTGTCAGCGTTCCTGGATCGCCCAGGTTGTCAGCGTTCCTGGATCGCCCAGGTTGTCAGCGTTCCTGGATCGCCCAGGTTGTCAGCGTTCCTGGATCGCCCAGGTTGTCAGCGTTCCTGGATCGCCCAGGTTCTGTCTTCGTTTTCTAAAGCCACCCTTCGGGGTATTCAAAAGGAGGGGAAGGGGTCCGTGAGCCATAGGCAACCAGTGTCCGGTAAATCGTTCAGGGATCTTTCTTCGTCATTGGATGGTAATCCTTTTGGGCCCTTCACTAGCCTGATTTTGAAAGCGGCCATGTTTCTCACCTTTTATGAATTCCTCCGGCCCGGTGAGGTTCTGGCGGGTCCAAATCGCCATAACCATCCTCTGAAGCAGCATCTGTTATGGGGCCAGGGCCATTACACTCCCCTGCTACCTTCCACCAAAACCAATCAGACGGGACCCCCTTCCGGGGTTAAATTCTATCCCACGTGGAACGATTGGTGTCCAGTTCAGGTGCTGCATCAACTGCTAGCCCTCACCCAAGGTTCATCACCAGATAGCCCGCTCCTGCCACACGCAGGCAAGCCTCTCAGCACCTCTCAGTTTATATCTTTCATCCGTGCCCTCGCCCAGGGTCTAGGCTATGACCCCAAGGTAATTTCGGGCCACTCATGTCGCATAGGGGTAGCCTCCGCTGCTTCTCGGCATCAGGTGCCAGCTCATGTCATCCGGTCCATGGGGCGGTGGCGGTCCTCCTGCTTTACTAGGTATATACCCAATCCTCAAGTAGAGATATCTCGTGCCTTTCGATCACTGGCTTTGTAGTTTGCGATAAAGTGTTGTACCTAACTGATGTTATTTTGCCCCCTTTTTCACTGATGTACCTGCGCCCGTGGCTCCCGGCACAATTCAGCCACTATGTTCAGGGCAGGTTTCTCTGCGTGCGCCGACGTTGTCCTAGCCCTGACCATAAATAGTAAGGCTGTTAACAGCCTGCATTTGTGGGAGGGGCGTCTGGCTATTTATCCCCCTACCTGCCGCTCAGCCAGGCGCCCGAGCCTCACGCCCCTCCCTCCCGCCCTTTTTCTCAAAGCTCCCTTCAGGTATGCCCCCTTTTTCACTGGTGTACCCGCGCCCGTGGCTCCCGGCACAATTCAGCCACTATGTTCAGGGCAGGTTTCTCTGCGTGCGCCGACGTTGTCCTAGCCCTGACCATAAATATAATGTGTTAGATGGCTTCTGATTTGAGATTTTAAAAATCGCAAGCCTGCCAGTAACGATCATTGGCTGGCAGGCTGGTGACGAAATTGTGCTTGAACTTTTGCCGGCCTGCGATGCGCACGTGCGGGCCGGCTCAGACCGAAATCTCGCGTCTCGCGAGATGACGCACGGATGCGTCCAGGAGGAATGAATCGACCGCCTCCAGGACGCATCCGTGCGTTACGCGGTCCAGAGGACGTTAATGATTTAAAAACTCTCCCTAAACACTTCAAAATCCACCATCAAAGCAATCCAAGTGGTCTACGGTTTAGAGGTATTGATAAAGTACATTTAGGGATCAGAGGGGGCAACTATAGTAAAATTTTGGCCCAGATTGAGACTAGATGGATATTTAGACTCAAAACTCTGACCCCCCAAGGGACTAAATGAAAGTTTTGGTTTTGGCTCCTTTCTCTGAACAGTGACCTCATTTTAGGGGTGGAATGGGATTTATACCCATTTTTTATCATTCTCTTGGGGTATTGTTTGATATTTAAATATGCATATTAATACTTGTTTTATGTCTTTCTAGTCTGCCGACTTACTGTGAATATTGATGTTCTTCATGATCTTTTGTCACTTGGAACTTCCCCCATTTTTTTATGAATTATGTCTTTGGAGCATTAAGTTAGGGTCCTTTCTAATATGTATCCATTAAATCAGTAGTACACCAATAACATATTTTATGTATGCACAGTTTTTATTATCATCATGTGTTATAACTCAGACCTTATTAATATTATGTACTGTAAAATCTAGTCTGCCGACTTACTGTGAATATTGATGCTCTCCATGATCTTTTGTCACTTGGAACTTCACACATTTTGTGATGAATTATGTCTTTGGAGCCTTAAGTTGGGGTCCTCTCTAATATGTATCCATTAAATTAGAAGTACACCAATAACATATTTTATGTATGCACAGTCTTTATTATCATCATTTGTTATAAACCAGATCTTATTAATATTATGTACTGTAAAATCATGCACTAGCATCTGTGATATATGTATTTAGCACTTTAAATTAATTTTTGTACCTTATCAATTAGTACTCTGGTTGCAATGAAAAAAAAAAAATCTTCCTTCTTTCTTTTTTATATTAATTTTTTGTATTTGAATAATTAATATGTAATATGTGGTAATCATGGTATTATATCTATGAATTGTGAATAATAATATCAATGTACTGTATGGATTGAAAATGTTCAATCCAATGGTTTTGGCACATTAATATTGCACTTGCACTTTTGTATTATATTATGGCAATAATTGCCATGCGATTTGTAATGGATACTATTGCATTTATTTGTAACACATTGGACCTAAGCAGTAGACTTTTCCAAATGCACTGAACATTGGACCTAAGCAGTAGACTTTTCCAAATGCACTGAATAGGTACATATGAATGTTTCAAATGGCTATAATTGTTGCGATTTACCTATGTCATGTGTGCGCATGTCCGCACGTCTGCTTCAGCCTTTTCTCTCTAGCGCAGGTCTGGTGGTGGCGATGGCGATCAGCATCATAGCTGTGAGACCGCCCTCTCCTCCATCGGCCTCAGGGGAAGGGCGGAAGCTCTAGGACGCAGTGGCGTAGGGATCGCCATAGCAACCATAGCAGTTGCTATGGGGCCCTACGCCACTGGGGGCCCATCCTGACCGCATAATTTTATTTATTTTTTTATTTTTATTAATACACTCAGTCACACACAGGCAGCCAGCAGCCAGGCCCGACCGCCCGCCCAGTGTAGTGGGCGGGGCGCGGGCGGTCCGCGGCTCGGGCCTGGCTGGGGGGGGGAGGCGGAAGCCGGAGTCACACAGGCAGCCAGCAGCCAGGCCCGGGACCGCGGGCAGGGCGCGGGCGGTCCGCGGCTCTGGCCTGGCTGGGGCCCGGGGAAGGAAGGCGGAAGCCGGAAGGAGGAGAGGAGGACAGGACACTCAGCAGAAGTGAACTGTAGCCTACCAGTACTGTACCACCACTCTGGAGAACATGAGGTAGGTAGGTACTAGGCCAGCGGACGCGGTGGAGGGGGCCGGAACGGGGGGCGTAGCTGAGGCGGAGCCAGGCTGGCACCAGCGCCGCAGACCCAGTGCAGGAAAGGAATGAATTTCCTCCGGCTCCGCCTCCGGCTCCTACTAACTAGAGGGACTGAGTGGGAGGACTCAGGAGGCGGACTCAGGTGGTGGAGGGGGCGGGGATGGGGCGGGGCCAGGCCGGGGGGGGTTGTTGGGTGGGTTATGACCTACCTGACCTCTCCTGCTGTGGAGTGAGTGGGACTAATAGGAGCTATCTAAATCTGATATCCTGGCTGCCCAAAACCAGTCTGAACTAGTCTGAGGGGCAGGGCCAGAGTCCAGAGAGGAACTGGCTCACAATCAGTCACTACACTAGTCTCCTCTAGAGTCCTCAGTGGACTCAGTGCCTGCCTGGTCTTCTCCCCACTCCAGTCCAGTGACAGTGACTCCTGCCGTGTGCCGTTGGTCGTGCCAGCCACTCCAGTCTGTGCGACTACTACAGTCAGTGACTCTAAAAGTAAGTGATCACTGATATGAATATGTATTGTGATTCATTTGAATGTCAGTCACCGGGATTTTGTGCATAGAGCTGGGGACATGGGCTGCTAGATGGCCGTTAGCACATCCGCAATAGCAATACCCAGTCCCCATAGCTCTCTGTGTGCTTTTATTGTGTAAAAAAAAACGTTTTGATCAATATGCAAATGAACCTGACTGATATGTGTCCTGTGTCCGGAGATGAGTCCAGCGGAAAGGAGCCCAGCACCGCCCCGCGTCCTCCGATTCTCCTCCTTGCTGGCTGACGTCACAGAGCTGGAGCGCCGAAATCTCGCGATGCGCGAGCTAAAGCATGCGCAGTGTCAGCATCATGTTCATTCCCTGTGCTGGCATTCGGAGGACGCGGGGCGGTGCTGGGCTCCTTTCCGCTGGACTCATCTCCGGATACAGGACACATATCAGGTCATTTGCATATGGATCAAAACTGTTTTTTAACACAATAAAAGCACAGAGAGCTATGGGGACTGGGTATTGCAGATGTGCTAGCAGCCATCTAGCAGTTCATGTCCCCAGCTCCATGCACAAAATCCTGGTGACCGTGACAGGTTCCCTTTAAGGAAGTGAGATTATTGAGAATTTATGATTTCTGAGATAATCTAAATTCTTAAGTTAAAAAGAGCTGCCTGCAGACTCAGAGTGGGGCCCAAGAGAAGCAAGGGGCGCCCTCCTTATCCTTGCAGGTCTGCTGGCATCTCTTTTTAACTTCAGATGATCAGACTCTTACTAATTACAGCACACGCCCTGCGCCCTGGCCTGTAGTGTCCACCATCAGACAGGGGAGGAAAGAAACCCCAGAATTAGAGTGTGGCCCCCAACACATTGGGGGGCACACTGACACTCTAGTTCTGGGGTTTCTTCCCTCCCCTGTTTGATGGTGGACACTACAGGCCAGGGCGCAGGGCATGTGCTGTAATTAGTAAGAGTCTGATCATCTGAAGTTAAAAAGAGATGCCAGCAGTGATAAGGAGGGCGCCCCTTCCTTCTTTTGGGGGGCACACTCTTATATGACAGACATAAATGTACTTTTATACTTGCGGCAGGACGGATCCGGCAGTCTGTTCAGCCTGTCGGAACCCCGTCCTGCCGCTATTTCGCTGGACCGCTGCTCCGTCCCCATTGACTATAATGGGGATGGGGGCGGAGCTCCGGCGCAGCACTGCACGGTGAGAGGCCACCGGACGAAAAAGTCGGACTTGCAGTACTTTTCGGCCGCCAGCCTTTCACCGCACACTGCCGCGCTGCATCGGAGCTCCATCCCTGTTCCCATTATAGTCAATAGGGATGGAGTGGCGGCACAGCAAAATAGCGGCAGGACGGATCCAACAGGCTGAACAGCCTGTCGGATCCGTCTTGCCACAAGTGTGAAACTACCCTAAGTTCTGCTCCTTATTGAAGGTGGCTGTACTCGCAGTAGATGGTAGATGGTTCCACTGTGGGCGGGCTCAGGGCTGGTGGTCTGGTGGTGGCAGAGGCACTACTGTGGCAGGCACCAGGCTAGTCTGGACTGGGAGTCTGATGGGACTGACTTGTAAAAGTTAGATGAGAGTGCACTCAGACTTTTCTCTCTCATCTAACTGAAGACGCATGGTAAGGCCCCATTCACACGTCCGTAAGTGTTTTGTGGATCCACCGGGCCCGTGGATCCGCGAAACACTGACATCGTTAATGTGCGATCCGTAATTTGCAGTTGCGGACAAGAGTAGGACATGTTCTATTTTTTTCGTGAACGGAATTGTGCGGGTCCGCAACTCCGTATCCAGGCTGCACATCGTGCAGCCCCATAGAAATGAATGGGTCCGCAATTCCGTTCCGCAAAATGCAGAACAGAATTGCGGATGTGTGAATGGGGCCTTATTGGTAGGTGCCAGACCAGATGTGACAACTCCAGACCCCAGAATCTGCTCTGCACCCCTATAGTATATGAAGTGGCACTGCCTTGGGGTGCCCCATTACAGGACCAATGATCCAGCTTCCAGCCCGTTACTCTCCTGGGGCAGAGGGCTGGTTTGGTGGTGGCAGGCAGTACTGTGGGACTTGTAAAAGTTACTCTGGAGTCCGGATTAATTGGGTCCTGGATCGTGGTCCTGTAATGGGGCACTCCACCTACCATGTCGTCTTATGCAACTGCGGCATATGGCGGTTGATATGAGTGGTTCCGCAGATTGTGTGCGGACCACAAATACAAATGTTTGAATGAGGGAGGCCTACAAATAGAAAATCAACATGAATTTCTGTCCGGATTTCTGTGTTTTCTGCACTAATTCCACGTGTTACTTTCTGTTTTTTGTTGCAGATTTTCGCGGATCTCAACCACACATTGAAAACGAAAAGGGTGAAAACAGCACAAAGAATTGGCTGCAGATTTCACAATCCAGGTAAGTTACCGCTCAGAAATAAAAAGAAAATTGTACAATCAGTTTGAAAAATATTATTTACTTTGCAAGTACTCTATAAAGCTACATTCACACTAGCGTTTGGTGCGGATCTGTCATGGACAGATCCGTTCAGATAATACAACAGTCTCAGAAATAAACCAGCGTTTAAGGCCCCATTCACACTTCCGCAATTCTGTTCCACATTTTGCGGCCCTGACACGGAGTTGTGGACCCGCACTTACGGGTCCGCAATTCCGTTAACCGAATAAAAAAATAGAACATGACCTACTTTGTCCGCAACTGCGACAGTAGTAGGCATATTCTATGCAGGGTCTGCAAGTTGCGGATCGCACATTGCCAATGTCAGTGTTTTTCAGATCCACGGACCCGTGAATCTGCAAAACACTTACGGACGTGTGAATGGGGCCTAATATGGCTTTTCATACTGTGTGACAATTAAGGGTCTTTCTTTGCGCTGTTTTTCTAGAGATTGTAACATGTCTTCCTATACCCATCAAAGTGGTGCTCAAAAACGCAAAAAGAAGAGGGAAGAAAGCCAGAAAACACAAAAAATTCCCAAAATTACCAGCTTTTTTACTTCTCCCAATGCTGGTGAAAGCTCTAAAGATGCTGAGGGAGCTAGCTCAGAAAGCCTTCCTAGTGTAGGTAGTCAGATGGCAGTGCAGGATCCGATATCGCATGCATTTCAGGATTCCTCAGGTGAAACAAGTGCTGAATTGCCTACTGAGGTTGAACCAAGCCGGGCATATGATGCTGAACAAGCTGGAGGTCACACTCTTGATCTGCACAGCATTGCATCCGAAAAAAATGTCACAGACAGGGCACACTTTCCCATAACCATTTTAGATCCACAAGTGAAACGCTTTATTCTTTCTCATGGTCCATGTAGGCCTTCAGGGCCTTTTCCTAGAGACAATGATGCAGATAAAAGATGCTTTTCAGAAAAATACTATGAGAAAATCATCAAAACAGGATTTAAACTCCCAGTGACCTGGCTGTGCTACTCCCCTAAATTGAATTCGGTCTATTGTGAACCTTGTTGGCTTTTTGGGGATCGAAAAAAACTAGGCTTTGAACCTGCTTGGGCCAAAGGCATCCAAAAATGGAAAGGCCTGTCAACTAAAATTCAGTCCCACGAAAACGCAAAGGCTCACTTAAATGCCTGTGTGGTTTATGACCAGTGGAGGAGGCAGGGCACTATAGATGAGGAACAAGAAAAACAAATCCAAAAAGAGAAAAACTTCTGGAGGGAAGTTTTAAAAAGAATAGTCAATGTTACATTGACAATGGCAATGAGCAACATGGCTTTTCGAGGCCACAGGGAAAAGGTTGGCGAAATAAATAGCGGTAACTTCCTGGCCATAATTGAGCTCTTAGCAGAATATGATCCTGTCCTTAAGCAGCTGTTGCAGCAACCTCATGGGAAAGTAAAATATTTAAGCCCTACAATTCAAAATGAGCTTATTGATATTTTGTCCAATCAGGTCCTCAATGATATCCTGTTAGAAGTCCAACAAGCTAATTTTTACTCATTGATCATCGATACAACACAGGATATTTCACGAACTGATCAAATGAGCCTGGTTGTCCAATATATTACTGTGGACAGAGATTCAAATATGAGAGTAACAAAAATCAATATACATGAGTCTTTTCTCGGTTTTCATCCCATTACAGATCAAAGTGCCGCTGGGATAGAAAACCAAATATTGGCAAGCCTTGAAAAAAAGGGACTTCCTTTAGACAAATGTAGAGGTCAGGGTTACGATGGAGCAGCCACCATGAGTGGCGTATATTCTGGTGTGCAGGCAAGAATTTTAAAGAAACAGGAAAATGCACTTTATGTGCACTGTGCGGCCCATAACCTAAATCTGGTTCTTCAGGATGCTGTTTCAGACATCACTGAAATATCCAGTTTTATGACCACATTACAAAGCCTTTATTCGTTTTTCGGAGACAGCGGGAAGCGATGGGGCATTCTATCATCATTCACAAGTGACTCCTCTGTCACACTGAAAAAACTGTGCCCCACGCGGTGGTCTTCTCGCTATGACTCACTGTTGGCCCTGTGTTTCCGCTACTCAGATATTTTGAGGGCTTTGTCAAAAATTGTTCTGCTGTCATCAAAAAAAAGTTAAAGAGAGGAGGCTATGGCATTTAAGAAAAAATTGGAGTCATTTCACTTCATCTTTTTAATTGTTCTGCTATCAAAAATATTAAGCAGTGTAAACTCCTTGTCCAAAATTCTACAGTCTCAATTTATAAAAACTGCCATGGAAGGCCTTTCAGCATTCCGTAACAATTTTGAGAATGCCAAAACAGATGCCATTACCCTTGCAGAACAGTGGAATATAGCTCCAAAATTCAAAAGTAAGTGAATTCGCACAGTAAAAAAGCATTACGACGAACTGTGTGTCGATGAGAGACTGCAAGACCCCGAGCAACGGTTCAAAGTCATAGTTTTTTACCAGTGTCTTGACATCATAGTAAACCAGCTTGCCAACAGATTCCAAGGACTGAATAACGTTGTTGAACGTTTTAACATACTTCAGCCTGCAGTTTTATCATCTGTCTCAGATGATAATTTGTTTACAGCTGCATCAAAGCTGCAGGAAAAATACGATAGTGACCTACCCCCATCTTTCCCAGGGCAGCTACTCAGCTTTAGAGCAGCACTAAAAGATGAAATCCAGAAGGCACCTACTGTAAAAGATCTTGCACACTTGCTCCTGGTTGAAAACAATGCACTGGCATCAAATATACCAGATGTGTGCATAGCCTTTCTGCTGTTTCTATCACTTCCTGTGACAGTGGCCTCTGCGGAGCGGTCCTTCTCAAAATTAAAACTAATCAAGAGCTATTTGAGAAGTACTATGTCAGACCAAAGGCTTTCTGGGCTTGCAATCCTCAGCATTGAAAATGTAAGAGCTAAAGCCTTGCATCTAGACAGCATTGTGGACACTTTTGCAGAAGTAAAAGCACGTAAACGTGTTTTCTAATGTAGTCTTCTGAGTGAGTATACTGGTTCAAATGGTTTCAAAACTTCCGTTTTTTCTTTCTTCCGTTGAAGAAAGTCAGTTCATGCTAGTTACACCACCTGTTGTGGTAAAAAAGAAGCAGGATTCCAGCCAAATGTTTCATCCTAGCCAAATTTTATAATTCAAATATTTTCAATTTAAAAACAAATCTGTCAGTTGTCTCCTCTTCAGATCTCCCCCTGCACAGCAGAATAACCAAAAAAAGGAAGCCTAGTAGAAGGCTTAGTAGTTTGAAGAAATTTGATAAGAAACAGTAAAAGTATTTCAAAGGGAGGGAAGTGAATGTAATTGCTCTGGAATATGCAGTCGGAGTGCTCCTAAAGCTGCTCAGGTGACAGAGCAACCATAGGTAATGGGGTCACTTATCTGCCTTTGAAATGTAGCAGGGGAGTGTGAATCACAAGACAAATCTGATATTTCACAGGTAGAAGTCTGTTTGGCTGTAGTTCTGCTTCAACCGTTCAAAGGGAACCGGAAGTGAGGGACATGGAAGCTGCCCTTAAACCAGCAGACTACCTCGAATACTTTGACATAGACCCTGAACAAGCATGCAGATCAGGTGCTCTGACTGAAGTCTGACTGGATTATCTGCATGCTTGTTTCAGCCAGGTGTGTGATGCAGACACTACTGGTGCCAGTAAGACCAGGAAGACGGCCAGGCAACTGGTTTTGTTTAATAAGACACTTTAGGTACCCTTTCAGTTCATCGTTGACCGTTAAAGATAATTCTTCTTGCCTCACTGTTTACAGCTGCGTTGCACTCATTTTCACAATTTGTAAAGCTTTTTACAACTACATATTATAATTGAATAATCCACCAGCTCTTACAGGCTTACAAATTCTCTGTCTTAGTTAACTTGCAGTGTCCAGCTCTTGGCTGGGGGATAGGATACCCCAAAGAGTTTAGACATGCACTAAATGGAAATTCTCTTTATATGGCAGCTGTACACAGAGATGGCAAAATAAGTGAACATGTGTACAAGGAATGTAGTAATATTTTTTTTTTTTATTCTTTTTTTTTTGTAAATGTAGGTTACATATTCAACATGTTCGTTTGTTTGGTGTTCAACGTTTTAAGTGTTTTGTTGTTTATCGGGTTTAAAAAAGAATTTCACGGAGGAAGAGCTAATAACAAGTACAGTTTGAAGTAAGTATAAAAGAACAGATGGGTAGTATTGTGTGTTTATATCCAATCTTAAAGCTTTCCCCTTTCCCTTCTCCTTTACAGGTAACATTTAATGATGACATATCAAGAAGATGAAAAAGACTACGAAGAGGACACTTCACAACTAGTGAACATACAGGTCTTACAAGTAAGTCTAATATCCCCCAGCCCCCCACCACACACACACTTTATGTTTAAATACAATTACTAATTATTATTTTTTTCCAATTCTTCATGTTTCAGATTGGCCACTTTATCAGTTACTGAATGGTTTTCAATTTTGAATTAAAAGGTTCATATACTTATTTGTTTTTATCTCTGACTTTTCTATGCTCATGGCGGTGGGAGATCTAGGATGGGTGTTTGCCTGGGAGCTCTGGAAGGGGTGGTGGGAGGCCCGATAGATATGTGTGGGGGGGGGCCCATAATTTTTTTGCTATGGGGCCCATGCATTTCTAGCTACGCCCCTGCTAGGACGTGGCGGATGCTGACTGGCCATGCGCCATTATAGTGACGTAGGGTCCTGTGATACATCATATGATTTAAATTATAGCACTTGATTGGTGAGCGGCCATTTTTTAAACTTGTCCCCTTCCCCCTGACCATTAACTCCTGCTGAGGAAGCGAACTATAGGCAAAACGCGCGTTGAGGAGCTCCTTCGCCCTGACAGCAGCCCCTGCAACACCGGTATGTCTTACCTTCATTTTGTGCACCTCCTGGCTCTTTTGATCTGTGCGGTTTGAGCCTTGATAGTGTGGTCAACAGTTGTAAGATAGGTTTTTGTATTGTATACCCTTCTGCTTGACTACATTTATTAGGAGTTTTGTGTTATAGATCAAGGGGGTATATCTCTTAGCATTATTGTGATGGGACTGCTGGCAGGGCGATGTATGACTGTGTCATGTCCCTGCTAATTTATATTTATGTATTGTAAAGTATGTCACTTTTTATTGAGATATGAATAAAATAGATTTTTTATCATTGGATATTAGTGTGGTTGCACTCAATTTCTGTTGTGTAATTTCATGCATTGAGGGAGTGTACCTCCGTAACTAGAGACCGTAGGTGATTTAATTATATCTCCATGGGAAATATGGGATATTCATTCATATTATTTCCACCAATCCCTGTCCCCAGCAGGATACAAACACCAGGCAAAATTTTATTAGAATGTTATCATCTCTCACTATAGATAGTGAGAACACTAACATGATAAAGGGATTATATCTGATATGCGTCACAATCCCGTGCAGCCGCTGCTTCAGGGATCACATTCCGTACATCGGGCATGTGATCCCAACCTGGGTTAGAACTTGTAGTGCATATATGAGCCTGAGGGGGAGATTTATCAAAACTGGTGATCTTTGCAGCTGTCTTGATATTCCCTGTGCTGCGTATGTCTCATCATAAATTAGGCTCATCCTCCTGCAGTCTGTGCGTCTAACCAGAAATCTACAACAGCTTCATTTCTGTCTTCATTAGCGCCAGAAAACTGACATACATGAAGATAGATTTTTCGCTGTGTCTGGACACTCCCCTTTTAACCCCCATTGTCACACACCCTTTTAGAAAAGTGGCAAGGACAGCGAAAAAGGGGAATGCAACAACTTCTAAAAAGTCGCACCTGTGACTTTTTAATGCCACTTTTCCGGCATAAAGGGAATGATAAATTGCTCCCTGAATATCTCAGAAGCACTTTGTCAAGAGATTTAGACACTTGCTTCAGCTTTTTCCGATTGATCACGTCATCCCAGGATCACAGCACATGTTGGATAACTCCTAAAACTCTATGCAGGTGTAATCTTTGCTTGAGTTCAGGATGCCAGCGATACAAAGGCACCATGATACAAAGCAGAACACCAGTAATTACTGTATTCACTGTAATTACCTTGTGCATTATATTCCCCTAGATTGTACAAATCTAAGCAAGGTTGTGGGACTACTGTAGTTCTCTGTCTGGATGGAAAAATGTCAGAAACATTTTGTAAACAAGGCTTGAATACCCTATTAGAATAAGTGGCTGGGGATTGCATTATTTTTTTTTTTTGTATATTTATTAGTAGTATCAGTTACAAAATACATGAACAATCAGCAAATAATGAGAATAAAAGAAATAGAAAAGAAAAACAAAAACACCATAGTTACATACTACATAAAAGTGCCAAAAACAGCATATGTTGGTCCATACAGGGATACTACCGAGTGTAAAAGAGATTATATAACTCAGAATAATATATGCATTAGTACCAGCATAATCATAATTCAGGGCTAAAATATGTATTAAATCTATTTATAGAGAGATTGTAATGTATTGTATTTGCATGATAATCATACATCCCATCTGTTCTTAAAAGACGCAGTAGTATTCAAAGAGGAAGCAATCATGGATTCGTGCCAACAGTTGTTATTTATCCCTTGCAACACCTTAGCCCCGACATCCTTAAACTGCGGCCCTCCAGCTGTTGTAAAACTACAACTCCCACAATGCCCTGCTGTAGGCTGATACCGGTAGGCTGTCCCAGCATACTGGGAGTTGTAGTCTTGCAACAGCTAGAGGGCCGCAGTTTGAGGATGCCTGCCATTGATTGAATATTAGATGATCTCCACTTGTGAGCAATTTGTTCTCTCACAACAGTGAGTACATAAAGAATGATAGTTTTATGAACTAAGGAGAACTGCTCAGAGTTTATGTTTAATAATGCCGATGGAGCATCAAGTATTATTGGGAATCCACAAATAAAAGAAATAAGTCTCCCAATCCTTCTCCAGAACCCGAGAATGTCAGAACATTTCCACCATATATGCAGGAAGGACCCAATCACTTAATACTAGCAGTTTTTAGGGATGTCACAAAAAAGAGACATCTTACTGGGTACCATAAGCCATTACTCTAATAACTTCCACGTTAACTCAATATGGTTTGAATATCTGGTGATTTTGGGTACTGCAACAAATGCCTCCTGTCCTTGATTATCGGAAAAAGTGGTTTTAAGAACAGGTTCCCATTTTGCTTTGTATTGAGGAGAGAGGTGAGAGGAGAAGTTAGCCAACCACATAAAGGGGAACTCAATTTGTCTAATTGCCATGCTAGTTTAGCAAAACCATGTCTAATCTGTAAATATGTAAATGTAGGGTAGTAGTAAGAATTGTTTTTATAAGTTTTTAAAGATGAGAATTTGGTCGCCTGACACTTTATAAATACCTTTCGATCTGCAGTTAGATAGATTAATATTTTGGATAATAGAATCAAGCAGTTCAGTGGTGGCATTGAGGTAGTTCATGGAGAACAATTTTTGTTTGGTGACCCTTATCCCCCAGGAATCCATAATTGCTCCTATAGTTGGGTTAGAATTAGAAAGCGGTTTATAGAATAAAGATGCAGCCATTAATATCACAGATACATTAAATCTGCCTAGATTGTAAGATTCTATATCAACCCAGTGTTTAGGTGATTCTCGAAGCCAAAGAGGCTTTAATTGGTCCAAAATAGTGGCTCGATAATTGGAAATAACATGGGCATCCCATGCCACCCTATTTTACATCCCTATATAATATATCCGCCTCGACCCTCAGGGTTTTATTATTCCAAATTAAGTTTATTAATATGGATTGGATTCTCAACAGAAATGAATTAAAGAGGCGGATCGGAACGTTTCTAAACATGTATAGGATTCTGGGAATTATTAACATCTTAACAAATGCAATGCCAAACCAGAGACTCCTCAAGTTCTAAAGGGACTGTCTTTAATAATGCAGAAATGGTGTCTTTTATTTCTTAGAGCACATCTACATTTGGCAAGTTTGTTTAAATCTACTAACAATCATGTGTTTTATCTTCAGATTAGGATTTCATGCAGTTCACCAAGTGTAGCACTTCTTGTATTCACTTTTAATTAATTCTTGAACTTCCTCATCACCGGCATATGAGGAAAGCCATCATCCAAAACTCCAGAAAAATAGAACACCTGCAAATTGACTAACTAGGCATTTTATGCTATTTGACAATATTTATCATATTTTTGTTCGTCATGAACGGCTCATAACACTTCACTTACACTGATTCACTGAAAAATATAATACAAGGGAATTATCTTAAAAATTTGGTTTTTATTACAAACATACCATTTTAAGATTTAAGTGCTTTTAATGGGGTTATTCATACATAAAAATTGACATATTCCAGGCCTCATACTGGCAACTAAAGTACACACAATAGCTTTATATTCCCTGTCAGGTCCATAGCCAAGGGAGAAAAAAGAGGCAAATAAGGGGCTTTCCCTGGAAGCAGTCAGGTACAGATATAGATAGGGGCAGATAGATATTGCCTTCTCCCCTTTCTTCTACCTGTATTTCTTTAGGTTACAACAGCCAGAGCTTCTTACCAGCTGCTATTACTTGAATCAGGCAGCAGTTCTATCAGGGCAGAGAGAAGGAGAAGTCTTCAGAAAACCCTGTCCTCTGCTCACTTCTAACTACATATATATTGGTGTAATGTGTATATGTATGTATTGTGAATTTATATACAGTACAGACCAAAAGTTTGGACACACCTTCTCATTCAAAGAGTTTTCTTTATTTTCATGACTATGAAAATTGTAGATTCACACTGAAAGCATCAAAACTATGAATTAACACATGTGGAATTATATGCATAACAAAAAAGTGTGAAACAACTGAAAATATGTCATATTCTAGGTTCTTCAAAGTAGCCACCTTTTGCTTTGATTACTGCTTTGCACACTCTTGGCATTCTCTTGATGAGCTTCAAGAGGTAGTCACCTGAAATGGTCTTTCAACAGTCTTGAAGGAGTTCCCAGAGATGCTTAGCACTTGTTGGCCCTTTTGCTTTCACTCTGCGGTCCAGCTCACCCCAAACCATCTCGATTGGGTTCAGGTCCGGTGACTGTGGTGGCCAGGTCATTTGGCGCAGCACCCCATCACTCTTCTTCATGGTAAAATAGCCCTTACACATCCTGGAGGTGTGTTTGGGGTCATTGTCCTGTTTAAAAATAAATGATGATCCAACTAAATACAAACCGGATGGAATAGCATGCCTCTGCAAGATGCTGTGGTAGCCATGCTGGTTCAGTATGCCTTCAATTTTGAATAAATCCCCAACAGTGTCACCAGCAAAACACCCCCACACCATCACACCTTCTCCTCCATGCTTCACGGTGGGAACCAGGCATGTAGAGTCCATCCATTCACCTTTTCTTCGTCGCACAAATACACGGTGGTTCGAACCAAAGATCTCAAATTTGGACTCATCAGACCAAAGCACAGATTTCCACTGGTCTAATGTCCATTCCTTGTGTTCTTTAGCCTAAACAAGTCTCTTCTGCTTGTTGCCTGTCCTTAGCAATGGTTTCCTAGCAGATATTCTACCATGAAGCCTTGATTCACACAGTCTCCTCTTAACAGTTGTTCTAGAGATGTGTCTGCTGCTAGAACTCTGTGTGGCATTGACCTGGTCTCTAATCTGAGCTGCTGTTAACCTGCGATTTCTGAGGCTGGTGACGCGGATGAACTTATCCTCCGCAGCAGAGGTGACTCTTGGTCTTCCTTTCCGGGGCGGTCCGCATGTGAGACAGTTTCTTTGTAGCGCTTGATTGTTTTTGTGACCGCACTTGGGGACACTTTCAAAGTTTTCCCAATTTTTCGGACTGACTGACCTTCATTTCTTAAAGTAATGATGGCCACTCGTTTTTCTTTACTTAGCTGCTTTTTTCTTGCCATAATACAAATTCTAACAGTCTATTCAGTAGGACTATCAGCTGTGTATCCACCTGACTTATCCACAAGGCAACTAATGGTCCCAACCCCATTAATAAGGCAAGAAATCCCACTTATTAAACCTGACAGGGCACACCTGTGAAGTGAAAACCATTTCAGGTGACTACCTCTTGAAGCTCATCAAGCGAATGCCAAGAGTGTGCAAAGCAGTAATCAAAGCAAAAGGTGGCTACTTTGAAGAACCTAGAATATGACATATTTTCAGTTGTTTCACACTTTTTTGTTATGTATATAATTCCACATGTGTTAATTAATAGTTTTGATGCCTTCAGTGTGAATCTACAATTTTCATAGTCATGAAAATAAAGAAAACTCTTTGAAGGAGAAGGTGTGTCCAAACTTTTGGTCTGTACTGTATGTGCAATGTATGTTACAACTTATGTGTGTTTAATCTATGTTTTGTCACGGATCAGTGGATGTGAACCCACTGTGCCACTGACTAGCAATACTCTAGATGGGAGTGACTAAGCAACTATCCAGATTTCACTAGAGCCTCAGATGGTGAAGATAAGCTTGACTGTCGGTAATTGCCAGGGGCTACTCCAGAGCGTAAACCAGTCAGCGGGAGCTGGTCCAGGCAAACCAGGAGGTACCTGCAAAGGTACCGACAGTACAGATGTGGTCAGACAGGCAGTGTCGTTACCAGGACAACAAGACAGGAACCGAAGGAAGAGGCAAAGACGTAGTCAGAACAAGCAATGGGTCAGGGCAGGCGGCACAGGAACAAGGTCAAACAATCTGGATCGGGAATGGGAGAGGCAGGGATCAGACGATAAACAAAGTCCAGGAACGAAGTATGAAGTCAGGAACACGAGTGATAAGCAAGCTCTTTAGCACAAGATTAAGACCTTGACTCTGAGGTGTCTGGGTAAAGGGCTGAGCCACTTAAATACCTGCAGGAACGACAGGGTAGGTTAATGAGATCACATGACATGACTCAGCCCCACCCAGGGAGTGATGCGTGCTGCCACATCAGCAACCGAGTACAAGCAGTGTCCAGGTTAAATGGAAGTTGTGGAGCGGAATCCACATAGGTAATACCAACTGCACAGGCAGAGTCCAGAGCTGCGACAGAGGCTGGAAGTAGAGATCACAGGTGAGCATGGCGCCTGGGACCACAGTGATGAGTGGGGGAACAGCGCAGCACAGAGGTCGCTGTTACGTGTTTAATGTGTATATATATTTCTGTGTAATGCATATGTATACATAAATGCATGAGTGTTTATAAGTAGGGTTGAGCGAACCCAAACTGTAAAGTTCGGGTTCGTACCGAACTTTACGGTGTTCGGCACCCGAACCCGAACATTTCAGTAAAGGTTCGGGTTCGGGTTAGTTGTTCGAGTAATAATAATATACCATCGGATCTGAGTTTTCTCAAATCCGATGGTATATTTTAACTTGAAGCGTCCCTATCACCATGGGAATGCCTCTATGTTAGAATATACCATCGGATTTGAGTTAGATCGTGAAAACTCAGATCCGACAGTATATTCTAACACAGAGGCGTTCCCATGGTGATGGGGACGCTTCAAGTTAGAATATACTGAGAACTGTGGACATAACGGTCCCCTGCTGCCTGGCAGCACCTGATCTCTTACACGGGGCTGTGATCCGCACAATTAACCTCTCAGGTGCCGCAGGTGCTGAAAAAGCTAATATTATTATTTTCCGCTATAACCATGTTATAACGGAAAATAATAAAGTGAAGTTTGGGTCCCCATTGACTTCAATGGGGTTCGGGTTCGGGTCCAAGTTCGGATGAAGTTCGGGTCCCGAACCCGAACTTTTTTAAAGTTTGGCAGAACTCCCCGAACATCTAAGTGTTCGCTCAACTCTGTTTGTAAGCAATATGTGTGTGCATTATACAGCAGTCATATATTTGTGTGCCATAGGTTTGAGTGTGACATAGCTGCACAATGAGTGTTTGTAGTGTAGCAGTATTATGTTTGTGTGCGATATAGCAGTACTGC
The DNA here is from genome assembly GCF_014858855.1 of Bufo gargarizans. NCBI lineage: Eukaryota > Metazoa > Chordata > Amphibia > Anura > Bufonidae > Bufo > Bufo gargarizans. The sequence goes on from NC_058083.1 coordinate 221,096,057, forward strand.
TATCAGCAACAGGTATCTCTTGATGTTTTTCAATAACTTTGTTCGAGGTGGTTGCTATGCAACTGCCTTACACCTGAATCTGGTTCTGTTATCAACTTACTTAATCTTATGCTTCTTGGGAGGTGCTATTGGAATGTTATGCTTTAAATACCTTTAGATATGTGTGCCTCTTTGCTGGGTATAATGAAGGATTTGTACAGTTGTTTTCAGAGTCTTGAATTCTGGTCCTTGGTTTGGTTTGACTGTATCCTGGGATTTGTGGTTCCATGGTTTTATTGTCTATGGTTTTTTGCAAAGCAAAGCGTTCAAAGCTAATTTAGGAAAACTTCACAGCTAATCAGAATTTTCTTACACTTCATGGTAACAAATCAGGTTTTCCTAAAATGGTGGCTGCGTGTGTTACGAAAGCAAACTAAGTGTAGAGGAGACAAGCCTGGGAATGCAAGATCACCCATAATGCCATGCAGCCAGCCAATCGACAGATAGCCATCCCATATGATGTCACAGTCCTGTGTGATCTCTACCATTGTCCTGTGAGCTGAGCAGCATAAGCAAGAGCTCATGTGCTAGGGACAGTGTTGCTGAAAATAAATGGACGTTTTGGAACGTCCATTCAAAGATGGCAGCTGCACGCTAATGACAGCAGGGCACCCCCAGAGAGAAGGAAGGGACAGTTTCTAGATGTCCCTGCCTTCTAGATTGCTGTATACACAGCACTTAATGAGTGCTGTGTATACAGATCAGGAAGCGCTATGCACTTCCTGTCCCGACCCGCTGGTCATGTGACCGCCAGGGCCGGGAGAGTGCAGGAGCTGTCAGGTCTTCCACAGACCTCGATCAGCCCTGCATTGAGGCTGTACAGCATAGTATTATGCTGTACAGCCTCTCTGGGGGGGGGGGGGTATTTCCCCTGTAAATGTGGCTACTATGTCAGCCCCAGTTACAGGAGATATCAATAGTGAAAAAAAAATATATGAAGTTAAATGCCCGCGAGAAAAATGAAGTTAAATGCCCCCGGACACAAAGTGTAAAATAAAGTATAAAAAAAATTGTTTTATAAAAAAAAAAAAAAAAAATTCCCCAATCAATAAAAAAATGTTAAAAATATTTAAAAATGACAAACCGGTTTTCAAAAAAGTTGGGACACTAAACAAATTGTGAGTAAAACTGAATGCAATAATGTGGAGATGGCAAATGTCAAAATTTTATTTGTAATAGAACGTAGACGACAGTTTGAACGTTTAATCCGAGTAAATGTATCATTTTAAAGGAAAAATACGTTCATTCAAATTTTTACGGTGTCAACAAATCCCCAAAAAGTTGGGACAAGTAGCAATAAGAGGCTGGAAAAAGTAAATTTCAGCATAACGAAGAGCTGGATGACCAATTAACACTAATTAGGTCAATTGGCAACATGATTGGGTATAAAAAGAGCTTCTCAGAGTGGCAGTGTCTCTCAGAAGCCAAGATGGGTAGAGGATCACCAATTCCCACAATGTTGCGCAGAAAGATAGTGGAGCAATATCAGAAAGGTGTTACCCAGCGAAAAATTGCAAAGACTTTGCATCTATCATCATCAACTGTGCATAACATCATCCGAAGATTCAGAGAATCTGGAACAATCTCTGTGCGTAAGGGTCAAGGCCGTAAAACCATACTGGATGCCCGTGATCTCTGGGCCCTTAAACGACACTGCACCACAAGCAGGAATGCTACTGTAAAGGAAATCACAGAATGGGCTCAGGAATACTTCCAGAAACCATTGTCAGTGAACACAATCCACCGTGCCATCCGCCGTTGCCAGCTGAAACTCTACAGTGCAAAGAAGAAGCCATTTCTAAGCAAGATCCACAAGCTCAGGCGTTTTCACTGGGCCAGGGATCATTTAAAATGGAGTGTGGCAAAATGGAAGACTGTTCTGTGGTCAGACGAGTCACGATTCGAAGTTCTTGTTGGAAATCTGGGACGCCATGTCATCCGGACCAAAGAGGACAAGGACTACCCAAGTTGTTAACAATGCTCAGTTCAGAAGCCTGCATCTCTGATGGTATGGGGTTGCATGAGTGCGTGTGGCATGGGCAGCTTGCATGTCTGGAAAGGCACCATCAATGCAGAAAAATATATTCAGGTTCTAGAACAACATATGCTGCCATCCAGACGTCATCTCTTTCAGGGAAGACCCTGCATTTTTAAACAAGATAATGTCAGATCACATTCTGCATCAATCACAACATCATGGCTGCGTAGGAGAAGGATCCGGGTACTGAAATGGCCAGTCTGCAGTCCAGATCTTTCACCTATAGAGAACATTTGGCGCATCATAAAGAGGAAGGTGCAACAAAGAAGGCCCAAGACGATTGAACAGTTAGAGCCCTGTATTAGACAAGAATGGGAGAGCATTCCTATTTCTAAACTTGGGAAACTGGTCTCCTCGGTCCCCAGACGTCTGTTGAGTGTTGTAAGAAGAAGGGGAGATGCCACACAGTGGTGAAAATGGTCTTGTCTCAACTTTTTGGGGATTTGTTGACACCATGAAATTCTGATTCAACATATTTTTCCCTTAAAATGGTAAATTTTCTCAGTTTAAACTTTTGTTCCCTGATTTATGTTCTATTCTGAATAAAATATTAGAAGTTGGCACCTCCACATCATTGCATTCAGTTTTTATTCACGATTTGTATAGTGTCCCAACTTTTTTGGAATCCGGTTTGTAATAAAATAGACATCTTTGGTATTGCTGCATCTGTGACGGCCGGCTCTATAAATATATCACATGATCCATCCCGTCCGATAAACACCATAAAGAATAAAAATATAAACGGTGTCAAAAAAAGCTATTTTTGTCATCTTACATTACAAAAAGTGCAACACCAAGTGATCAGAAAGGCATATGTCCCACAAAATGGTAGCAATAAAACTGTCACTGCATCTCACAAAAAATTAGCCCCTACATAAGAAAATTGCTCAATAACAAAAAAACTATAGCTCTCAGAACATGTAGACATTAAAACATCATTTTTTTGTTTAAAAAATGCTAATTATTGTGCTAAAGTGAAATAAAATAAAAAAGTATACATATTAGGGATCACCGTGTCCGAAAAACAACCAGCTCTAGGAAAATATCACATGACATAACCCCTCAGGTAAACAGGTAAACACCATAAATAAATAAAATAAAAACAGTGCCAAAAACAAACAAACATTTTTTGTCACCTTACATCACAAAAATTTGAACACCAAAAAAAGGCGTATGCCTCCAAAATAGTACCAATCAAACTGTCACTTTATCCCGCAAAAATGAGCCCCTACATAAGACAATAGGTCAAAAATAAAAAAAAACTATGACTCTCAGACAATGTAGACACTAAAATATGTGTTTTTTTGCTTCAAAACGGCTATTTTTGTGTTAAAGTGAAATAAATAAAAAAAGGTGACATATTAGCTATTGCCATGTCCGTAACAACCTGCTCTATAAAAATGTCACATGACCTAACCCCTCAAGTGAACACCGTAAAAAAATAGAAATATAAACAGCGCCAAAAAAGCAATTTTTTGTCACCTAACATCACATAAAGTGCAACACCATGCGATCAAAAAGGTGTATTCCCCCCAAAATAATTCCAATCAAACTATCACCTCATTCTGCAAAAAATGAGACCCTAACTAAGACAATCGGTCAAAAAATAAAAAAGTTATGGCTCTCAGACAATTGAGACACTAAAACATCATTTTTTGGTTAAAAAAATGCTAATATTTTTTAAAACTGTAAATAAATAAGAAAAAGTATGCATATTAGATATTGTCGCATCTATAACGATCTTCTCTATAAAAATGTCACATGACCTAACCCCTCAGGTGAACGCTGTAAAAATAAATAAATAAAAACTGTGGTAAGTCAACAATTTTTTTGGTCACCTTGTCCCATAAAGTGTAATAATGAATGATCAAAAAATCATATGTACCCAAAAATGGTACCAATAAAAACATCAACTCTTCCTGCAAATAAAAAAATTGGATGTTCAGAAAATGGAGACACAAAACAGAAACATTTTTTTCCCCAAAATGCTTTATTATGTAAAACTGAAACAAAGAAAGTAGACATATTTGATATCACTGCGTCGGCAACAACCTGCTCTATAAAAATAGCACATGATCTACCCTGTCAGATGATTTTTGTAAAAAATAACAAATTAAATCAGTGCCAAAACAGCCATTTTTGGTTTACCCTGCCTCACAAAAAACGCAATATAGAGAAATTAGAAATTATATGTACCCCAAAATAGTACCAATAAAACTGGCAACATTTCCCCTGGGGTCACTTTTTGGGAGTTTCTACCATAAGGGTGCATGAGGGGGGCTTGAAATGGAACATGGCATCTAAAAACCAGTTCAGCAAACTCTGCCTTCCAAAACCATATGGCGCTCTTTTTCTTCTGCACCCTGCCGTGTGCCCTTACATCAGTTTATGACCACATGTGGGGTGCTTCTGTAAACTGCAGAATCAGGGTAATAAATATTGAGTTGTGTTTGACATTTAACCCGCAATATGTTAAAGAAAAAATGGATTAAAATGGAAAATTTGCCCAAAAAAGGTGAAATTTAGAAACTTCATCTCCATTTTCCAATTTTTGTGGGACACCTTAAGAGTTTACAAAGTTTGTAAAATCAGTTTTGAGTAACTTGAGGGGTGTAGTTTCTACAATGGGGTCATTTATGGGGGATTTCCACTATGTAAGCCCCACAAAGTGACTTTAGAACTGACTTCAACTGACTTCAAAAATTCTAAACCTTTTAGCATCCTAAAAAATAAAAAATAAATTACATTACCAAAATGATGCCCACATAAAGTAGATATATGAGGAATATTATTTAATGAATATTTTATGAGGTATCACTATCTGTCTTAAAAGCAGAGAGATTCATATTTTTTCAAATTTTCATTAACATTTCAATTTAAAAAAAAATAAAGGTAAAACATATTGACTTTGATAAGTAAAAGAGTTCCAAAGTTATTACCACTTAAAGTGAAACATGTCAGATTTTCAAAATTAGGCCTGGTCAGGAAGGGGGTAAATGGCCCAGATGTGAAGTGGTTAATCTATTACATACAATAGCCTAATTCATTTTTACTACTTTTTAAAATGGAGGTGCTGTACTGTACACTATCAAAGTATACAGATTTGTCCTGCCTTACCTTTACATTTGGCTTGACATATTCCAAGGTGAACGAAAACTTCATTTTGTGATATTCTGCCACAAGATGTCTATGTAATATCTGTTTTTGTGACCACGACCCATTGGTTGTTATGTGTAGTGCAGCCTGGGAAGGATTTGGCAAGTATATTGAGATAATGTATTGAATTTGTGCTGTGAGAAATTGGAGTCCTTAACCCTACTGGAAAACTTGGCGGGACAAGGGATTCCTATAGTAAGTTTTGCCATGGGGCCATGTGAGATCTTTGTATGCCTCTCATATTGGGGACTGTTTGTCTAGTACACAGACATTATTTGTTGCACTTCCAACACCTTTACTGAGGCATTTGATTTTTTGATTTGTATTTTAATTCATCTTTCCCTATTGTGGCGTTTTGCTCTGGTAGACAGGATTAGCGGTTGCAGTATAGAGGCAACAACAAGTTCTTTGGATCAAACAGTTCAGTGTTTTATTCACACTTTAGGCAAGTGACAAAACAAGCAGTCATAATCAAACAAAAAGTCACCTTGTGGTGTTGGTGGTAATTCACACCATGCGGCAATTTTGCCTCAAAGAGTCCTTGATCACAGCAGCACTAGCCTGTTTTTACGCCAAACAGGTAGCAGCCCAGCTGCTTATTTAAGGACTGCCAGGTGCTGCCAAAACCTGGATCGGCGCTTAAAATTCGGGCCGGTATTTGCCCTCACTTGGCTGTAAATCAGCCCAGCAGCACATTCTGGGAGGAAAATACCTGTTTTCCAAGACAAAACCTCTCACTGTGTAACATACCCCCGCTTTGTTCAACCCCGAGGGGGTGAACGCACACCAGACAGTACCTGGGACAAGGCATCTGTGTTTCCCTGTAATCGGCCTGCCCTGTGTTCCACTGAAAACTTAAAGTTGTAGGGAGAGAAACCATCGGGTGATCCGGGCATTTCTGTCCTTGGCTTGGCTCATCCACTTGAGAGGGGAGTGGTCAGTCACCAGGCAGGAGTGGTCAGTCACCAGGCAGAATTTTCTCCCCAATAAATAATAGTGGAGAGACTCGAGTACCTACTTGATAGTCATGCACGCTCTCTCCACTATACTATACTGGGTCACGGCTGGGGTGAGCTTTCGGCTGGGGAAGACAACGGGATGCTCCTCCCCTTTGACTTCCTGAGACAGTACAGCACCAAGGCCTACTTCAGAGGCATCGGTATGTACTATAAACTCCCTTTTAAAGTCAGGCGTCACCAAAACGGGGGACCTGCACAGGGCCGACTTCAAAGCGGAGAAAGCCTCCTCCACCCGATCATCCCAGCGAACCATCATTGACTTGTGTCCCTTCAAGATTCCTGTCAAGGGTGTGGCTAGAGTAGCAAAGTGGGGAACAAACTTCATGTAATAGCCCACCATTCCCAGGAATGACTTTATTTGCCTAGTGGTGACAAGTCGTGGCCAATTCCGTATCGCCTCAATTTTGTTCACTTGGGGTTTGATTAATCCACGCCCAATGACATACCCCAGGTACTTTGTCTCTTCTAACCCTATCGCACATTTTTTGGGGTTAGCGGTTAGGCCAGCTTTCTGAAGGGAGTCCACTACAGCCTGCACTTTGGGTAGGTGACTTTCCCAGTCAGTACTGTGGATGACAATATCGTCCAGGTAAGCCGAAGCATAACGACAATGTGGACGAAGCATGATGTGCATTAGTCGCTGAAAAGTGGCAGGGACGCCGTGCAGACCAAAGGGTAAGACCTTATATTGATACAGCCCCTCAGGCGTGATGAAGGCAGTTTTCTCTTTGGCTAACTCCGTTAAGGTCACCTGCCAGTAACCTTTTGTGAGGTCCAAAACAGAAAAATACTGGTCTCGTCCTAACCTCTCGATGAGCAGGGCATGGGATACGCATCGAATTTGGAAATCTTGTTAAGTTTTCGAAAGTCGTTACAAAACCGAAACGTCCCGTCTGTCTTTGATATCAATACTATAGGACTGGCCCACTCACTTTTTGACTCCTCAATGATGTCTAGCTGCAACATTAGCTGCACCTCCTCCAATATGGCCTGTCGCCGAGCCTCGGGTACCTGGTATGGTTTTAATCTGCCTATTACCTGAGGCTCAGTGACAATGTCATGCTGGATTATGGAAGTGCATCCAGAGAGGTCCAAGAACACATCCGTGTTCCGACTAACGAACTCCCTGGCCTCCTGAGTCTGTTTAGAGGAGAGGTTGTCAGCAATTTTCACTGTGGCAGCCGCCTCTCTTGCATCAGACAGAGGGGCCGGTACAAACTGCTAAGAAAAAAAAAAGGAGTCAGTCAGCCCAATGCGCAGGTGCATGTGGCCATGGTTGAAAACACAAAGTAAAAAATACAATACAACAGCTCTCTGCAAACCAAATAAAGTACAAAAATGTATTCTAATGCTATGCTTATTATGTAAATTAGAGATGCTTGGCAAATACATTTTGCACAAAATTATTTGGGCCCGTCTGCCACACTTCAAGGCAATCTCTGTAAGACAGAAAACTTACACTAAATTCTACTTGTTATGTGCCATGACGGCTACCATACAATTCAGGGAGTATAGGTTCCACATGCATGCTGGGCCCACCTTAATTTTTGTCATCTTTGGTGCCAAAATGGCCTCCATTAAATCCAGGGAATGCAGGTACCAACATGCATGCCGAGCCCACTCCACACCTCTCCTGGTGCCAAATGGCCACCAACGAATGCAATGAGAGTCCACCCTATACCTCTACTGGTGCCAAATGGCTTCCAGTGAGTAAGGGAGAGCAGGCTAAACTTTATACTCACACTAATTAAAATCAGTCTATGGGGCACACAGGATGGTCAGGAGTGCATGACTGAAGTGTCAGCCACACCAACAGTACAAACTGCTAAGAAAAAAGAAAGAAAGGAAGTGTCAGAGGGGCCGGTACCTCTTCTCCTAGAAAACCCAACCGCGGGCTGTATTCTGTACAGGTTTCCCTATCTATCCACGGTTTGAGCAAATTCAAATGGTAAACCTGCTCTGGCTTTCGCCGCCCTAGCTGGTGCACCTTGTAGTTCACAGCTCCAATTTTCTCGAATACCTCGTATGGCCCCTGCCACTTAGCCATGAACTTACTGTCCACGGTCAGCACCAAAACCTGATCACCCGGGTTAAAGATCCGGACCCGAGCCTGCCGATTATATACCCGACTTTGGGCTCGTTGAGCTGCCTCCATATGCTTCTTAACAAGAGGCAACACTGTCTCTATCCAATCTTGCATCTGGGTAATGTACTCAATGACACTTTTATGTGGAGTGTGTTGTTGTTCCCACGCCTCTTTGGCCACGTCCAAGAAACCGCGAGGGTGTCTGCCATTAGTGTTGAGCGAGAATATTCGAAAAGTATTCGAATATTGCGAATATTGGCATTTTGAGAATTTGCGAATATTAAGAATATAGTGCTATATATTTGTAATGACTAGTACCCCCTGCTCTGGCCAAATATATCGGTATACTCGTGTGCTCTACCGAGCGCAGTGGAAGTAAATAAGAGAACCCCATACACCCCCTGCTCGGAAGAAAAGAGGGTGTCTGGTTCACAAAAAAAGGTTAGAAATTGATGGAAACCCCATTAAAATGGTTTGGAAACAGCATTAAAAGGATAGCTGGATGCGTCTTGGACTCCTATTATCTACGACATACTGGCAGGTCGGGCAAGACACAAAGCTCTTCCACTTCTTTGAATATGCTGGGCCAGTAAAACCGCTGTAGAATACGATCCTGAGTTTTCTGCAGCCCCAGGTGACCCCCGAGAACGTGTTGGTGGGTTAGATCTAACACAAGCCCGTGATAAGTCATGGGGACCACCAATTGTTAAATAGGTTCACCCCATAGTTGGTTTACCCGCTACAAGATATCCTTATGAACCACTAAACGGGGAAACACTGACTCCGCCCAGGTTGTTGTGTTTCACCATCTACTATAAACACATTTTCCCAGGCACGGGATAGGGTTGGGTCTTGATGTTGAGTGGTACCAAAATTATCCCCGGAGACATTGAGGTCTGCCAAATCAGGACCCAGCGGCAAGTCCTTCACGTCTCCCACCATCACGCTACTACGAGACCTCAGCACACGTCTTGTCAAGCGGCTTTTGTGAGTGCACGTGCCCTTACAGATTCCTTCCACCCAAGGAGTTCACAAGTAGCTGGTATCAGTAGTTTGGAGACAGCACACTAAGGACAGCATAGAGCTTTGAATCTCAATCTTTATTTTACCAGTGGTACAATCTCATAGTAACATTTATTGCTTATTGAAACATTTCAGGCCCAATTCGGTACCCTTTATCAAGCTATAAATGTAAACACAAAAAGATAGAAGTAAAAATATATCAATATAAACATTAATTCATGTATGATATTTCATCAACAATATTTCTCACTTCATTTTGATGTACAAACCGGATTCCAAAAAAGTTGGGACACTATACAAATCGTGAAGCTGAATGCAATGATGTGGAGATGGCAAATGTCAATATTTTATTTGTAATAGAACGTAGATGACAGATCAAACGTTTAATCCGAGCAAATGTATCATTTTAAAGGAAAAATACGTTGATTCAAAATTTCACGGTGTCAACAAATCCGAAAAAAAAATTGGGACAAGAAGCAATAAGAGGCTAGAAAAAGTCAATTTGAGCATAACGAAGAGCTGGAAGACCAATTAACACTAATTAGGTCAATTGGCAACATGATTGGGTATAAAAAGAGCTTCTCAGAGTGGCAGTGTCTCTCAGAAGCCAAGATGGGTAGAGGATCACCAATTCCCACAATGTTGCGCAGAAAGATAGTAGAGCAATATCAGAAAGGTGTTACCCAGCGAAAAATTGCAAAGACTTTGCATCTATCATCATCAACTGTGCATAACATCATCCAAAGATTCAGAGAATCTGGAACAATCTCTGTGCGTAAGGGTCAAGGCCGTAAAACCATACTGCATGCCCGTGATCTCCGGGCCCTTAAATGACACTGCACCACAAACAGGAATGCTACTGTAAAGGAAATCACTGAATTGGGCTCAGGAATACTTCCAGAAACCATTGTCAGTGAACACAATCCACCGTGCCATCCGCCGTTGCCAGCTGAAACTCTACAGTGCAAAGAAGAAGCCGTTTCTAAGCAAGATCCACAAGCTCAGGCGTTTTCACTGGGCCAGGGATCATTTAAAATGGAGTGTGGCAAAATGGAAGACTGCTCTGTGGTCAGACGAGTCACGATTCGAAGTTCTTTTTGGAAATCTGGGACGCCATGTCATCCGGACCAAAGAGGACAAGGACAACCCAAGTTGTTATCAACGCTCAGTTCAGAAGCCTGCATCTCTGATGGTATGGGGTTGCATGAGTGCGTGTGGCATGGGCAGCTTGCATGTCTGGAAAGGCACCATCAATGCAGAAAAATATATTCAGGTTCTAGAACAACATATGCTCCCATCCAGACGTCATCTCTTTCAGGGAAGACCCTGCATTTTTCAACAAGATAATGCCAGACCACATTCTGCATGAATCACAGCATCATGGCTGCGTAGGAGAAGGATCCGGGTACTGAAATGGCCAGTCTGCAGTCCAGATCTTTCACCTATAGAGAACATTTGGCGCATCATAAAGAGGAAGGTGCAACAAAGAAGGCCCAAGACGATTGAACAGTTAGCGCCCTGTATTAGACAAGAATGGGAGAGCATTCCTATTTCTAAACTTGAGAAACTGGTCTCCTCGGTCCCCAGACGTCTGTTGAGTGTTGTAAGAAGAAGGGGAGATGCCACACAGTGGTGAAAATGGCCTTGTCCCTACTTTTTGGGGATTTGTTGACACCATGAAATTCTGATTCAACATATATTTCCCTTAAAATGGTACATTTTCTCAGTTTAAACTTTTGGTCCGTGATTTATGTTCTATTCTGAATAAAATATTAGAAGTTGGCACCTCCACATGATTGCATTCAGTATTTATTCACGATTTGTATAGCGTCCCAACTTTTTGGGAATCCGGTGTGTACATTATTCCATTGAAAGAAAGAGACATACTGTGTCCGTGCAAATAACATGGGACAAAGTTATATACCATGGAAGTACATGATTAGACGGATAGAAGTACATGATTAAACAGAAAGAGGGAGGGACCTTAAAAAAGTAACATGATTGGAGTTAATAACTTCAGATAAATGCCATGATTGCAGTGTACAACTTCAGATATCATCCAGGGGTTGGTAGACACCTTCAGATACCATCCAAGGATGGGCAAAAAAAACATTCAATTACCATCCAAGGATGGGCAAAAAACATTGTTAGGGGGCATAGTATTAGCTGGCCTGTATACTGGCACAGCTGGGGAGCCCAAATCCCGGTCTCGGGTTAGCTGGGTGATCCTCAGGAAAGGATAGCCATTAACCGGCTTCAGTAATTCTAGTATTCTGAGTTAGTATACATTTGTCTACTATGCTGCTCAGGGGGATAGTGAGCAATACTCATGTGCATGAAAACATCAGATATACACACTAACAAACCAGATGCAATAGGTTTTTAATGTGAGGCTGCAAGATATGGGATAAGGCATGTAGAGCTATGGGTGTATCACACAAACAGTCCCAATGTGTTTACCTGAGAGGCTGGTCATATTATTTCCACGGCGTGCGATAAATTGGAGGCACGCTGTGGCGCTTTATATAGAGGTGAGCCAGTCACATGTAGGGCTGGACATCCGACTTAGCCGGCGTGTGGGGGAGGCGTAAGAAGAGGGCGGTGGGCCGGAGTACGGCGCATGCCCCCTATGCCTCTGGAGCTAGTGGCGCCATCTTGGATACTGGTGCTATGAGGGAGAAGTCGGTGCATGCCCAGTAGTGTCGTAAATACATAGCGGCCATTTTGGAAACTGGAATTATCAGCACTTTGTACATATTCCATACAGGGCCATTTAGGACAATATGTCCACTAGTTTAGCAGCAATTTAAGTGTGTTTCTTAACAGTTTGGTGATTGTAATCACTCTACGGGGTGCATCTGGTTTTGTGTCACGTATCTGTGTTTCATGTATATGATCATTGGTTCTATGCTTTTAATGTGGTAGGATGCCAATACCTCCTGGAAGTATATACTATACTTAAAAGCCTCAATATATCACAGGCGACAATAGGTGAAGATTGAGGGCTGTCTATAGTTTAATGTTCTACTTGGAATCGTGGGACTACTGTTGTATGCAGGAGACAGACATATTGGAGAGAACATAAAAAAAGCATATGAGTCAGAGTCCTGAACATTATAAAACTTAATAAATGCAAGCAAATTTTTAATCCTTATTGAGGCCTCCAGGGCCCAGGGTACCCAAACGGCAGATCCATTGCATTTCCCTGCGCTCCACCCTCACCCCTGGCCCTGCCTACTTGCCTCACGAGTCCTGATGACAGGGGACAACTGGACAACAGTCCCTTACTTAGGATATGTGCAGGGAAGACAGACAAGACAAAATACGGAACGTGAACGGACCGGGTCAGAACCAAGAGAGCTACGCAGTACAAAGGGTTAAGCAGAAAATGGTCAGGAAAAGCCGGGGTCAAATACCAGAAGAGTACCAGAGGAGTCTGCAAAGAGTAGTCAGGTGGGAGCCGAGGTCACAATACCAGGACGGATGCGCAGTACAGGAGGAGCAGGCAAAGGATCGTCAGGGAACAGGATCAGGTGAGTATTCAGTAGTCCAAGAAATAGCCAGGAACCTAGAATTAACAGGCAACCTGTGGCCAGCAGGCTGCCTGTATTTATAGTGGGGAGTGAGGGTCATGTGACGTGGCCAGCGTCACATGACCGACAGACCGACCAGTCGAACACCAGGTGATCAGCTCGGCGCTCAAGGCAGACCTAGGAGCAGGGAGCCTCCCAGCTAGCAAAGCCGCCCTGGGAACGAGGTCAAACACAGATCTTCGCTCCCGAAGCTAAGCATGATGGGAGACCGAGTGCGCCTTCGGCACCCCGTTACAGTTGGCTGGGTGTATGTTTATGTTCCTGAAAGTAGAAAAAATAAAATAATGGAGGGCACTCAGATGACTGGGTATACAGATATTTGTCGATACAACTATAATATAGAAGGTTTATTAGATAAAATATATAAATTATGTAGAATATATATACATACAGTACTGGGTCCGTCAATTCAGTAATCTTGAAGCATATATAGATAACAGGTAAATTAATTGGCTCGATATAAAATAGTTTTTTGGACTATGTATTAACCTGCTTGTACAGGTGATCAGTCTGTACAGAGGTATTCCTTCAAATGAAAATAAAATTATGTGCACATTAAAATTACTGGTATTATCAGTATTGTTGCTCAAATCCAGAATGAGTACTTGCGGCCGTATATGCTAAAGAACAGTCTTACCCCGTCAGTTGCGAGTCTCAGGGGAGATTCTGTATGTGCAATGTCCCGATATACAGGCGATGGTCTGGTCCTGGATGGCATTGGTGAGCACGTGGTGTGATGCTCCCTCGGCACGTGGTGTGATGCTCCTGAAAGTGCTGTACTATTGGGGTTTCCTTCTTGGTACGGATATTTGACTTGTGCTGGCTAATTTTGTCTTTTATTTTTTGTAGGGTTTCTCCAACATTCGCCAGTCCGCAAGGACATTTAATGAGGTAGATGAAAAAGCCCGTCATGCATGAGAAGTGGCCTCTAATGTAGTATTTTTTGCCTGATGATGAATGCGTGAAAATGTTACCTTTTGTAACATTACCACATTGAGCACATCCTAAACATGGGTATGTTCCCAAATTGGGTGATCCAGTAATGGTACGTTGTGGATAGTTTTTTCTAGATCCGAAATCGGATCTCACCAGGCAGTCGTGAATAATGGGTGGGCATTTGTAGGACATCAGGGGTTTGTGGTGGAAGGTACTGGGGATACTTCTCTGTAAAATCTGCCAATGTTTATTTATGATTTTTTTGATGGAGGGACTCCAGGTGGAGTAAGTGGTCTCGCAGGGAATCCTAACGTCCTGTTTATTCCCAAGTTAGGGTTGGTTTAGGTTTAAGGAGATCGTCCCTATTGGTGTTGTTCACGCGGTGCGTGTGTTCCATCAATAATTTTGATGGATACCCGTGATTAGAATTTATTATTAATTTGTATTATCCTTTTATCTGCTATTTCAGGATTGGAGACAATTCTTTTAACCCTCATCAATTGTGATAGCGGGAGGGAATTGATTAGACCTGGTGGGTGGTAACTATTGTATAACAGTAGGCTGTTCCTGTCTGTGGGTTTGGAATATAGGTCATAGTGTAGGAGATTATTTTCTACCTGGAGCAAGACATCGAGGAATGGAATCTTAGTCTGGCTAATCTCCAAGGAGAAAGCAATGGATCCAACCAATGAGTTCAGGTCAAGATGGAAGTTCTGAAAGTCCTCCAGTGACCCCTACCACAAACAAAAGACATCATCAATATATCGTAGCCAAGTCTTGACACATTTGTGAAACAGATGATGAGTATAGACATAACGTTCCTCAAAGGCATTTATATATATGACTGTGAATGTCGGTGCCACATTACATCCCATCGCTGTGCCTGAAAGCTGTAGATAAAAGTCATCCTCGAACAGAAAGTAGTTATTTTTTAACACAAATCTTAGTAGCTCTATGATGAAGAGATTTTCCTCGCTGGAGTATTCTTGGTGTTGTACCAGGACCTCCATGACACTGTTGATGCCATTCCTGTGGGGACGTTCATGTATAGGCTGGAGACATCCATGGTAACCAAGATTGTATCAGTTCCGTGGATGTCCAAACTCTTAGTTTTATTAATAAAGTCAGTGGTGTCCAAAAAGAAAGTAATTTACTGATTGGGCATAGGGGCGTAAGAGCATATCCAAAAGGATCGCGGCTGGTTGAAAGACTGAATCGCATCCTGAGACTATGGGGCGGCCTGGGGGATTTTTTAGACTCTTTTGGATCTTTGGCAAGATATAAAATACTGGGGTTCTAGGGTACTCAATTAACAGAAAGTTTGCTACTTTTTCCTCAATTATTTTCTGGTCTCGGGCTTGTGATACCAGGTTAGTAAGGTAGATTTTACCTCAAATGTGGGGTCATAGACTATTAATGCGTTGATATGTGTTAGTGTCATTTAGTTGTCTAAGGATTTCCTTCCTGTAATCCTCCCTGTTTAGAATCACGATCCCCGAGCCCTTATCTGCTGGTTTAATTACTACATCCTTATTGTTTCTAAGGTTATAAAGGGCCCTTTGTTCTGATTTCTTTAAGTTATATCTCACCTTTTCGGATGATGCCCTCTTCTCAAGTTCCAGCAGATCAGCCTTGACGAAGGCGATGTACGTCTCCACAGCGTCATTGGCATGTGGCGGTTCAAAGGTACTTTTGGGTTTGCATTTCTGGGTTCTTGAATGGAAGACCGTTGGAGTGGAGGTAGGTTGTGTATTGGCCCATACAGGGTTATCCAGTTTGATGTGTGCCTTCAACTGGAGCAAGCGATATAATTTTGCCATTTCAGAGTCCATTGTGAATGGATCTGTGTGGTGAGTGCCAGCAAAGCCAAGTCCTTTATTAAGGACCGTAATTGCAGTAGAGACCAATATAGTGTCAGATAGATTCACCACCAGATTTGTCGGTTCTTCCAGTGGTTGTCCCACGTTGATATTTATCTGCCCCTGTTGCTGTATCTGGCTGGTATCGGATCCCGCCTGTAGGTGTTGTTACTGGTGTTGTAGAGACCAATATAGTGTCAGATAGATTCACCACCAGATTTGTCGGTTCTTCCAGTGGTTGTCCCACGTTGATATTTATCTGCCCCTGTTGCTGTATCTGGCTGGTATCGGATCCCGCCTGTAGGTGTTGTTACTGGTGTTGTTTCTTCCGATGCTTCCGCCTAGACCTCCTCGGCGTCTTCCTCGGGGGGGTCGGGGGTCTTCTAAAAAATCGGTGTGCTGGTGTTAGAGGATCCAGAGGATCTTGAACGTACTCGTTGACGCGTAAGTTGGGTTCGTTGTGGGATCCTATAAATGTGTCCTGATTTGTAGTCTTGTGAGTCTCGCTGAAATTTTGTGCGTTTCCTGTCTTCCAAGTTCCTCTTGAAGAAGTTGATCTCCTGGGTCAGATTTGTTTTAATGTTAGCACTTTATTCTTCAGCAATATTGCCAAACAGGGTGTTTTCTAATGTCATAATTTCCTCTTTAGTTTTTCTGATCTCCCGATCAGCTCGTATGGAATATCTACAAAGTGTCGATCATTCCAGTTTCCAAGATGGCCGCTATGTATTTATGACACTACTGAGCATGCACCGACTTCTCCATCATAGCACCAGTATCCAAGATGGCGCCACTAGCTCCAGAGGGATAGGGTGCATGCGCCATACTCCGGTGCACCGCCCTCTTCTTACACCTCCCCCGCACGCCGGCTAAGTCAGATGTCCGGCCCTACATGTGACCGGCTCACCTCTGTATAAAGCGCCACGACGTGCCTCCAATTTATCGCACGCCGTGGAAATGATATGACTGGCCTCTCAGGTAAACACATTAGGACTGTTTGTGTGATACACCCATAGCTCTACATGCCTTATCCCATATCTTGCAGCCTCACATTAGAAACCTATTGCGTCTGGTTTGTTAGTGTGTATATCTGATGTTTTCATGCACATGAGTATTGCTCACTATCCCCCTGAACAGCATAGTAGACAAATGTATACTAACTCATAGGATCACTGAAGCCGGTTAATGGCTATCCTTCCCTGAGGATCACCCAGCTAACCCGAGACCGGGATTTGGGCCCCCCAGCTCTGCCAGTATACAGGCCAGCTAATACTATGCCCCCTAACAATGTGTTTTGCCCATCCTTGGATGGTATTTGAATGTTTTTTTGCCCATCCTTGGATGGTATCTGAAGGTGTCTACCCACCCCTGGATGATATCTGAAGTTGTACACTGCAATCATGGCATTTATCTGAAGTTATTAACTGTAATCATTACATTTTTACTATCATGCCTTCCAATCATGTTACTTTTTTAAGGTCCCTCTCTCTTTCTGTTTGATCATGTACTTCTATCCGTCTAATCATGTACTTCCATGGTATATAACTTTGGCCCATGTTACTTGCACGGACACAGTATGTCTCTTTCTTTCAATGGAATAATGTACATCAAAATGAAGTGAGAAATATTGTTGATGAAATATCATACATGAATTAATGTCTATATTGATATATTTTTACTTCTATCTTTTTGTGTTTACATTTATAGCTTGATAAAGGGCACCGAATGGGGCCCGAAACGTTGCAATAAGCAATAAATGTTACTATGAGATTGTACCACTGGTAAAATAAAGATTGAATTCAAAGCTATATGCTGTCCTTGGTGTTCTGTCTCCAAACTACTGATACATCCCACCATCACACTTAGCAGG
Organism: Bufo gargarizans; assembly: GCF_014858855.1. Classification (NCBI taxonomy): domain Eukaryota; kingdom Metazoa; phylum Chordata; class Amphibia; order Anura; family Bufonidae; genus Bufo; species Bufo gargarizans. The sequence continues at coordinate 221,113,676 of NC_058083.1, forward strand.
GTTGTCTCTACCTCTTCCACTGAAGTGGCAATCGCCGCTACTGCTGGCCCTTCGTTCTTAGGTTCCCAGGGTTCTGGTCTCCCCCCTAAGCCGGGCCAATCTGCTAGGGTTACCCCTGTCTCATGGGCATTAGTTACTCTCATAGCAGGCCACTGTGCCGGGATGCCCATAAAGTCTCTCCCTATTATGAGTTCATAATGTAGATTTGTGGCAACAGCCACCTTGTGGGTCCATCTACCAGCCACCTTAGTTAGAGACACCAGCGCGGTGGGGTAGTCTTTTATGTCTCCGTGGATGCACATCACCCCGACTTTCCAGACAGTATACTCAGGGGACCGCACCAGGGTAGCCCTTACTAGGGTCACCAGACCTCCTGAGTCCAGCAGAGCCTCCGCCCGAGAATCTCCCACTTCCACCTGGCACAAATGATCTAGAGACTCTGGGGTACCTGTTGCACACAGCCTCATGGCATGTAGCGACTGACGGTAGCCATAGTTAGTGTCCATGGGCTCAACCTGATGGGGACAATCAGCCCTTACATGGCCAGGCTCCATACACCGCCAGCAGACTATTGGAGCCAGGTCTGCCGTGGGTACAACCCGGGCGGGTTTTATCAACTCAAATCTCCAGGCCTGGGGTGGAGATTTCCAGGGTTTGCCGACCCGCCTCCTGACAGAACCCTCCTTTATATTCTTGGTAGCTTCATAGCGTTCCACTAGGTTCACCATCTCAAGGGCATTGCCAGGAGACACCTTACCGATCCAGTGCTAGAGAGGGTATGGCAAAGCCCTCCAGAACATATCGGCCAACAGACGATCCAGCATAGCAGTGGGACTCAGCACGTCATGCTGTAGCCATTTTTGCAAGAGGTGAAGTTAGTTATAATACTGGGGTCTTGCAGGCTAAGTCGGGTTGAACCCCCACTGATGTACCCGCTGGTCCCGGACCAACACATTCACCCCCAGTCTTGCCAAAATCTCACTCTTTACTTTCTGGTAGTCGGCCGCTTGATCGTCCGGCAAGTCGAAATGCACCCGCTGGGAATCGGATGCCAGGAATGGAGCGACTACCTCAACCCACTGGTCACGGGGTAGCTTTTCCCCGATGGCCACTTTCTCGTACATCGACAGGTAGGTTTCAATGTCATCTGTGGGGGTCATCTTAGGAATCATGGCATGGACTGTTTTCTGGGCATTGTGGACGCTCAGGGTTGCTCCTGCTGTCTGCAAAGCCCCCATGTGTTGAAGCAGCAACTGGTTAGTCTCCCGCTGCAGCTTATTAGCTTCGCTTTGCTGCAGGTTTGTCTCTCGCTGCTGCAGATTAGCCTCCATGAGGGCCTTTACAACAGCCTCCATTTTGTCATGGGGCACTGGTTGTAATACAGTTGGTTTAACGCCTTTAGGACCGGGCTCATTTTCACTTTAGGGCCTTGCCATTTTTTGCAAATCTGACCAGTGTCACTTTACGTGTGAATAACTTTAAAACGCTTTTACTTAACCAGGCTATTCTGAGACTGTTTTTTCGTCACATATTGTACTTCATGACACTGGTAAAATGGAGTAAAAAAAAAAACATTTTTATTTATAAAAAAATACCAAATTTACCAAAAATGCAGAAAAATTAGCAAATTTCCAAGTTTCAATTTCTCTACTTCTATAATACATAGTAATAATCCAAAAATAGTTATTAATTTACATTCCCTATATGTCTACTTCATGTTTGGATCATTTTGGGATTGGAAGTTTAGAAGCAAATCTTGAAATTTTTCAGAAATTTTCCAAAACCTACTTTTTAAGGACCAGTTCAGGTCTGAAGACACGTTGTGAGGCTTAAATAATAGAAACCACCAAAAATTATGACATTTTACAAACTACACCCCTCAAGGTATTCAAAACTGATTTCACAAGCTTTGTTCACCCTTTAGGTGTTCCACAAGAGTTGTGCTCAGATCGGCTCATGATGAGAGGATACCCTTTTATGGGAGATTTCAATCTTCCAGATATAAACTGGAAAACCAAAATAGCAAGTTCTACCAGGAGTACAGATATTCTAAATTCCCTACTGGGGTTATCCCTACAACAAATGGTTGAGGAGCCAACCCGGAGGGAGGCCATTTTGGATTTGATATTCACAAATGGGGATTCGGTATATGATGTCATTGTAGGCGAAACCTTGGGATCTAGTGATCACCAGTCAGTGTGGTTTAATATAAGAACTGTGAAAGAGTCCCACCACACAAAAACAAAAGTTTTAGATTTTAGAAAAACAGACTTTTCAAAAATGAAATTAGTCATAAATGAGTCCTTATCAGACTGGAACGGATTACATGGAGTCCAGGAGAAATGGGACTACTTAAAAGGTGCATTATTGAAGGCAACAGAAAATTCAATTAGACTTGTCAGTAAAAGCAAAAAAAGGAAGAGACCACTGTGGTACTCGGCAGAAGTGGCCCAAATCATTAAAAATAAAAAGCTAGCATTTTGTAATTATAAAAAAACCCAGAGCAATGAAGATAAGGAAATCTACAAGATTAGGCAGAAAGAGGCCAAGCAAGTTATAAGAACTTCTAAAGCGCAGGCAGAAGAAAAACTAGCTCAGTCTATGAAAAAAGGGGATAAGACATTCTTCAGATATATAAATGAAAAAAGGAAATTAAAACAAGGAATAACTAAATTAAAAACAAAGGACGGAAGGTATGTAGAAGAGAATAAAGGGCTAGCCGACTGCCTTAATGAATACTTCTGTTCAGTTTTTACAAAAGAAAAAGAAGGAGAAGGACCTCCACTAGAAAGGATGACTAATAAATCGTTTGATGCATGTGTCTTTACAGAGGAAGATGTTCTAAGTTTGCTGTCTAAAGTGAAGACAAATAAATCACAGGGGCCTGATGAGATACACCCAAAATTATTAAAAGAGCTTAGTGGTGAGCTGGCAAAACCGTTAACAGATTTATTTAACCAATCATTAGTAACAGGAGTCGTCCCGGAAGATTGGAAATTGGCAAATGTCGTGCCCATTCACAAGAAAGGTAGTAGGGAGGAATCAAGCAACTATAGACCAGTGAGTCTGACATCAATAGTAGGCAAATTAATGGAAACCCTATTAAAGGATATGATTGTGGAACATCTAAAATCCCATGGATTGCAAGATGAAAAACAGCATGGGTTTACTTCAGGGAGATCATGTCAAACAAATCTTATAGATTTTTTTGACTGGGTGACTAAAATAATAGACGGTGGAGGTGCAGTAGACATCGCTTATCTGGATTTTAGTAAGGCTTTTGACACTGTCCCACATAGAAGACTTATCAATAAACTGCAGTCATTGAGCATGAACTCCAATATTGTTGAGTGGATTAGGCAGTGGCTGAGTGACAGACAACAGAGGGTTGTAGTCAATGGAGAACATTCAAAACAAGGTTATGTTACCAGTGGGATTCCACAGGGATCTGTACTGGGACCAATTTTGTTTAATATCTTCATAAGTGATATTGCAAAGGGCCTCGATGGTAAGGTTTGTCTTTTTGCTGATGACACAAAGATATGTAACAGGGTTGATGTTCCTGGAGGGAAACGCCAAATGGAAAAGGACTTAGGAAAACTAGAAGAATGGTCAGAACTCTGGCAACTGAAATTTAATGTGGATAAGTGCAAGATAATGCACCTGGGGCTTAAAAACCCAAGGGCAGAATATAGAATATTCGACACAGTCCTGACCTCAGTATCTGAGGAAAGGGATTTAGGAGTAATTATTTCAGAAGACTTAAAGGTGGGAAGACAATGTAATAAAGCAGCACGAAATGCAAGCAGAATGCTTGGATGTATAGGGAGAGGTATAAGCAGTAGAAAGAGTGAAGTGCTTATGCCGCTGTACAGAACACTGGTGAGACCTCACTTGGAGTATTGTGCGCAGTACTGGAGGCCATATCTCCAGAAGGATATAGATACTCTAGAGAGAGTTCAGAGAAGAGCTACTAAACTGGTCCATGGATTGCAGGATAAAACTTACCAGGAAAGGTTAAAAGACCTTAATATGTATAGCTTGGAAGAAAGAAGAGACCGAGGGGATATGATAGAAACTTTTAAATACATAAAGGGAATCAACTCAGTAAAGGAGGAGAGCATATTTAAAAGAAGAAAAACTACCACAAGAGGACACAGTTTTAAATTAGAGGGGCAAAGGTTTAAAAGTAATATAAGGAAGTATTACTTTACTGAGAGGGTAGTGGATGCATGGAATAGCCTTCCTGCAGAAGTGGTAGCTGCAAATACAGTGAAGGAGTTTAAGCATGCATGGGATAGGCATAAGGCCATCCTTCATATAAGATAGGGCCGGGGCTATTCATAGGATTCAGATATATTGGGCAGACTAGATGGGCCAAATGGTTCTTATCTGCCGACACATTCTATGTTTCTATGTTTCTACCTAAGCCTATACTCCCACCCCCCTACCTAGAAGCAGCAGAGTTGTGCTGGAACTGCTTATTGAAGGGTAGCCTAAAGGGGGCCACACCAATGATGAGTCCTGAAAAGAAGGGAGGGCTCCTGGGTGGGTCGAAAGCATTCAAACCGACAAGTGGGGGCAGGAGAGCCAGGTTTAAATAGTTAAAGCCCCGCCTCCCCTCACACAAACACGGCACTCTTAATTGCCTACCACTTGTGCTTGGATCGGCTCATGATGAGAGGATACCCTACCTACGCCTATACTCCCCCCCCTACCTAGAAGCAGCAGAGTTGTGCCGGAACTGCTTATTGAAGGGTAGCCTAAAGAGGCCAAAAGAACCATGCATAGGAGTTTGAAAAAGACTTTAATAACAGAAACTACAAAACCAAAACTCGGAAAGCCAGTGACATTTCGTGTTGAGGATCCGGTATATATCGCATGTAACACGCGGAACTTCAACGACCCAACCGTTTGATGACATGTACTGGCACCTTATGCATGGACGCCGCAGCTGCAGCGCCAATGCGGAAGGAATGTCCTGTGATCGAGAGAGGATCGACCCCCTGAACCTGTCAACAAAACCTGAATCTACCTAAGAAAGGCCGCGGTGGTTAGCCGGGCACTGCCTAGTTCGAGTAAAGGAGAACATGTCGGCTTGAACTACGTAGCCAAGTGTCCAAGGCCTGCACCGGACACCATCTGTTGGCCGTAGGGAAGTATCTGACCTCCACCGATTCCCCCAGCCGTGACGTCTTGGACGAGGCCAAAGTAAGGACATAGATTGACCCGCGCCGGATGAGCTGACCTTTCCGCAAGCACCCAGCCGGCGTATTGCTGCCCATGAGCTCGCCTGGCCTGAGGAATCCATAGAAGGCCAGGTACAAGGCTGTTTCTACCAGAGCGCTTACCTGCGGGCCGAACGGTTTACGCTGCAGTTTGTCTGTCACTGACCTGAACAAGCTACCGGTGAATGGCTGACGCACATGTCCTCTCACAACAGACATCTTGCGCAAACCCTTCAACGCCGCTTTGATAGGGTGGGCGGAGAAGAGTGACGGTAGGTCCGGATGTAGCATGTACCAATGATACTGAATACCTGCCAGGTATAGTTTAACTGTGCTATGGGACAGGTATAATTGAGAGTGGCAAAACCCGATGAAGCCCAATAGGTGAGTGATAGGCCCCAGGCCAGCGGCCGGGTAGGTGTTCTCATACCGCTGAAACAGGCGCCAAGCTGTCTTGTAAGCCCTCAAAGTATTACTGGACAAGGAATTGACCATCAGTAACTTAGCTACGGTGAGATGGGAGTCTTATCCAAGCGCAGCTGGGACTGGTGAGGAATTGGCGTTGGCAACCGATCTGCCCCTGGACAAACCTGAAAGAAAAGTGGAAAATTAAGGCGGGACAGGGCATCTGCAGCGATGTTGCGGTCTCCACTAATGTGTCTACATATAAAATGAAAATTATGCATCAAAGATAGCCAGACGAGCCTCCTCACGAATGACATGACCAATTTGGAACTAGACCTGCCCTTCATGATAATGTCCACAACTGCCGTATTGTCAGTGAGGAATAGGACCGTACAGTTTCTCCACAGCTCGCCCCAGGCCACTGCTGCCCCCACTAAGGGATATACCTCAAACAAGGCGGAACATGAAGAGAAACCTGGGATGGACGCGACCTCCGGCAGCCAAGGACCAGCGAACCAATGGCTGCCGTGCAGTCCGGCGAAGCCGACTGACGACGAGGCATCAGTGTGGACTACTGGAGACTGGTTCGAGACCACCGGAACGAAGAGTGACACACCGTTCCAGTGAGTCAAAAACCTATCCCACATTACCAGGTCAGCCATGGCCTCTGGACCTAAACGTACCATTCCGTCCTGTGCACGGGCCTGCGGGAGCAGTGCCAAGAGCCTGGATATGAAGGACCTACCTTGGGGAATAATGCGCATGGCGAAGTTAAGCATGCCTAACAGGGATTGCAGGTCCGCTCTGGAAGCCACTCTCACTTGAGCCCACCTATGCACGACCTGCCTAATCCTGTCTAACTTATCAGGTGGGAGACTCGCTTGCAAGCGCACTGTATCTAAACGTATTCCCAAAAAGGTAATGGTGGTGTCGGGGCCTTCTACTTTATGAGAATCTATTGGCACATTAAGATGTGAAAATACCGTCTGCAAGCGCTGTAGGTCCTGAGGCTGCCGTGCCGGGGGCTCGATAAGAAGGAAGTCGTCCAGGTAATGGGTGACATGGCTGACCCTAAAGACATCTGACAACACCCAATGCAAAGCGCTAGCCAACTGATCAAAGAGCCATGGACTAGACTTGGACCCAAAGGTCAATTTGCTGGCAAAGTAATACTGCCCTTGCCACTTAATCCCATGCCACTGCCAGAGCTCTGGCTGGATGGGAAGCAGTTTAAAGGCGTCTGTGATATCTGCCTTGGATAACCAGGCCCCTCTCCCGAACTTGAGTATGCCCTCAATAGCCTCATCGATAGAGGCGTATCTCATGGAGAATTCGTCCGAGGGGATCAACAAATTCAGACTGGGGACTGGTAAGGAATGTGGGGCCGACAAGTAGTAAACCAACCTCTTTTTATTGGAAAACTTGCCAGTCACCACACCGACCGGGTTAACCCTCCAGCAATCAAACGGAGGCTGCTGCACTGGGCCGATCACATAACCCTTGTCTAGCTCGAGTTGGATTAATTGCGTGACCGTCTCGGGATCTCTGGTAGCTGACAACAAGTTCCTGCATTCATGCGGGGCTTGAGGAAGGGCAAGCAAGCCTGTGTGGAAGCCGTACCGCAGACCGTTGAGCACAAACTGTACCCAAGCTGAGTCTGGATGTCCGGCTAGGAAACAGGCGAGGAGATCCACGTTAACCACGCTTAACCACCAGTCATGTGTGACTACCGCCTCTTTGCGTGCAAGCGACGCAGGGGTGGGCCCTGAAACACAGGGTACATAAGTACAACAATCTGCATTGATTGCAGTGACATATCGCATAATTAAAGTTGTTGCATAATGGTGACTTGCCGAGGTACTTCACCGCGCGACCCAACTTGTCCATGGACGCGGAAAGCCTACTAGCCGGCTGGGCGGGGAGAACGCTAGTTACGGAAGGCCCAGCTGCGCTACCGCTCTCTGAACACCAGCCGGCCGTGTGGGCGTAAGAACCGCAACCAGTACAAGTTGGAGCCTTCAAACCCGCAAAGTGACGGCAAAACAACAGAGACCTCTCCGCAGGATATGGTCTTGTTGTCCGGGGCTTCGTGTGCTGGCACGAGAAGAGACACCAGATTGACGTCCTTTCCTTCCAGAATTTCCTGCCGGATATTAGCAGGTACTAAAATGGGATGGTGCTATTGTAGAAGAAAGGCTGGACCCACCCGGCACTGCGGAGGCTGATGAACTGGCGACGGGCACCGTCTGCATTCCTGCATCGAACGCTGCAGGCCGGGCCTCGACAGTCTCCAGTTTAGCCTGCATATCTGACACAGATGCACCAATGACGTTGATAGCAGCATGCAGCTGCGTGAGGGAAGTCAGAATAGTACTAAGGGAAACCCCCTCTCGGCTAGGAGCCGCCGATTGTGCAGACAGAAGGTGGTAAAGTTCAGCCTTCCTCGCGGAGGCTGGGAACGGAATCCCCCTTCTTGACAATTCTGCCGTCAGCTTAGGGACGGTCCACAACCTTATCGGCAACTCTGCCGACCGCACGGACTGCTGCTCCCCGCTGTCCCAAGAAGATGAGGACCCCTCCAGTAGAAATTCCTGAGACATCTCCCTACTGAAAGAAATTTAACTCAAGTAACCACACCAAGGCTAACAACTACCTACTGGCCAGACAAGGCCAGATCTGCCCCGGGGGGAAAGCCTAGCACCCGTGGCTAAGGTCCGAAGACACCCACGGTCGTGACCAGAAGCGCTGCCAGGTCTGCCGGCCTGGCCGGGTAGGGATTCTGAAGTCAGCAGTCAGTGAGGAGGTCCAAGTCCCGTAGAGTTTATGATCGTGGCCGGGTGAAGCGGCTAAACTGACAACGGCACGGCTAAGGGCGTATTGTGACTGGGACCCGCTGGGAGACTGAGGGCTGACCGGACCTACCTGTGACCGCATAGGCTGAGCTCCCAGGCCATGGCTGACCCGTGTGCGTAAACGTGAAGCCACTTTCCCGTAGATATACCCACCAAGTGCCTGTAGTCAAACGGGAGTGCAAGCCGTGTCTGTGGACGTGACCGACTAGCCCCAGTAGTCGTGACGGGACCCCACATCGAGAGTAGCGGTAACGGACCATCGCCAGTAGACGTGGTAGCATTACCTCACGAGTCTGTTGACGTAAGACGAATGCCTGCAGTCGTGGCAGGGCTATATATCGAGTCTGTAGTTGTGACAGACTAATGCCTGCAGTCGTGGCAGGGCTATATAACAAGTCTGTAGTCGTGACAGACTAATGCCTGCAGTCGTGGCAGGGCTTTATAACGAGTCTGTAGTTGTGACAGACTAATGCCTGCAGTCGTGGCAGGACTTTATAACAAGTCTGTAGTCGTGACAGACTAATGCCTGCAGTCGTGGCAGGACTTTATAACCAGTCTGTAGTCGTGACAGACTAATGCCTGCAGTCGTGGCACGGCTTTATAACGAGTCTGTAGTTGTGACAGACTAATGCCTGCAGTCGTGGCAGGGCTTTATAACGAGTCTGTAGTCATGACAGACTAATGCCTGCAGTCGTGGCAGGGCTTAAAGGGAACCTGTCACCGGGATTTTGGGTATAGAGCTGAGGACATGGGTTGCTAGATGGCCGCTAGCACATCTGCAATACCCAGTCCCCATAGCTCTGTGTGCTTTTATTGTGTCAAAAAAACTATTTAATACATATGCAAATTAACCTGAGATGAGTCCTGTATGTGAAAGAAGTCGGGGACAGGACTCATCTCAGGTTAATTTGCATATGTACCAAATGGGGTTTTTGACACAATAAAAGCACACAGAGCTATGGGGACTGGATATTGTGGATGTGCTAGCGGCCATCTAGCAACCCATGTCCTCAGCTCTATGCACAATAGCCCGGTGACAGGTTCCCTTTAATAACGAGTCTGTAGTCGTGACAGACCTGGCAAAAAAATAAATGTTTTAATATATTTTTTTCCCTTCCCACCAAAGGCCACGACTGTAGGCGCCACCCTGCAAGACATGCGTCAGCGGCCTGAGCATAGATAGGCCACCATACCCAGTCCCCCAGCCCATGGAGGAGTAAAGGGGCGGACCACGCCTGCGCACCACACCTGACTCACCTGGCGGCCATGACAGCCACAAACCCCGCAGTATCGCAAAGTAGCCAACCACCTGCGGACCTGAATAGACAAGGACAGACATGTGAGTAAGCGAACCCCGGCTGAGTAACCCCTCACCCACGCAACTGCTCCCTAGCTAACAACCAGCATGTCGTGGCTGCGCCCCGTACCGACCCCCTAACTTCCAACGTGTCGTATAGGCTATGGGCGACCAGGTTACACGCCCGAGGCGTAGTGGCAATCCTAACGGAGACGCTGCTGCGAACCCAGTGGGCTATTACTAATTATATGGCTCTACATCTGTAAATGTAATACCCCCCCTTTTTTTTTTTTTAAAACACCCTTTTATTTATTTATCTTTTTTTTTTTTCCAATTACTTTATTTATTTATATCCCCTTCTTATTTATTTATTTCCCTTTACATTCAATGACCTGACGCCTGCCCCAGTGTGCCTAGAACTGGTGTTGAGAACAGAACCCTGCTCCTGACTGCAGTACCAGATATGGCCTGTAGGTGTCGCCCTATCTTCATACCGGAACCTGCTGGAGCGCCGAAGCCAGTGAGCCGCATTATGAAGCCGTTGAGCGGCGCATGAGTGCGGGAATGAACTCGCTGCAGAGGGCCACAGGTGAGGGGCGACCGAGGAGGGTGTAGCACTGCCTGGGGGACGCTGCATTTGAATGGAAAATACAGAGCCGACATAGGTGGGCTGAGGACAGATAGCAACGGACGGCAGCATGATATCACATACATAACGAGACGGGTGGGCAGCCACCCGGCCTACCTATTTAAAGCAGCGATGAGCCCGACGCACCCGACCACGCGAACTAACAGGAGACACACGACTTTTCTGGAACGGATGCCAACCCACGAGCCGATCCGAAAGCATTCGAACCAACAAGTGGGGGCAGGAGAGCCAGATTTAAATAGTTAAAGCCCCGCCTCCCCTCACACAAACACGTCACTCTTAATTGCCTACCACTTTTTGGCAGATGGAGATGACATTTCAGAATTTCTATTTTTTGTCAAATTTTCAATTTTAATCCATTTTTTCCAGGAGCAAAGCAAGGGTTAACAGCCAAACAAAACTCAATATTTATTGCCCTGATTTTGTAGTTTATAGAAACACCCCATATGTAGTCGTAAACTACTGTACGGGCACATGGCAGGGCGCAGAAGGAAAGGAACACCATATGGTTTCTGAAAGACAGATTTTGCTGGACTGGCTTATTTACACCATGTCCCATTTGAAGCCTCCTTGATGCACCCCTAGAGTAGAAACTCCAAAAAAGTGCCCTGGTTAACTCTAAAAAGACTGTTCCTTATAAAATGTAGTAAAATGCTGAATATCACTTTGGTATTACTCTTGCTGTTGTAGTGATAAGAGTCAAACTGAGAGTAAAAATACATCTTTTACATATTAAATATTTACTACACCCAGTAAGTAGCCATAAAAACATTAGGTGCACAAAAGACATGATGAGAACACAAGGTGGTGGAGACCCAGAACAGGCATGGTTAATAATACACTGTGGAGCAGAATTATCAAAACTGTGAAAATGGCTTAGTTGCCCATAGCAACCAAGATTTCACCTTTCATTTTTCAGAGCTCCTTTGGAAAATGAAAGATGGAATCTGATTGGGTGCTAGGGGCAACTAAGTCAATTTTCCTTTACACCAGTTTTGATAAATCTCCTCCTGTATATTGTATATAGTGTGACACAGTGAGAGGTTTTGTCTTGGAAAACAGGTATTTTCCTCCCAGCAGCCAGAGCCATACTTTATTAATATGGAGAGCCATATTTTATTTTTTTTCTGGACGATTGTCTGTGGCCAAATAGAATTCAAATTGGGGAAGGGGATTATAAATTTAGTAATCTGTGGAAGTGTGGTACTCCCTGAAGCAACCGTCAATGCAGAGGCCCGGATGATCGGGGCACGTGTCAGACTTAATGGTGGTGTCCTTCCGTATCCCCCTCCTGTGACACACTCTGCACTTTTTTTGGGACCGTCCCTTCTTTCTAATATGGGGGACCACACCTGGAAAGTGTTGGCCAGGGACGATCCAGGCGCCTCCAGTTCCCAAGGTACTCCGGCCTGCTCTTTCCCGGTCAGAAAAGATCAGGGCCTTAAGGACAGCCTCATAGAACTGCAGGAATTTCCCTGTGTTGCCAGCGCTCCGGTACAGCACAAAAGAGTTGTACAAGGCAACCTGTACCAAGTAGACTGCAACTTTTTTGTACCATGCCCGGGTTTTGCACATAGCGTTATATGGCTTGAGGACTTGATCAGAGAGATCAACTCTTCCCATATACCGATTGTAGTCCACCATACAATTGGGCTTGAGGACCGTTGCCGGGGTACCTCGCACAGGGACAGGGATGATGCCATTACCGTGAATTGTGGACAGTACAAGAACATCCCTCTTGTCCTTATATCTGACCAGCAACAGGTTTCCACTGGTAAGGGCGCGGGTCACACCCCTGGGGATAGGTACTTGGAGGGGGTGGGTAGGGAGGCAGCATTGATTTTTCTGCACGGTCCCACAAGCGAACGTGGATCTGGTGGCGAGGGACTGGAACAAGGGGGTACTAGTATAAAAAATTATCCACGTACAGGTGGTAACCCTTATCTAGCAGTGGGTGCATAAGGTCCCACACAAGTTTCCCTCTAACATCCAGAGTGGGAAGACAATCTGGGGTTCAATACAGGAATCTCGCCCCTCATACACACAAAACTTGTAAGTGCACCCTGATGTCACCGCCACCTCTCGGGATCTAAGGATGCTTATTGGTGGTGTATTATCACACCACCGATCACCGTTCTATTCCGGGTTATCGGGTCACCGGAGGTCTGAATTGACCTGTGGTTTGCTGTGATCGCCGTTACGGGGGGTATCATGTACGCCCTGTGCCCTTAAAGACTCGGACATCAGGGCATACCTGTACGCCCTGTGTCCTTAAGAGGTTAATGTACAACATAAAACCGTGCCTGAAAAATGCAGAAACAAAAAAAAATCGGCGTTCACTTCAGCCTTACAGCTCATTCCCGCATCCTCCACCAATTGTGGGGTTTTGCTCTGGTAGACAGGATTAGCGGATGCAGTTTAGAGAGACAAGTTCTTTGGATCAAACAGTTCAGTGTTTTATTCACACTTTAGGCAAGTGATAAAACAAGCAGTCATAATCAAACAAAAAGTCACCTTGCGGTGTTGGTGGTAATTCACACCACAATGCATTTCTGCCTCAAAGAGTCCTAGACCACAGCAGCACCAACCTGTTTTCATGCCAAACAGGTAGAAAGCCTTCATCCTGACAAGGCTTCCAGATCCCAACACAGATACATGTCTTCTGAGCCCAGCTGCCTATTTAAGGACAGCCAGGTGCTGCCAAAACCCAGACCGCCACTTAAAATCCTGTCTGGTATTTGACCTCACCAGGCTGCTGGGAGGAAAATACCTGTTTTCCAAGACAAAACCTCTCACTGTGTCACACTATATACAATATACAGGAGGAGATTTATCAAAACTGGTGTAAAGGAAAATTGGCTTAGTTGCCCATAGCACCCAATCAGATTCCATCTTTCATTTTCCAAAGGAGCTCTGAAAAATGAAAGGTGGAATCTTGGTTGCTATGGGCAACTAAGCCATTTTTACAGTTTTGATAATTCTGCTCCACAGTGTATTATTAACCATGCCTGTTCTGGGTCCCCACCACCTTGTGTTCTCATCATGTCTTTTGTGCACCTAATGTTTTTATGGCGACTTACTGGGTGTAGTAAATATTTAATATGTAAAAGATGTATTTTTACTCTCAGTTTGACTCTTATCACTACAACAGCAAGTAATACCAAAGTGATACTCAGCATTTTACTACATTTTATAAGGAACAGTCTTTTAGAGTTAACCAGGGCACCATATGGTACAGTATCCCCTTACTGTATGGAAAAAAGAGTTCCTTATTGGATAATATCTGCTATACTTACTGTAGAATTAATGTATGAAAAACTTTTCTCTTTAAGGTTACTTCTAATGCACAAACAAGGCTGAGTCAATAATCAGCAATAAACATTTGTACAAATCATCATCTTATCATTGTCCCATATAAACATGCTGCAGATCATCCAACAAATGAGCAAGCACTTTTTTGTTGGATGATTGCATGTTTGCTGCATTAAAATTTCCATTTTTTTGGCAGCACATTGCACATTGCATTATGTAAGTGCTGCTGAAAAATGAAAACTACCAACAATAATTATCATGTGTAAATGGTGCTTAACCCTTTAAAGAGGTGGTGCACTTTTTTCTGACCCCCCCCAACATGGCCAGATCCGCTATGTGGGGAGCATACTTACCTGATCTCACCGCTGGGTTCCAGCTGGGTGTACACAAGTCAATATTCTGTTTGACGTAAGTCACATGACTGCCGTAACCAATACATGTGTAGATACAGGAGTGTACACAGATCTTATATTGTCCCATAGCAAAACTTAAAGGGGTTGTCTGGCCTTATATCTTGATTACCTATCATCAGGATCATCAATATCAGATCGGCGGTGGTCCCAGCTGTCAACTGTTTGAAGAGGAGGCGGTGCTCCATGCGAGCACTGCTTCCTGCTGATTACCGTGCACTTCGTCTAGGAAGTACTAGCTCAGTTCGTTGAGTGTGTGCTAAGAATGTGAGTAGTGTAAAGAGGAAGAAGCAGTGCTTGCGTGGAGCACCACCTCCTCATCAAACAGCTAATCTGCGGAGGTGCTAGCTGTCGGACCCCCACCGATCTGATATTGATAACTAGTGTTGAGCGAATCAAGCCGATTCACTCAAAACTTCGTTTGAATGCTGTACGGAGATTTGTCTCCGTACAGCATTCAAATGTATGGGCTCCGGTGAGGAAAATTTATTATGGTTTTCAAGTTCAAAAATCAAATCCCGAAGTTATTCACCGAAGTCCCACGAGACTTCGGTGAATAACTTCGGGATTTGATTTTTGAACTTGAAAACCATTTTAAAACTTGGATCCAAAGTCTTAATACATCTTAATCTTGATTTGCTAAACACTATTGATGACCTATCCTGACGATAGGTCATCAATATATGTGACCAGACAACCATTTTAATATGTCTTCTCTGCCTCAGACAGTTTCGAAGTATGCATGTGTCAGTCACTACCAGGCAGTGTAGAACGCAAAGTGCAACAAACCATATTTCTGATGAATTTTCACCTTTTTTGTGTTTAATTAAGCACAAACTGTAATGAAAAATATGCCTTTGGCCTCAACCACGTTATCTCACTTTTATGTCACAAAAAGGTGAAACAGGTGGTTCAATATAATGGTGCTTATTCTTCTCAACTGGCAAAAATACATTGATAAGTCTCTTGCTTTCTTTCTACTACAAAGCTGTTTGCTTGCAGCCACCACTAAAAGGAGCTCTGTGCATAACAATGTAGGTGATTTCCATGAAATCTGTAATAATATCTTTGCATTGAACTTCCTCTAGTTGTGACTGCGTGATAATATAGTGTTTTCATGTGGGGAAGAGAAGAAGTTCAAAGCCGGCCACTTCTCCCTGGGCCAAGTAGCAATCACGTGGTCTGCCTACATAGCAGACACAATAGTCTCGATAGAGAGATAGAGAGATAGAGAGATAGAGAGATAGAGAGATCCCATCCAGGAGTTCCAGGAGTAGGCAGCACTAAACATGAGCTCATGAGTTTTAACCAATTTATAACTTGTAATGAGCAACCTGTAAGACAAAACCTGGAAAATACTGACTCCATGGATGACAGAAACAAGGAGGACTAAATATCTCCGAAAAGAAGGACAAAGAAGTATAAAAATAGGATTTTATTGATCAGACAAGAACTTTATCTATAACACAGACTACAAGCAACTGGGAGCATCAGACAGAGCTGAGCATTTGAAGGCATCTAAAGGTAAGAGCGCCGGCTCCGTCACCTGTCTAATAGTCCTTCTAGACAGCACATCCCATAGAGGTAAAGAATATGGAGAGCTTCCAGAAAACTACAATCTAGAAAATGATAATTTATTAAAAGAAAGCTTCGTGAATGTAACTTACCATAGGATAGAGCTGGAGACTGTAGCCTCAGACAGCAGGGGGTCAGACACCAAGGAGATCCAAATCCAAGAGCTTTATTGGCGGGACCAAATACATTTAGCATTGCCAAAGCAAAACAAAGCATTAACAAGGGGGGGGATTCCGTTGTGGGAATAAGGGAGGGGTATAGGGGGTTATAGGGGGTTAGGGTATTACAGTCCATAAGGGTGTGGAGGATATAAGGGACAGTATGGGGGCTGGGATATATAGTCCATAGGGGAGGGGGGCATAGGGGGCAGTATAATGGGTATACAGTCCATGTTCCTCTCCGTAGGTGGCAGGTAGTGACGTATCGTGCGACTATTTGGACGGTTGTTTCCTCTTCCCCCAGTAGGATGTAAAGTTTTCTCTCCTTATCTGTGGAGGCTAAATCTGGGATGCGGGCGGAGAGTCTCTGGAAGTGGGCAGTTCTCACGAGTGCATATTTGCTGCAGTGTAACAGGAAGTGGGCCTCATCCTCCAGGGCCCCCTGGTCCCAATGTCTACACAGTCTCTCCTCCCGGGGCTTCCATGTCTGTCTGTGCCGCCCTATCTCTATCTCCAGGCTGTGGGCGCTCAGACAGTAGAGGCTTAGGGTATGTCTGTCTTTGTGGTGGTGTGGCCTCTCCAGATAAGGGGCCATTGTGTACTCCCTCTGCAGTGCTTGGTAGACGGTGAGTTTCTGGGAATTCTTTATGTCATTCCTCCATTCCTCTAGATATCTTTCCTTGCAGCTTTCTATAGTCTCTTTTATTTGGGCTTTTGTCAGGCTGTGTTGGTGGTCTTGACTGGGCTGACTGCTGGCGCTTTGCTTCAGAGTGTATGGTATGGCCTCGGCTCCCTGGCTCAGTGAGGCTTTATGGTGGTAAGTGCTGGGGTTGCGATTCTGTATGTGCGCCCAGTATGAGAGCGCCCTCTGCTGGATGGTCAGCCATAGTGGGAATCTGCCTAGCTCTGCCCAGCATGCTGAGTTCGAGGTGCTGCGATGGACTTGGAGAAGATACTTGCAGAACTCTAGATGGAAGACTTCTGTTGGGCTGGAGTCCCATTTTGATTGGTCAGGGTAGGTGTCCAGGCCCCATACCTCACTGCTATAGAGCAGGATCGGGGTGATGATGCTGTCGAATATTTTTGCCCAGACTCTCACCGGTGGTTTTAGGTGGTAAAGTTGCCTTCTGATGGCATAAAAGGAGGTTCTGCAGGCTTTTTCTTTCAGGGCCTCTACTGCTGGCTTAAAGCTCCCTGACTGGTTAATCTCCCCCAGGTAGGTGTAACTGTTGGTGGTCACCAGTGTGGAGCCATTTAGTATAAATGGGGAGGAGGAGGTTTTATTTAGATTCTTCCTCTTGAACACCATCACTTTTGTCTTCTTTGGGTTGATGGGCAGTGCCCATGTGGTGCAGAAACTCTCCAGTACTGCCAGGCTATCCTGTAGGCCCCTCTCTTTTGGGAGAGCAGCAGGGGGTCATCTGCATACAGCAGGAACTTCACCTCGCGGTCATGCAGGAGGAGGCCTGTTTCTGAGGAGGATTCCAGGGCTGCAGCCAGTTGGCTAATGTATATGTTAAAGAGCGTTGCGC
Source organism: Bufo gargarizans (assembly GCF_014858855.1). Taxonomy (NCBI): domain Eukaryota; kingdom Metazoa; phylum Chordata; class Amphibia; order Anura; family Bufonidae; genus Bufo; species Bufo gargarizans. Next base: position 221,131,094 of record NC_058083.1, read on the forward strand.
TCAGACTGCAGCCCTGCCTGACTCCTCGACCCTGTTTGAAGGATGTGCTTCTCTTCCCATCCACTTTTACACTGCATTGGTTCCCGGTATATGCATTCTTGATGACATTGTAGGTTCTTCATCCTATTCCGTTCTCTAGGAGTTTTAGGAAAAGGCCTGGATGCCACACCGAGTCAAACGCCTTTTTAAAATCCACAAAGCAAGCAAGTATTTTGCTGCGTGAGCTTTGGACATGGGTCTTGATGAGGCTGTGCAGTGTGTAGATGTGGTCGGTGGTGCGGTAGTTTGGCATGAACCCAGCTTGGCTTTTGCTGAGTACATCCTGCTGTGTGAGGAAGGAGAGGATCCTTTTATTAATGATGCTGTTAAACAGTTTCCCCAGTGTGCTGCTGACACAGATTCCTCGGTCCCCATTCTTGAAGATGGGTGTTATGAGGCTTTTGCTCCAGGCCTGGGGAAATGAGCCTGCCCTCAGGATGAGGTTGAATAGTTTTGTGAGTGCCTGATGTATGTCTTGGGGGGCTGTCGGTACCGCTTGCTTTCTTACATTTCATCAGCTTTATTCTTTCTCTTATTTCCTGCACAGTGATTGATGTATCCAGAGGGTTTTGAAAGTCCTTGATTGTCTCCTCCATGTCCTTCAGTTTTGTGGCTATTTGTTTCTGTTCCAGGGTTTGGGCATTTTCTGGGATGTTTTTGTAGAGGTCCATGAAGTAGTGGAGCCAGATGTGGCTATTTTTAATGTGAAGAGGGCTTTTTTGGGGCTTTGTGCTGATATGGTTCCAGGTCTCCCAGAATGAGTTGTCCTGGAGGGAGTCTTCCAGCTGTTGGAGTTTGTGGGAGATGTGGCTCTGTAGGTGGTCATGGGTTTCCCTTAGGTCCCGGTGGTTGGAGTCTCTGTGCTTTTGGTTAGAGGCTGCCCTTAGAGAATTACATAGAGTCTTGCATTCACTTTCAAACCATTTTTGGGACTGTTTATTGATGGATGTGTTGTCATGTTAGTGTATTCTGTGGCAGACTGTTTGGGCCATTTGAAGGATGGTGGCAGTTTGTAGAGACCAGTCTGGTAAGGTTGCTGTGTGGTTGGTTTATCGGTGGATTTCAGGTAAAGCAATATTTGGTTGTGGTCTGACTGGTGTGTTTCAGGGGTGACTATGAGGGCATTGATGTTTATGGGGTCTGTGTCTGTGATGGCATAGTCAACCACACTGCTGCCTACATAAGATTTCATAGTAAATCTCCCAAGAGAGTCACCCCTGGGTCGCCCATTCATTATGTATAGGCCGAGGATCCAGCACAGGTTCAACAGGGTTTTCCCACTTTTTTTTACTGTCTTGTCGTAGCTGTTTCTTGCTGTCTGCATTGGATCCTGGCAATAGCTCTCTCCTCCAAGTATGTATGTGTTCCCCTCAGAGGTCAGATAGTCCTTCTCTGTGCCTATTCTGGCATTGAGGTTTCCATAGATGAGCACTCTGCCCTGAGACTGGAAGTGGCTGGCTTCTCTTTGTAGGACCTCATAGATGTCAAGTTTGTAGTAAGGGGACTCTGTTGGGGGGATGTATGCTGCGCACAGGTACATGTCAGACTGACAGGTTAGGATGTAGCTATTTATTTTGATCCAGATGTAGCTGTCTCCTTGTTTGATTGCTTTTATGTGCTCTTTAAGCTCCTCCTTGTACCAGATTAGTATGCCTCCATAACAGTGACCCTGTTTAATGTTCTTGTTTTTCTGGGAAGATATGGAAAATTCCCTGTATCCCATGGGTGTGAGAGATTCATCCTCTGCCCGGGTCCATGACTCCAGGAGGATCATATCAATGTTTTCAGGTCTATTTTTGAAGTCTGGATCATTCGTTTTGGATCCAAAAGCTGAGGCATTCAGCCCTTGGATGTTCCAGCTACTGATGACTAGTGATTTCATTTTGAGTCTGTGTACCTTGTAATGAGCAGAGATTGTCATATGACTCAGTATGTGCAGGCCAGAGAAGCAATCAAGCGAGAAGAGCCATAAAACATGATAAAATTAGAGAAAGACCAGAAACCCTTTTCAGTGATTTTTTTTCTCTATAGCGAGCAGCCCACCGTCTGGCACACAGCCCTGTGCAGGCATTATAAGATCATCAGCAGGTGTTGCATCAATAAGGGCCAACAGATCAGGGTAAAAGACCCACAAAATGACAATGACGTCACATTCACCATCAACGTGTACAATAATGGCACCATAGTCATCCAGGGCACAGAGGATAACCTCGGCATATTTGAAGATATCTTTCCTCATATTAAAGTCCAGGCCCAAACCTACAAATAACTGACAAAGAGCTAAATCTACAGAGATAACCACTAGAGACCCCCTTACCCCTACAGAGAAAACCACCAGAGACCCCCCCTTCAGCCCCATGTCCTAATTCCTTACACCCCTACCTAGAGATCCTCAGAGATTGCTTATCTCAGCTAGATAGAGACTTTATACCAGGGCTGGCCAACCTGTGGCTCTCCAGCTGTTGTAAAACTACAACTCCCACCATGCCCTGCCTATGGAAAAAAAAAACTATGGAAAAGTCACCAACTAGAAATAGACCTGAAACCTCATACCCTCTTCAACAAACTGGAAATGGTGACCTTTACCCAAAATATGGCCATCAGAGGCACAAACTATGGAGGAATCCACCTGCCTCACATAGAGTAATGCAGAGCAGAGACATTGAGGAGATACAGACCCTGCTCAGCACTCTGTGCAGAGCACTGACTGGACCAGACTGCTACAATATGGCCACCAGTCAAGAATCCAGCTTGTCCTATGCAGGGCAGTTCATTACAAGGTATACGGACAAACATCTCTTATTGTCAGCAGCTGGAACATTCAGGGCCTGAACGCTTCAGCCTTCGGATGTAAGAAGCACGATCCAGACTTTACCCAAAGACTAAAAAACATTTACATACAGATCCTCCTAGAAACATGGACTAAGACATAGATCCCTGGTGCCCATTGGATACAGGGAGATCTCTGTCCCTGCTCTGAAAAAACAAAATCGTCAAGCTGGGCCGTAGGTCAGGAGAAATATTAGTCTGCTCCATGAGCAGATCAGACCAGTAAAGAGAGGATACAGCCACGTATGGGTAAGGATAGGCCGCTCCATCCTCACCTCTCGGGCTGACGTCTACCTCTGTGCAGCATACATAGCTCCACCAGAGTCTCCATACTTCAATCCCGACAGCTTTGATATCCTACAGAGGGAAGCCGCCCATTTTCAGGCCCTGGGCAATGTTCTCATCTTTGGAGACCTCAATACAAGAACAGGGAGGGAGGGAGACTACCTGACATCTGACATAAATGTCTATATATTCAGAGCAGACACTGACTGTGACAGCTCAGGGCACACTGAGAGGAACAGCTATCACAGCACAGTAAAAAAAAGCGGCAGAACATTGCTGAACTTATGTCGAAGCCTCGGACTTCATGTTCTCAATGGCCGCACCAAGGGAAAGTCTCTTGGTAAATATACCCTAAACTCCCATGTAGGCAACAGTGCAGTAGACCTTGCCATCACAGATATGGACCACAAAAATGTTGGTGGCTTCATAGTCACCCCACAGACACACCTGTCAGACCACAACCAACTGCTCCTATACATTAAATCGACAAGTAAACCACTGGCAAAAACATCACAGCAGACCGGCGTCTTTAGCCTACCTCCATCTTTTAAATGGTCTAAGATGTCAGCCCCAAAGTATATGGAGACTATAAACAGCTCAGAGATCCAGTGCATCCAGAAAGTGCATGAGCTGAACCCAGAAGGAGTAAATCTCGTGGTAAGCGAATTTAATAATAATAATACTTTGCACCATGGTGGAATTGTCTGACCTCAAAAGATGCAACAAAAGGCCAAAAAAGCAACAACCCAACAGTTGGTTCGACCGGGAGTGTAAAGATATAAGGAAGGTGCTAAGAATGGCCTCAAATAGGAAACGCCAAGATCCGAACAACCCCAGTCTGAGGTAAGCCTACAACAACATACAAAGGTAACACAAAAATTGCCTCAGAAAGAAAAAGCAAGGCAACATCTCAACCAAGCTCCTCCAATTCCAAGATGCTCTCCAGGACAACTCCCTATATGGAAGCACATGGACAAAACCAGCAGGAACACCAACCTCCATATCCAAAATGGCAACATCTGACTCCAATACTTCAAGGATCTTTACATCTCAACCGAGGACCAAAGACCAGAACAAAAAGAAATCATGAAAAAGCTGAAGGATATGGAGGAAAAAAATCAAAGATTTCCAAAACCCTCTAGACACACCGATCACACTGCAGGAGATAACAGAGAAGATCACAGTGATAAAGGGCAAAAAAGCCAGCAGCCCAGATGGGATCCTTCCACAAATGATCAAATACAGCCCGCTAGGTATCCAGGCCACATTAGTAAAACTCTACAATGTTGTGCTGAGTAACGGCTACTTCCCCCAGAGCTGGAAGCAGGGCATCATCCCCCCTATACACAAGGGCGGAGACAGGTATGACCCAGCCAACTATAGAGGGATATGTGTCAGCAGCAGCCCAGGAAAACTCCTCAGCAGTATTCTGAATAAGAGGATCCTCAGCTTCCTCACCCAGCACAACATCTTCAGCAGAAGCCAAGCAGGCTTCATACCAAACAACTGCACTACGGACCACATCTACACCCTTCAGAGCCTCATCAAGAGCCATGTACACAATACAAAGCATGGAAAGATCTATGCCTGCTTTGTGGACTTTAAGAAGGCCTTTGATTCAGTGTGGCATCCGGGCCTATTACTGAAACTTCTTGAAAGCTGAATAGGAAGAAAAACATATGATGTCATCAGAAGTTTCTACACTGAGAACAGATGCAGCGTGAAAGTAAATGGGAGGAGAACAGCTTATTTGCAGCAGAGCCGAGGAGTCAGACAGGGCTGCAGCCTCAGTCCAACCCTGTTTAACATCTACATCAATGAGCTGGCGGCAGCTCTGGAGTCCTCCACAGCACCTGGTCTCACCCTCCATGACACCGAGGTGAAATTTCTCCTTTATGTAGATGATCTTATGCTACTATTGCCAACTGAGAAAGGTCTGAAAATCCTGGAGAAGTTCAGTAACACGTGGGCACTGCCCATCAATCCAAAGGAAAGCAACATTCCGTCAGAAGAAGTCAGCGTGATATATTTGTCCATAGACCAGGCCATCGCCATCATATTGCAGTTAGGCCCCGGCTCAATCCTGTCAAAAGCTGACATTTCAGATGCCTTCAAATTACTGCCTATCAAGCCGTCTCTGTGGCAGTGGCATGGTGTCAAGTGGAAGGGTCTTTATTATTTTGCATCCAAACTCCCCTTCGGCTCCAAGAGTAGCCCATGGTTATTCGACCAGTTAGCCCAAGCTCTCCACTGGATACTAGTCCATGAATTCCACTGCAGTAATGTCATCCACTACCTAGATGATTTTCTAATTATTGAACACCCGGACTCCACCACAAAAGACCTTCATTCACTTCTAAACTGTTTAGTCAACTTGCCGTTCCTGTGTCTCCCAAGAAGGTTGAGGGCCCATCAACAGTCATCACCAGGGGCGTAGCTATAGGGGAAGCAGGGGAAGCATCTGCTTTGGGGCCCAAACTCAGAAGGGGTCCACCCAGGAGGAGGACTAAAAGATTTTAATGTCAAGGCCCCCATAACAGTATTATACAATGATGATATATACAGTGACAACACTGTAGGAAACGGATAGAGCAGCTACTGTGTTTGGTATGACAGAGTTATCTTGACTAGCCACAAGAGTGGGGGTTTCATAGGAAGAGGTGGTTGCGAATAAGTTTCTTGGGGGGCCCAATCAAAAATTTGCTGTGGGGCCCAGTCATTTCTAGTTACGCCACTGGTCATCACCTTCCTCTGCGTCATTCTGGACACCCACAATATGCTAGCCAGATTGCCAGAAGACAAGTTACACAGGATCAAGGAAGTCATCCACAATTTCAAGTTAGCCAGGGTAGTAAAAAAAAGTGGAGCTACAGTCTCTCTTAGTCATGCTGAACTTTGCCATGTGCATCATTCCGCAAGGTAGGGCGTTCATTTCTTGTTTGCTCACACTCCTTCCTACAGCCCCTTCCCAGGATAGCCTCATATGCCTGGACGAGCTGGTCATTGCCGACTTAAACATGTGGGACCATTTCTTAGGCAGTGGAATGGCATTTCGCTTTTCATTCCTGAAATATCCAACAACTCTCCCGTAGTTTTTTCTGATGCCGCCGCAAATACAGACTTTGCCGCTATTTTTGGCACCCACTGGCTAGCGGACAAGTGGCTGAACGAAGTCAGCTCTATACCAGAATTCTTTCACACTTCAGCATTTTTTGAACTTTATCCCATAGTAGCAGCTGCCCATGTTTGGGGTCAAGATTGGCTTGGCCAAACGGTATCCAAGTCATTGACATTCTGAATAGCGGGTCGTCCAAGTCCCCTCACGTTATGTTATTTGTAAGACGTCTGGTTCTTCTTTCCCTCCAATTCCGCTATATATGTTCGCGCATCCCTGGGATCAACAATACTGCTGCCGATGCCTTATCTCGATTTAACTTTCCCCTTTTCTCGCAGGTTTGTCCAGAAGCAGACGTCATTGGTGCCACGGTCCCTCCGTACGCCTCCCTGACCCTAATCTAGATGCTCATCTGGCCACGGCTCGTTCGTTGTTAGCCAAATCCCTCTCGCCTAATACTGCTAGGACCTATAAGACAGGTTGGGGAGCTTTTCGCAAATTCCAGGACAAATTCCCTCAAGGCAACACAGAGTTCGTTGAGTACATTCTAGCATTCATTGGTTACTGTCACAACAATTTGAAACTGTCACACTCCACGGTCAAGTCCTACCTCGCGGGAGTCCAGCATTTCAGAGCCATGAGTCACCCAGGGGAGGGTTCCTTGTTTTCTATCCATGCCATCAAAGCCACTCTGAAGGGTCTGAACAAATGTAACAGTGAAAGACGCACTTGCTGGCATCCCATTACTGGCCAGGTTTTCCGTGATCTGTCTGACATGCTGAACAGAGAACCTTTCGGTGCCCAGCAGAGTTTAGTGGTAAAAGAGGCTATGTACTTGGCCTTTTACGGTCTCTTGAGACCGGGAGAGTTCACTTCCCCTCCTAACAGTGATAGGTTTGTCACCGTCAGACAGCTCAACGCTACCAGAGATGGTTTCATACTCTCGCTAGTTACCACTAAGACGTCTCAGGTGTCATATTTTCCTACCACATATCATTGGTGCCCCGTTAACGTTCTCCAACAGCTATTGACCGTGTTAAACGACAAACTGCCCGATAGCCCGTTGCTGCCCCTCAACAATACTCACCTCACCTGCCCCAAATTCATAACCCACATTCGTGTATTGTTGGCTAACCTTGGAATAGACCCAACCTCAGTATCTGGGCATTCTTTTCGGGTAGGAGCAACATCCGCCGCATCAAAAAATCAAGTGCCAGCACATATCATCAAGAGACTAGGTCGCTGGCGTTCCTCTTGTTTTAACGGATATCTACCTCACCCAAATTCCGAAATGTCTCATGCTTTTCAAAGTTTGGTGTTAAAATTTGGAGTTATAAAGTTGTCTTAACGGAAATTTGTTGTTTATTTTTGGCCTCCTTCAGGTATCCCCACAATGGCACGGTTTCAGCACAAATCTAACCGCTTTAGTTATACATCAGCAGGTAGGAATTGCGTTCTCCCGTCAGTGCCCTGACCACAAGTTTTAAGGCCGATTCATTGGCCTTTATTTGTGTGAGGGGCACTGCTGCCTATATCAGGGCAGCATGCCCCCTCCCTCAACGAACGTCGTCTCAACGGTCCCACCCTACCTCAGCTTCAGTTTCTCACACCAAGGGGATGCCCTCCTTCAGGTATCCCCATAACGGCGCAATTTCGGCACAAATCTAACCACTTTATTTATACATCAACAGGTAGGAGTTACGTTCTCCCGTCAGTCCCCTGACCACAAATATATATGATAGATAGATAATAGATATATGATATATAGATAGATAGATGATAGATAGATTGATATGAGATAGATAGATAGATAGATAGATATGAGATCGAAAGATAGATATGGGATAGATAGATACTGTAGATAGATAATAAAGATTGGTAGATAGATAGATAGATAGATAGATAGATAGATAGATAGATATGATATAGATAGATATTAGATAGATATACAGTACAGACCAAAAGTTTGGACACACCTTCTCATTTAAAGAGTTTTCTTTATTTCCATGACTGTGAAAATTGTAGATTCACACTGAAGGCATCAAAACTATGAATTAACACATGTGGAATTATATACATAACAAAAAAGTGTGAAACAACTGGAAATATGACATATTCTAGGTTCTTCAAAGTAGCCACCTTTTGCTTTGAATACTGCTTTGCACACTCTTGGCATTCTCTTGATGAGCTTCAAGAGGTAGTCACCTGAAATGGTCTTCCAACAGTCTTGAAGGAGCTCCCAGAGATGCTTAGCACTTGTTGGCCCTTTTGCCTTCACTCTGCGGTCCAGCTCACCCCAAACCATCTCGATTGGGTTCAGGTCCGGTGACTGTGGAGGCCAGGTCATCTGGCGCAGCACCCCATCACTCTCCTTCATGGTCAAATAGCCCTTACACAGCCTGGAGGTGTGTTTGGGGTCATTGTCCTGTTGAAAAATAAATGATGGTCCAACTAAACGCAAAGCGGATGGAATAGCATGCCGCTGCAAGATGCTGTGGTAGCCATGCTGGTTCAGTATGCCTTCAATTTTGAATAAATCCCCAACAGTGTCACCAGCAAAGCACCCCCACACTATCACACCTCCTCCTCCATGCTTCACGGTGGGAACCAGGCATGTAGAGTCCATCCGTTCACCTTTTCTGCGTTGCACAAAGACACGGTGGTTGGAACCAAAGATATCAAATTTGGACTCATCAGACCAAAGCACAGATTTCCACTGGTCTAATGTCCATTCCTTTAGCCCAAACAAGTCTCTTCTGCTTGTTGCCTGTCCTTAGCAGTGGTTTCCTAGCAGATATTCTACCATGAAGGCCTGATTCACACAGTCTCCTCTTAACAGTTGTTCTAGAGATGTGTCTGCTGCTAGAACTCTGTGTGGCATTGACCTGGTCTCTAATCTGAGCTGCTGTTAACCTACGATTTCTGTGGCTGGTGACTTGGATGAACTTATCCTCCGCAGCAGGGGTGACAATTGGTCTTCCTTTCCTGGGGCGGTCCGCATGTGAGCCAGTTTCTTTGTAGCACTTGATGGTTTTTGTGACTGGACTTGGGGACACTTTCAAAGTTTTCCAAATTTTTCGGACTGACTGACCTTCATATCTTAAAGTAATGATGGCTTCTCATTTTTCTTTACTTAGCTGCTTTTTTCTTGCCATAATACAAATTCTAGCAGTCTATTCAGTAGGACTATCAGCTGTGTATCCACCTGACTTCTCCACAACGCAACTGATGGTACCAACCCCATTTATAAGGCAAGAAATCCCACTTATTAAACCTGACAGGGCACACCTATGAAGTGAAAACCATTTCAGGTGACTACCTCTTAAAGCTCATCAAGAGAATGCCAAGAGTGTGCAAAGCAGTAATCAAAGCAAAAGGTGGCTACTTTGAAGAACCTAGAATATGACATATTTTCAGTTGTTGCACACGTTTTTGTTATGTATATAATTCCACATGTGTTAATTCATAGTTTTGATGCCTTCAGTGTGAATCTACAATTTTCATAGTCATGAAAATAAAGAAAACTCTTTGAATGAGAAGGTGTGTCCAAACTTTTGGTCCGTACTGTATAATAAATAGATAGATAATGTAGATATATACTATAGGTAAATACATAGATATTAAATAGATAAATACTGTAGATAGATAGATAGATAGATAGACTTTGGGTATACTCTCATACACACTTAAAGGGTCAGATAGGTTACAAACATTTCAGAAAGTAATCCCAACCAGTGTGTTGATTTTTCAATCCATGATATTCTTTTATTCCTGTCTGACCTAAGCCTAGGTTACAAACATTGGTAGCCTATTTTCAGTCACAGTTCCCTATACTATATAGAGTAGGGGAGGTGCAGTATGGAAGGAATTGCCCTGTTTGAAGAACTGCTGAGCCACTCTGCAGGAAGTGCAGCACCCAAAACTGCCCTACGTGAGCGATCAACAATTCGTTTTTTACCAAAGACAGTGGCAGACAAGTGAGAGGAAGCAATTACTGCTTCCCATTCCCAACAGACTACACATGGAGCCATCACATCTGTTGACGGCATCCTAAACTGAGTGAGGAAAGAGAGAAGTCAGATTGGAGCATGGGGAATTTGATAGTTTGGCCTGTATGGGGAGAACGACTCTGCTGCAGGGTAATGCTAAAAACAGCCCCACTGAATAAATATTAGATACAGCCCATGAACAAAAATGGTTATTTTTCAGGACTAAAAGGCAGTCCCTTTTTTCTCAGTCTAACACAATCACTTTTACAGCTACTTATTAAGCAAAAATGAATAGCACCTTCAGTCTCAAACGTTTAAAAAAACAAAATTGCCACCTGCTATATTCATAGATTATTTTCTTCTATGTGAATGCAAAGAAAATTCAGTATGCAATCTATGTATTCTAAATATTGTAGTTAAAATGGAAACATATTCAGTGCATGAGCTTTGTATACGTAGCATATGGTAGCGCAGTATCCATCTGTAGTGCTACAATATGGTGGCATCTGTGCAATTAAAAATGAAAACAAGATTAAGAAAATACTTTTGTCACTTTTTCAATTGTAAGAAGAAAAAGAAAGAAGTGGCATAATGCCATTTACATATTGCTCTGATATTTGGTTGTTTAGTAAATGACTATTTTTCAACAAAAATCATGCCTATTTTACAAATGAAAAGTCATTTTTTTTTTAAGAATGTTCACATCGTTCTGTACAATGAACTTATTCACCTGGTCAGAATGAGTTAAAAGAGGTACATTATTAGAATTTTTGGGTTTCTGACACATTGTGTCACCATGGAGGGTGGCTGGATAGGCACTCCCCTATGGCTTCACTAAAGGAAGGCAACATTTATGGTATAAAAGATATTTTTAAAAAAATCATTATTTCTTTCTACAGTGAACTAAACACTATACCTGTTTGGCTAAGACTGTTGTATGTCATAACCAAGCATAGATATACCAACATTACACATAACATCAAGTAAAAGCCAAACCATCATATTACTGGGTGAATCAGGAGTCATATGTATCAATTCTCAATGATTGAACATCTACCATGCTTTAGCGAGCAGAGGACACACTCTAAAAATCCTTCCTTGGGTACCAAGAGATTTGACAAATGCGTAATTTGTCTAGGTACTTAAAGGGGTTGTTCCATGAAACATGTTGTATATTTTTCAAACAAGCACCTGAATCTGAATACTTTGTGACTGCATGTAATAAAAATGTATCTGTATAGCACCACCTGCTGTTTTTTTCCTTATTTTTTTCTCCGCCGCACTTAGGTGGTCGCACACTCTCAGTTTACATCTTCAACTGCTAGTTACAGGAAAAAACTATAGAAGAAAGACACTCTTCCTAAGAAAGGACATGCCCCCTGAGCTGCCAGCCTGAAGAAAATCTAGCAGAACAATTGGAGCAATGAATGGGGAGATCTCTAGTTCCCTATGAGGTACAAGGCTGGTTATAAATGGATTGCCATATGGTATATGATGTCGCATTTTCATTTTTCACATCAATCACGTCATATCCCCTCTAGATCCCAAAATGAAGGGAGAGTGTTAGGAATTTCATCTGGGTATTTATTCTGTGGGTGACCTATAGTGAATATTTGTGTGTGCAATAGACCAGCTTTGCACCTCTGACGCAAAAAGATAATAATTAATTTGGCTGTTAATTCTGCGGATGACCTATAGCAATTTTTTTTTTTTGTGGTGAACTGGTAATATATCCCAGTCCAGTGATATAGTGTGATATAGTGATTTCTATACAGAATAATGGAGCAATTTCCATTATTCTGGATAAGTTGCAATCTGATTATTCAATCCACTTGGAGAGCTAAAAAAAAAAAGAAAAACGTTTTTAAAATATCAAAAAATATTAAAATTGTAATCACCCCCTTTTCCCAAAATAAAAAATAAAAATCAAATAACATCATGGGCATCGCCGCATGCGAAAACGCACATGCTATTAAAATATTTAAAAAAGTTAGCCCATATGGTGAATTACATTACAGAAAAAAATAAAGAAGGCTGATTCAATGTTTTTTTATTAGGGAAGAGCAGACCCGTGGATGTTCGGGTTTGCCTGGTTCGGCCGAACGTCAGGTCAAAGTTCAGGTTCAGGACCCAAACTTGACCTGAACCTGAACCCGAACCCTATTGAAGTCAATGGGGACCTAAACTTTGGGGACCTGATATATGTCACTTTATGTGGTAATAGCTTTGGAAAACTTTTTCTTATCCAAGCCATTCAGAGATTGTTTTCTCGTGACACATTGTACTTCATGATAGTCATTAATTTTAGTCAATATATTTCATCTTTATTTATGAAAAAATCCAAAATTGACCAAGAATTTTGAAAAATGTGCAGTTTTCAAAATTTCAATTTCTCAACTTTTAAAGCAGAAAGTGATAACTTATAAAATATTTATTAATTAACATTCACCATATGTCTTCTTTATGTTTGAATCATTTTGTAAATGTCATTTCTTTTTTTTTTTTTTTAGGACGTTACAAGTAGAGTTGAGCGAACCCAAACTTTAGGATTTTAGGACCCCGGACCCGTACCCAAACATTTCAGTAAAAGTCAATCAACAAGCGGTTAACTGTCTGACCTTAGAAGCCATCACAGCCATGCCTACTAATGGCATGGCTGTGATTGGCCAGTGTAGCATGTGACCCAGCCTCTATTTAAGCTGGAGTCATGTAGCGCTGCATGTCACTCTGCTGTGCTTAGTGTAGGGAGAAAATAGGAGAGACTCTTTGCTCAAAATCAGAATCTAACTCAGCGATCTACATACATTGTGTTTTGTGGGTGCAGGGCACAATTTTTTTTATGCTGCCCTGAGCCCAGTGACCGAAAAAAAATAACTTTAATAAGTCAGTTAGGTGGGCGGCGGCGGCGGCGGACATTTATGCAAGCTCAGTTCCCCAGCACTGCATCTAAGCTTTTGGGACATTGAAAATCCAATTTTTTTGGGCAATATACAACATCTGGATTAGTCAGGGTGCAATTTAAGCTAGAAATACAGCCATCATTTTCTGGGGTTTTAAAAACACACTTTTTAGCCAAAAAACACTTTTTTTTTTATCTGCAAGTGTTCAATTCAAGTTTAATATATACAGCTTTCATATTCTGCTACAAACCCCCCCCCCCCCACTTTTTTGGCAATATGCAACATCTGGATTAGTCCGTGTGCAATTTAAGCTAGAAATACACCCTTCATTTTCTGTGGTTTTAAAAACCACTATTTTCAGGCCTTGCAGCATCAGCACGTGTGAAATTACAGGCTTATATACTGCTGTCAAATTTAGGGCAAAATTTTTTTGTTGGCAGCCTTTGATGCAGATGTCATTGTGAGATACACCCTTAATATATTTGGGTTAGATTCAGAGATTTGAAATACCGCCATTTGGTGCACCAATCTTTAATTCAGGCCTACAGTGGTTCAGTCCGTGTGAGATACACCCTTTACATACAGGGGTTTGATTCAGGCATTTGAAATACAGCCATTTTGGGCAAATAAATCTTTAATTCGGGCCTACAGTGGGTCAGGCCGTGTGAGATACATCCTGTATATACAGGCCTTATATTCTTTCATTAATAAAACTCCCCTTTTGGGGCAAAATACACAATATTTCAGGCCTTGCAGCATAAGCACGTTTGAAATTCCTGGGTTATATACTGCTACCATATTGAGTTATTAAACAAACACCCGTTTGGGCAAAAAAAGTTTATTTGGCAGTCTTTGCTGCATATGTCATTCATTGTGAGATACACCCTTAATACATTTGGGTTAGATTCAAAGATTTGAAATACCACCAATATTTAATTCAGGCCTACAGTGGTTCAGGCCATGTGAGATGCACCATTTACATACAAGGGTTTGATTCAGGCATTTGAAATACAGCCATTTTTTGCAAAGAAATCTTTAATTGAGGCCTACAGTGGTTCAGGTCGTGTGAGATACACCCTTTACATACAGGGGTTTGATTCAGGCATTTGAAATACAGCCATTTTGGGCAAATAAATCTTTAAATGAGGCCTAGTCTGGTTCAAGCCGTGTGAGATACACCCTTTACATACTGTCGTTCTATTCTACTATTAAATAAACACCCATTTAGGGCAAGATCCTAAATTCGAAAAATATGAGGAGAGCGTCAAATAAGGGACGTGGCCCAGGTCGTGGTGCTGCTGGTGGAGCTCCTGTTGCAGGGAGAGGACATGGTCGATCTGTGCCAGCTACACACACAAGTGAAACCCCTTCCTCAGGTGTGAGTAGGCGACAGAACCTGCAGCGGTATTTGGTCAGGCCTAATGCGGCTCTACGAATAGTGAGGCCTGAACAAGTGCAGGCGATAGTAGATTGGGTTGCTGACAGTGGATCCAGTTCCTTCACATTGTCTCCCACCCAGTCTGCTGCTGAAAGACCACAGTTGGCACCTGCAGCCAATGTCCATAGGTATTTCACCTCACTCCCTTGCAAATCAGCCAAGCAGTCTGAGCCCCAAGTCATGCAGCAGTCTCTTCTGCTTTTTGATGACTCTGTTAGCAGAGTTTCCCAGGGCCATTCACCTAGCCCTGCCCCAGAAGTGGATGAGATTAAGCGCACCGATGCCCAACCACTTATTTTTCAAGATGAGTACATGGGAGGACCATAGAAGCACGTCTTGGTTGATGACAAAACACAGGTGCCAACTGCTGGGGCTTTCGAAAGTATGCAGAACGACAAGGAAGGCAGGGGTGAAAACTGGGTGGAAGATGATGTGGAGGACGATGAGGTCCTCGACCCCACATGGAATCAAGGTCATGTGAGTGACCTATGTAGTTCGAAGGAAGAGGCGGTGGTCGCACAGAGCCACCAGCACAGCAGAGAAAGGTGCAGGGTGCAAAAGCAGAGCGTCTGTCCTCTAGACAGTACATCAGCTACTGCCCACCGCAGCAATGGACCGAGCACACCAAAGCCAGCTCCAAGGAGTTCCCTGGTGTGGCAGTACTTCAGACAATGTGCTGACGACAAACCACGAGCTGCAGTGGAGTAGACACCTCAAAAACCAAGAAAGGTCTCTGGCTCCTCCTACTTCCTCTTCTGCTGCAGTATCGGCCTCTTCATCCACCTCTGGAGTGACAGTGCCACCTGCCACCCCACAAACAGAGGATCTGCCAGCAACACGAACACCTGGATCACCAAGCAGCTACACAATGTCCCACGGAAGCGTTCAGCTCTGCATCTCCCAAACGCTAAAGAGGAAGAGGAAGTACCCCCCTACCCACCCGCGATCCCTAGCCCTGAATGTTACCATTTCTAAATTACTGGCCTTTGAAATGCTGTCATTCCGTCTGATGGAGACCTTATGGTGGTGGCTGTCCAACAGTACGTCGTGCCCAGCCGCCACAACTTTTCCAGGCGAGCCATCCCTTCCCTGCACAACCAAGTAGGGGACAAAATTAGGTGTGCACTGCGCAATGCCATCTATGGCAAGGTGCACCTGACTACGGACACGTGGACCAATAAGCACGGTCGGGGCCGTTCTACCTCTATAACAGCACACTGGGTAAATGCGGTGGCGGCTGGGCCTGAGGCGAATAGCAGTTTGACGCATGTCCTTCCACCACCGAGCAGTTTGCCTCCTGTTGCTTCCTCCTCCTACTTTACTTCCTCATCCTCTACCAGCTCCTCATCCGGTCAGAGTAACACCTTCACCACCAACTTCAGCACAGCCAGGGGTAAACGACAGCAGGCAGTTTTAAAACTTATCTGTTTGGGGGACAAACCCCACACCGCGCAGGAGCTGTGGACAGTCCTTGAACAACAGACCGATGAGTGGTTTGTGCCCGTCAGCCTCAAGCCCGGCCTGGTGGTGTGCAATAATGGGCAAAATCTCTTAGCAGCTCTGGGACTAGCCGGTTTGATGCACATCCCTTGCCTGGCACATGTGCTGAATTTGGAGGTGCAGAAATTCCTTAAAAATGACCCCGATATGTCAGAGCTGCTGCATAAAGTGCAGGCCGTCTGTGCACGCTTTCTGCGTTCTCACCCTGCTGCTGCTCGCCTGTCAGCGCTGCAGCGTAACTTTGGCCTTTTCACTCTCAGCCTCATATGAGACGTGTCCACAAGCTGGAACTCCACCTTGCACATGCTGGCCAGATTGTGCGAGCAGCAGCAGGCAAAAGTGGGGTTTCAGCTGCAGCACGCACGGGTGAGTTGCTCGGCGGAACATATACGTGGAATGTGAGTTTGTAGTCAGGGAGGCCCAAACCTGGACTTGTAATTAAAGAACATTTCAAATAATCAAATGCAATAAACATTTCCTCAGAACACCTGATGAGATCTGGCATGTCTGGCAAGTCCACCCGATGTCTCCAAATCTACACCACTAAGGCCATGAACAAGGTCCTGGTGGACCGAAACGTTGGCCAGTGTTATACATTTGATTGTGGGATGGACAATAAAATGAACTTCTTCTGATTACTTATATACGAGTGCCATGGTCTTTACCCATATCTACATTGATTCAGCATGATAGACCTGAAAAATGCATTCTTCTCTATCCTGGTTGACAAGCAGACCAGATTCCTTTTTGCTTTTTCCTTTGAGGGTCGTCAACTCACCTGGTGCAGGGTGCCCCAGGGATATGCTGATTCACCTGTAGTGTATAGCATTGTCCTCCAAGCCAGTTTAAAACCATGGCACCCCCCCCCCCCTTGCAATATGTGGATGATTTGTTATTGTGCAGTCTTTCAGAGAAGGCCAATGTAACAGATGGTTTACCTTTGTTGAAATGGTTGTCTGAATGTGGACACAACGTGTCACGCAAGAAAATGCAATGGTGTAAAAAGCAAGTTGAATACTTGGGCTTTGTTCTCACAAAGGGTGAAAGGAGAATCAGCACAGAAAGAGTCCAGTCTGTTGCGGGCCTGGTCACCCCGTACACCAACAAAGAAATGTTATCTTTCCTTGGTACGATAAACTACTACAGACAATAGATTCCTGATTGCTCCAACTATGACAATGTAATGAGACAAGCCACTCTGGCAGACATGCCAGATCTCATCAGGTGGTCTGAGGAAATGTTTTTTGCATTTGATTATTTTAAATGTTCTTTAATGACAAGTCCGGGTTTGGGCCTCCCTGACTACAAACTCACATTCCACGTATATGCTTGACAAAATTGTAAAACCATGGTGGGTGTGCTGACACAATATCACGGAGGCAAGTTACGTCCTTGTGCCTTTTTCTCAAAGGTGGTTCCGGCATCTGTCCAAGGAATGCCGGCCTGTCTGAGATCTCTTGCAGCCTGTGCTATGATGGTTGAGCTTGCAACGCCACTCACAATTGGACATGAGAATATCCTGTACACCACACATGATGTAGTAGGCCTTCTCAAAGGCATACACACACAGCCCATGTCCGCACAAAGACTATCTGGATATGAGATTCTACTCCTCAGCAATCCCTCCCTCCAAATCAAATACGCAACACACACACCTATCTTGAATGCCCTATTAGGACTTAAAGGACCTGAGGATCACTTGACAGAGGCATATGATTGTATACACGCCAACAGACATCACCCCGCTCTGATTTACAATCTGTACCAGTAGAAGGAGCTCCTGATGTTTTTGTTGATGGATCCTGCAGCAGACCAAATGACAACACTTATCATACAGGATATGCTATTGTTATGCTACCCGATGTTGTCCTGGAAGCCAGACCATCACATACCAATCTGCACAAGCAGCAGAATTAATTGCACTCACGATAGCATGCGTGCTACATGAAGGCAAGGCAGTCACCATTTACACTGACAGCAGGTACGCACATGGAGTGGTCTGGGACCACGGGGTCATTTGGCAAAGGAGAGGATTCATTGCAGCTGATGGCAAGCACATCTTACAGTCACAACATGTCATACAACTTTTAGAAGCCATAAGATTGCCCTCACAGATTGCAATTGTCCACTAGAGATGTCGCGAACATAAAATTTTCAGTTCGCGAACGGCGAACGTGAATTTCTCCAAATGTTCGCGAACGGGCGAACCGCCATAGACTTCTATAGGCAGGCAAATTTTAAACCCCACAGGGTCTCTTTCTGGCCACAATAGTGATGGAAAAGTGGTTTCAAGGGGACTAACACCTGGACTGTGGCATGCCGGAGGGGGATCCATGGCAAAACTCCCATGGAAAATTACATAGTTGACGCAGAGTTGGATTTTAATCCATAAAGGGCATAAATCACCTAACAATCCAATTTTTTTTTGAACAACGTGGTTTAAAACATCCAGTGTGTGTATACGATCAGGTATGATGTTATATCGATCAGGTAGTGTAAGGTTTACGCCCGCTTCACAGACATTGACAGACCAAACTCCCCTTTTAATGCACCGCAAACAACCGCAAACAGTCTATTTGACCAACAGCAAACTCCCCATTTGTACAAGGTTGGATACCAAGCTAGCCATGTCCCGTTGATGTCATTTAAGGTTTCTTCCTCCACCCAGCCACGTACAACACCAAGGGTCCCGGAAAGGTGAATTGAATAGATTTTTCGAACGGGGAGATGATTAAAAAAACGCTGGCTCCCTCCCCTTTGTTTGAATCCACGCCACGGTCACTGCGTCTGCGCCGTGCCATTTTATTGTCACACCCGATATGAGTGGTATTTTCTCTAGTACTATTCTCATCAGTTTAATCCCTGTTACGTGACATCCCCAATCTGGGGTCCATTTATTAAATTGATTTTTCGAATGGGGAGATGGTTAAGAAAATGCTGGCTCCCTCCCTTTTGTTTGAATCCACGCCACGGTCACTGCGTCTGCGCCGTGCCATTTTATTGTCACACCCGATATGAGTGGTATTTTCTCTAGTACTATTCTCATCAGTTTAATCCCTGTTACGTGACATCCCCAATCTGGGGTCCATTTATTAAATTGATTTTTCGAACGGGGAGATGATTAAAAAAATGCTGGCTCCCTCCCCTTTGTTTGAATCCATGCCATGGTCACTGCGTCTGCGCGGTGCAATTTACTGTCACACCCGATATGAGTGCTATTTTCTGTAGTACTATTCTCATCAGTTTAATCCCTGTTTCGTCCCATATCAGGGTGGGGTTGCCTTTTGTGAAAAAAAAATTTAGGCCGGGGACCTTCAACTGCCTTCACAGTGACAGACCAAACTCTGATACACCAAACTGAATTGATTTTAGGAACCGGGAGATGGAAAAAGCACTGCGCGTGCACGGAGCAATGTGCTGTGACACCCTATATGAGTGGTGTCTTAACTAGTACTATTCCTATCAGTTTAATCCCTGTTACATCCCCTATCCTGGGACGTGTGTCGAATTGATTAACCATTGTCGAATTAACGAACCATTACGACATCCTGGAATAATTTAGTTCTGAGCTTTGTACTTGCTTTGTATTGGAATTGATGGGGATGTTTTAAATTGTCTGCATTATTTCTAATAAACTATTAAGAGACGTTATTATGATTTTTTTTATTTTATGTATTAAAAACCCACCCATACAACTTAAAATAAATAAATAATTTTTTTAAAGTTTTTTCTATGAAAAAACATCCAGCCGATCGCTTTTGGTCTGATCATAATGAAGCAACGGCCTTATCATCTGGGGTGTGGCAACATTGCCAACACACTCATAGAGGTGTTGATCGCTTCATTGTGATACGCAAGCCCCTTCACCACAACAAGGTAACGATCACGAAAGGGGAATTGACACTTGTATGTGCCTTTTTTTTTGTTTTGATTTTGCAGCCACAGTGCAGAACCAGAGGCCAGAAAAATTAGGCATGTACACATGCCTGAAAAATAATGTTATTGTTGCAGCCGATGTTGTAGCAGCGGCCGGAAAAATTGATGTTTTCAAGGCAGAAAGGTGACTAAAACATTGCGGCTTGAACCCTAGTTGGTGGCGGAGAATTCACGAAAGTCATCCGGTATGCAGACATTAAATACAGCAGCGTGCAGACCATTTTGAGGCCAAGCATGTCATCAGGCCTTTTGTTAGGTAAATGTATCCCCTACTGTCAGTCCCTTCGGGATCCATGCCTCATTCATCTTAATGAAGGTGAGGTAATCAACACTTTTTTGACCGAGGTGACTTCTTTTGTCAGTGACAATGCCTCCTGCTGCACTGGAGGTCCCTTCTGACAGGACACTTGAAGCGGGGCAGGCCAGAAGTTCTATCGCAAACTGGGATAGTTCAGGCCACAGGTCAAGCCTGCACAGCCAGTAGTCAAGGGGTTCATCGCTTCTCAGAGTGTCAATATCTGCAGTTAAGGCGAGGTTGTCTGCTACCTGTCGGTCGAGTCATTCTCTAAGGCTGGATCCCGAAGGGCTGTGGCGATGTGTAGGACTGAAAAAGCTCTGTATGTCCTCCATCAACAACACATCTGTAAAGCGTCCTGTCCTTGCCGCCGTGGTCGTGGTAGGAGGAGGATTACTTTCCCCTCTTCCCCTGTTAGATTTCAGTTGTGCTGTGACATCCCCCTTATAAGCTGTGTAAAGCATATTTTTTTGTTTGGTTTTGAACTGTTGCATCCTTTCTGACTTTCTGCTTATACCGGGGGTCTAGTAGCGTGGCCACCCAGTACAGGTCGTTCTCCTTCATCCTTTTTATACGAGGGTCCCTCAACAGACATGACAGCATGAAAGACCCCATTTGCACAAGGTTGGATGCCGAGCTACTCATTTCCCGTTCCTCCTCCTCACTGATGTCATTGACGGTCTGTTCTTCCCCCCAGCCACGTGCAAGACCACAGGTCCCAGATAGGTGACAACAACGAGCACCCTGGGATGCCTGCTGTGGTTGGTCTTCCTCCTCCTCAAAGCCACATTCCTCCTCTGACTCCTCTTCCTCATACTCCTCTTGCAGCGTTGCCGCAGGTCCGGCAAGCGATGATGACAAAGCTGTTTTTGGTGGTGATGGTGACCACAACTCTTCCTCTTCACGCTCATCTACAGTCTGATCCAGCACTCTTCACAGGGCACACTCCAGGAAGAAAACAAATGGGATGAGGTCGCTGATGGTGCCTTCGGTGCAACTGACTAGGTTTGTCACCTCCTCAAAAGCACGCATGAGCCTACAGGCATTGCGCATGAGCATCCAGTAACGTGGCAAAAAAATTCCCAGCTCCACAGAGGCTGTCCTAGCACCCCGGTCATACAAATACTCAATGGCTTTTTCTTGTTGGAGCAGGCGGTCGAACATTAGGAGTGTTGAATTCCAACGTGTCGGGCTGTCGCAAATCAAGCGCCTCACTGGCATGTTGTTTCGGCGCTGAATGTCTGAAAAGTGCGCCATGGCCGTGTAGGAACGCCTGACATGGCCACACACCTTCCTGGCCTGCTTGAGGACGTCCTGTAAGCTGGGTACTTAGACACAAAGCGTTGTACGATGAGATTTAACACATGTGCCATACACGGCACATGTGACAACTTGCTCAAATTCAATGCCGCCAACAAATTGCTTCCATTGTCACAAACCACTATGCCGATTTCCAGTTGGTGCGGGGTCAGCCACTGATCCACCTGTGTGTTCAGGGCAGACAGGAGTGCTGGTCCGGTGTGGCTCTCTGCTTTCAGGCAAGTCAACTCCAAGACAGCGTGCCACTGTCGTATCCGGGATGTGGAATAGCCCCTCGGGAGCTGGGCGGATTCAGTTGATGTGCAGCCAGACGCCGCAGCAGAAGAGGACTCAGCCGAGGAGGTTATGGAAGAGGATGGAGTATGTGGAGTAGAGGAGGTGGCAGTAGGCCTGCCTGCAAGTCGTGGCGGTGTCACCAACTCCGCTGCAGAGCCACGCATTCCATGCTTGGCAGCCGTCAGCAGATTGACCCAATGCGCAGTGTAGGTGATATACCTGCCCTGACCGTGCTTTGAAGACCAGGTATCAGTGGTCAGATGGACCCTTGCCCCAACACTGTATGCCAGAGATGCCATGACTTCCTTTTCAATCACTGAGTAGAGGTTTGGGATTGCCTTATTAGAAAAAAAAAATTGTCCGGGTACCTTCCACTGTGGTGTCCCAATAGCGACAAATTTTTTGAAAGCCTTAGACTCCACCAGCTGGTATGGTAAAAGCTGGCATGCTAAGAGTTCCGTCAAGCCAGCTGTCAGATGCCGGGCAAGGGGATGACTTTGTGACATTGGCTTCTTACACTCAAACATTTCCTTTACAGACACCTGACTGTGGGCAGATGAGATGGAACTGCTGAAGGTGAGAGGCGGAGTGACGGGTGGTTGAGAGGGGGCAAGGAGGACAGCAGTTGTTGACGTGGCTGAAGATGCTGGACCAGGAGTAGGATGGTGGCTTTGAGCTTGTGTAGTGTTTCTACTCGTCATCATGTGTTGATCCCATAGGCGTTTGTGATGTGCGATCATGTGCCTTCGCAAAGCAGTTGTACCTAGGTGGGTGTTGGATTTCCCACGACTCAGTTTCTTTTGGCACAGGTTGCAAATGGCATCACTGTTGTCAGAGGCAGACACACAAAAAAAATGCCACACTGCTGAGCTTTGCAATGACGGCATTCTGGTGGTGGCAACAGCATGCGTTGATTGGCGTGCTGTCTGGCTGACCCTGGGTGCCGATACATGCTGTCTGACTGTGCCACTAGCTCCTTGCGACGACCTCCCCATGCTTCCAACTCGTCTCCTCCTTCTCTCTGTCTCCCCTTCTGAACTTTCCCCCTCTTCTTCTTCTCTTCGAGCAGGCACCCACATGGCATCCACGGACACATCGTCATCATCAACCACTTCACTTGTATCTGACACCCCAGCAAAGGAAGCAGCAGCGGGTACAACATCATCATCACACTCTACGTCCATGTGTATACTGTAAATGCTGCCTGAATGAGACATATCCCTGTTATCTACATCCCCTGGCAATAATGGTTGCTCATCACTAATTTCATCCAACTGATGTGTAAATAACTCCTCTGAGGGATCAAGTGAAGAGGCTGTGCTGGCTGTGGTGGTAGTGGTGGTGGTGACGGCGGGTGGGAGAGTGGTAACTTGAGAGCAAGTGACCAAAGCGCAGGTGACCAAAGCTGAGCTGGAGGAGGATGGTGCGTCAAGGTTCTTAGCGGAAGCTGTTGAAGATTGGGTGTCCTGTGTAAGCCAGTCAACTATTTTCTCTGAATTTTTTGGGTTCAGGGTACGTGGCCTCTGAACACTGGGCATTATTCCAGGGCCAGTGGAAATCACAGCACCACAACCACGACGGCCACTGCGGGGTGGCCTGCCTCTGCCTGTCATTATTTTTTTTTAATGTGAAGTGGTACTATGCGTGCAAGGTACTGTGCCATTTTAAATATAATTATTTTTTTATCTGCAAGGTATTTGAGTGAATGACACCCTGTAACGGTAAGCCAGTATACAGTATGTGTGGCCCTGACGCACACGGGCTTGCAAATGTGATTATATCACAGAAAATTTTTAAATAGATTTTTATTTATCTGCAGGGTATTTGAGTGAATGACACCCTGTAACGGTATGAGTGCAGGCCTAGCCACTAGCAGTATACAGTATGTGTGGCCCTGACACACACGGGCTTGCAAATGTGATTATATCACAGAAAAAATTGAAATGGATTTTTTTTTTATCTGCAAGGTATTTGAGTGAATGACACCCTGTAACGGTATGAGTGCAGGCCTAGCCACTAGCCAGTGGCCAGTATACAGTATGTGTGGCCCTGACACACACGGGCTTGCAAATGTGATTATATCACAGAAAAATTTTAAATAGATTTTTATTTATCTGCAAGGTATTTTAGTGAATGACACCCTGTAATGGTATGAGTGCAGGCCTAGCCACTAGCAGTATACAGTATGTGTGGGCCTGACACACACGGGCTTGCAAATGTGATTATATCACAGAAAAAATTGAAATGGATTTTTTTTATCTGCAAGGTATTTGAGTGAATGACACCCTGTAACGGTATGAGTGCAGGCCTAGGCACTAGCAGTAAACAGTATGCGTGGCCCTGACACACATGGGCTTGCAAATGTGATTATATCACAGAAAAAATTTAAATATTATTTTTTTTATCTGCAAGGTATTTGAGTGAATGACACCCTGTAACGGTATGAGTGCAGGCCTAGCCAGTGGCCATAATACAGTATGTGTGGGCCTGACACACACGGGCTTGCAAATGTGATTATGAAAAATATTAAATATAATTTTTTTTTTATCTGCAAGGTATTTTCTGTCACACCCTGTATGAATGGTGTGCACTGTGCACACAGTGCTGTCTGTGACTGAGCCTGCAGCCTCTCACACACGGGCAGCCAGGCAACTGCAATATATATATATATATATATATATATAAAAAAATAAAATAAAAACACTGATGTACCAGCCCTGAAAAGGGCTTTTTGGGGTGCTGTCAGGACGCTGTCCTTACAGCAGATGAGTCTGTGAACACAGAACAATGCCCTAGCTAACGCTTTCCCTATTGAATCAGCAGCAGCAGTACTGTCCCTCCTCTCACTGTGAATGCAGCTTCCGAATGAATCTAAAATGGATGCTGTCCAGGAGGTGGGAGGGTCTGGGAGGGAGGGTCTGCTGCTGATTGGCTGGAATGTGTCTGCTGACTGTGAGGTACAGGGTCAAAGTTTACTCAATGATGATGTATAGGGGGTGGACCGAACATCGCATATGTTCGCCCGCAGCGGCAAACGCGAACAAGCTATGTTCGCCGGGAACTATTCACCGGCGAATATTTCGAGACATCACTATTGCACTACTGCAGGGCGCATACTGGTGGTAAAGATCATGTGTCCCAAGGCAATGCCCTGCCAGACGCGAAGGCCAAAAAGGCTGCACTGATGGCCCTGGCCACATTGCAAATGATGAATTTAGTACCTCCTTCACTTGAATTAACTCAGATGCTTGTGGATCTCCAGTCCTCAGCTACTGACGATGAAATGGCCGATTGGTGTTATCCAATCTTGCAGAAGAATCCTAGGAAAAGATGAATCTGGAAAGAGGGGAAACCATACATACCACAGCACAGCTCCCCTCTGTTCATTGCACATTTTCATGGAGTAGGACACAACAGCATTCAAACAACACACATGCTACTAGCACAGAATTTCTATATTACAGGCATTACACAGTTAGTGTCAGATTATGTGGGAAGGTGTATTACATTATTGAGGAACAACTCAAACACCAATGTCAAAGTCCCACATCAACACCTTGAATACCCAACCACTCCTTTTACACATCTGCATGTAGACTTCACACACATAACCTAGACAGAAAGGCAAATAAGAATACGCCTTGGTTATAGTTGGCATGTTCTCAAGATGGCCAGAGGTCTACCCTACAAGATCAGAAGATGCCAAAACCGTAGCAAGGATACTGACACATGACATCATTCCAAGGTGGGGCTGTCCATTGGTAATTGAATCTGACCAAGGGTCAGCTTTCACCTCAAAGGTAAACAAAGAGCTGGCAAGACTCCTTAAGGTTGAATGGAAATTTCATATCCCATACCACCCACAAAGCTCCGGCATTGTGGAACGCATGAACAGAACCCAATAAGATAAATTGAAAAATGCAACAGGGGGCACATTTGAGAAATGGAAAGATATACTGCCAATAGTCTTAGCTGAGATCAGGATGACCCCTAATAAAAAAATCTAGGGATATCACCATTTGAGATACTTATGGGGAGACCATTTCCCACACCATGGGCAAATAACCCTCTAGTAGTACAGGAAGGGGACCTCGACCTCATTAGAGAAGAATATGTAACCAGATTGATTAAAACCCTAAGTGAAATTGGGGAAAAAGTTGCTTGTAAGTCTCCTTGTCTTCCACAGGAACCAACTCACCCTTTCCAAGTGAGAGATATCGTGCTGATAAAGAAATTAAAGAAAGGAAAATTTGCAGGAGACTTCACAGTGGTAGCCGTGACCCGCACAGCTGTACTTACAGAAGAAGCACCTACCTGGGTCCACGCCACCAGAGTGGCACCCCAAAAGGAGGTAATAATGGGGACAGAAAGTCCTGACCTCAAAAAAGGACAAAGTGAGGTACTAACAGGAGCAGACAGCTCTGACCTCCACCAGGATGCACTCCCTCAATTGTGGAAGATGGCACAGACGGTCCACTTGGACTGTGGGATTACTGACGATCCTAATGACTCTGCCGGAGGATAACAAAGCTGAAGTTGCTATAACTCAGAAAGGTGGAATCACTACCTTCTGGTACAATTCCTCCAGTACTCACGTTGCAACTTACTTCTCTTTATTTTGATGACATTTGCAGCCCTCTAGCCCTTTCCATCACATTTTTGCAGCCATTTTAGTACTCAAAAGTTTGGGTCCCCATTGACTTCAATGGGGTTTGGGTTCGGGGTCAAGTTCGGGTCAAGTTCGGGTCCCGAACACAAACTTTTTTCCGAAGTTCGGCCGAATCCGTCGAACCCAAACATCAAGGAGTCTTCTCAACTCTAGTTACAAGTGCTTAGAAGTTTAGAAACAATTCTTGAAATTTTTTAGAAAATTGCCAAAACCCACTATTTAAGGACCAGTTCAGGTCTGATGTCACTTTGTATGGCTTACATAGTGAAAACCCCCCATGAATGACCCCATTGTAGAAACTACATCCCTCAAGCTACTCAAAACTGATTTTACTAACTTTGTTAACCCTTTAGGTGTTCCACAAGAATTAAAGGAAAATGGAGATCAAATTTTTAAATGTAACTTTTTGGGCAGATTTTTCTTTAACAATTTTTTTCTTTAACACATCGAAGGTTAACAGCCAAACAACTGAACTGGTTTTTAGATGTCATGTCCCATTTGAAGCCCTCCTGATGCACTCGTACAGTAGAAACTCCCAAAAAGTTACCCCATTTTGGAAACTAATAGATGAGGGGCCGGTTTTATTGATACTATTTTGGGGTACATATGATTTAGAATTGCTCTATATAACGTTTTTTGTGAGTCAAGGTTTTAGCACAGTTATTTTTCTTTTTTAAACATTCATCTGACAGGGTAGATCATGTGCTATTTTTATAGAACAGTTTGTTACGGACGCAATGATATCAAATGTGTCTACTTTGTTTGTTTGTATGTTTCAGTTTTGCATAATAAAGTATTTTTGAAAAAAAATTGTTTTTGAACGCCATCTTTTTTATTTTTCTTCCAATCGTCTTGTGCAGGGGGCTAGTTTTTTTTGCAGGAAGAGTTGACATTTTTATTGGTACCATTTTTAGGTATATATGAATTTTTGATCATTTATTATAAGGCCTCTTTCACACTGGCGTGTGCGGCCCATTGCCGTATTGCGGACCGCATTTGTGGATCCGCAATACACGGGTGGCGTTCCGTGGGCATTCTGCATCATGGATGCGAACCCATTCACTTGAATGGGTCCACAAATCCGGAGATGCAAAATGGTGCGGAACGGAACTACAGAATAGAACCCTACGGAAGCACTACGGAATGCTTCCGCAGGTTTTCGTCCCGTACTTTCTGTTCTGCAAAAAGATAGAACATGTCCTTTTTGCGGAACGGCCGGATCGCGGACCTATTCAAATAAATGGGTCCGTGATCCGCTGCGGCTGCCCCACGGACTGTACTCTAGTATTACGGGCCGCAATGCGGCAACGGGCCGCAGACACCAGTGTGAAAGAGGCCTAACACTTTATGGTGCAAGGTGACCAAAAAATTGGTTGTTTTAGCACAGTTTTTATTTATTTATTTTTACAGCGTTCACCTGAGGGGTTAGGTCATGTGAGATTTTTATAGATCCGATCGTTACAGACGTGGCGATGTCTAATACATATACTTTTTCTTATTTATTAAAGTTTTACACAATAATAGCATTTTTGAAACCCCAAAAAATTATGTTTTAGTGTCTCCATAGTCTGAGAGCCATAGCTTTTTTATTTTTTAATCGATTGTCTTAGTTAGGTTCTCATTTTTTGGCAGGATGAGGTGACAGTTTGATTGGAATTATTTTTGGGGGAATACACCTATTTGATTGCTTGGTGTTGTACTTTATGTGATGTTAGGTGACCAAAAATTGCTTTTTTGGCACAGTTTTAATTTTTTTATTTTTACGATGTTCACCCAAGGGATTAGGCCATATAATATTTTTTATAGAGCCGGTTGTTATGGACGTAGCAATACCTAATATGTATACTTTTATATTTATTTCACTTTAACACAATAATAGCATTTTTTAAACAAAAAGCTATAGTTTTTTTTTGCGATTTTATTATGAAGGGGCTCATTTTTTGCAGGATGAGGTGATGGTTTTATTGGTACAATTTTGTGGGACATACGCCTTTTTGATCGCTTGGTGTTGCACTTTTTGTGATGTAAGGTGACAAAAATTGCTTTTTTGACACTTTTTTTGGGGTGTTTATCGGACTGGGTGGATCATGTGATATATTTATGAAGCCGATCATTAGGGACGCAGCAATACCAACTATGTCTATTTTATTATTATTTTTTTCTATTTTTTCTATTTTTGTTTAAATTCCTTACTTGGGGAATTTTTTTTTTTTTTTACTTGTGAAACCTTTTTTTAATTTTTTTATTTGAACACTTTATTTTTTATTTTACACTTTGCGTCCCCCATAAGACCTCTGAAGGACATTTAACTTCACTTCCCCCCCCCCCCCCCCACTGACATAGTAGCTCCAGTTACAGGGGAAATACACCCGCCAGAGAGGCTGTACAGCACTATACAATGCTGTACAACCTCAGTGTAGGGCTGATCGAGGTCTGTAGAAGACCCGACAGTTCCTGCACTCTCCCGCGACGGGACAGGAAGCGCATAGCTGGGAACTGTCCCTGCCTTCTCTCTGGGTTGCTCTGCTGTCACTAACAGCGGGCAACCCACTCTACAGCTGCACGATTATCGTGCAGCTGCGATCTCTGAATGGACGTTCAGAAACGTCTATTCAGAGATAGAGATGCAGCTCCCGGATGTTTATAGTCAACGGGCGGACGGGAGGTGGTTACGAATAAGGAAAAAAAATCCTTTAAAATAAATTTTCTTTTGGTATGAACTATGTGCAGTCACCGAGGACAGTCATTTATTGCTCACTGCTTTTGTTCATCTGGAACACTCATGACATAAATATGACATTTACTATTGCTATCAAACCCAAAAGCCTAAATAATTTTTGTTACAATCCTTCAAATACTAGATTCTTGTTCTGCTTCAAATTCTTTTCATTCATTCTTTCAATTTCCATTTCACAACAAAGACTCTAAAGACAATTGAATTCATGGTTTGTAGTGCACATTCCAATGCTTTAAATTAAATACAGTTAGGTCCATATATATTTGGACACTGACACACATTTTGTTTTTATTACCTGTTTACTAAAACATATTCAAGTTATAGTTATATAATGGACATAAAGTCCAGCCTTTTACCTTTCATTTGAGGGTATCCACATAAAAATTGGATGAAGGGTTTAGGAGTTTCAGCTCCTTTACATATGGCATCCTGTTTTTAAAGGGACCAAAAGTAATTAGACAATTGAATCAAAGGATGTTTTATAGGCAGGTGTGGGCAATATCTTCATTATTTAATTTTCAATTAAGCACATAAAAGACCTGGAGTTGATTTGAGTTGTGGTGCTTGCATTTTGAAGATTTTGCTGAGAAGTAAACATGCGGTCAAAGGAGCTCTCCACGCAGGTGAAACAAGCCATCATTCAGCTACAAAAACAGAAAAAAAAAACATCAGAGAAATTACTACACTGTTAGGAGTAGCAAAATCTACAGTTTGGTACATCCTGAGAAAGAAAGAAAGCACTGGTGACCTCAACAATGCAAAAAAAAAAAAACTGAACACCCATGGAAGACAACAGTGGTGGATGATCGCAGAATAATTACCATGGTGAAGAAAAAAACCCTCACAACTGCCAACCAAGTGAACAACACTCTACAGGATATAGGCTAGATTGGATTTTGCTAAAAAAAAAATCTTAAAAAACCAGCACACTTCTGGAAGAACATTCTTTGGACAGATGAAACCAAGATCAATCTCAACCAGAATGATGAAAAGAAAAAAGTATGGCGAAGCCACGGTACAGCTCATGATCCAAAGCATACCACATCATCTGTAAAACATGGCGGAGGCAGTGTGGTGGCTTGGGCATGCATGGCTGCCAGTGGCACTGGGTCCCTAGTGTATATTGATGATGTGACACAGGACAGAAGCAGCCGGATGAATTCTGGGGTTTTCAGAGACATACTGTGTGCTCAAACCCAGCCAAATGCAGCCAAGCTGATTGGTCGATTTTTCATAATACAGATGAACAATGACCGAAAACATAAAGCCAAAGCAACCCAGGAGTTATTAAAGCAAAGAAGTGGAATATTCTTGAATAGCCAAGTCAGTCACCTGATCTGAACCCAATAGAGCATTTCACTTGTTAAAGACTAAACTTCAGACAGAAAGGCCCACAAACAAACAGCAACTCAAAACCGCCTGGCAGAGCATTAAAAAGGAGACAGCGTGTGGTGATGTCCATGGGTTGAAGACTTCAGGCAGTCATGGCCAACAAATGATTTTCAACCAAGTATTAGAAAATAACATTTTATTTACAATTATTTAATTTGTCCAATCACTTTCTAGCCCCTGAAATGAAGGGATTGAGTTTACAAAATGCTTAAGTTCCTCACATTTTTATGCAATAATTTTGTTCAACCCACTGAATTAAAGCTGAAAGTCTGAACTTTAACTACATCTGAATTGTTTTGTTCAAAATCGATTGTGGTAATATATAGAACAAAAATTCGAAAACATTTTACATGTTGGCAGGACTATAGCTTTGAAAATGTAAGTCCCCTTTACACTGTTCGAGAATCCACCAGATAATTGCTAACAAGCGTTCGTACAAACAACCGTTACTGATTAGCTGCTGGTGTAGCGGTCAGAAACGCTTATTCATCAGGTAATATGATCTTTGAGCGGACAACAAAACCATTTGCTGGCAGCAGAACGGCTAATCATGCTCTGCTCCCGGCAAATAATGATTCTGCATGTGGACGAGAGATAGCATTAGCGATTGTTCAACCACTATTGTTCTTATGATAGGTCTAAACAAAGATATCCACAGAAGTGCAATGCACTGATAAGTGTAATGTGTGACTCTTTAATTGAGTCACTTACCCACTCTCTGACCATAGGAATCTGTATGACTAGGAAAGTCAAGCAAGGCTTTTTGTTGTGCTGCTACTGCGGTTTGCACTATTACAGCG
Source organism: Bufo gargarizans (assembly GCF_014858855.1). Taxonomy (NCBI): domain Eukaryota; kingdom Metazoa; phylum Chordata; class Amphibia; order Anura; family Bufonidae; genus Bufo; species Bufo gargarizans. Next base: position 221,162,614 of record NC_058083.1, read on the forward strand.
ACATTCTGACTCTCAGATGACAAGACATGGATCTTTCATTTTCCTCTCTTCCATTATTCTGAATTTTTTTTATGAGGCCTACAAGTGAAAGGTGACAGAATTAATACCCAGTTTATGTAATGGTAGGAAATAGCCGCAATTAAACATCCCTTCCCTTCTACAAACACACTGCACACTGGTATTGATAATTTACAATGGTATATTGACACAGTTCAATGCATTGAATTTAACTGGTATATTAACACAAAAGCATAATGTATTACAATTCTCTGGTATAATATTGTAACAGTATAATGCATTGAATTTGAATAGTATATAAATAGTATATAAATGCATAACTCAACAGAATAATGCATTAAGTGTCTCTGATATATTAATGCTAGTAATGCATTAAATTTAAATGATTTAGTTACACAACAGTATAATGGATTGACTGTAATGGGTATATCAATGCAAAAGTATAATACACAAAATTTCTTTTACTTATCGTACCTGCAATTCAGTCCCCACATTCAGGTAAGGACGAAAGGCTTCTTTACTCCTTCCTGCTGCTGCACACCGGGCTGACAGGCATGGGCAGCAGGGTTCTTAGCTGTGGTTTACATTCCTGCAACTAGCATTTCCCTCCTGGCTTCCTTGTGTGTATTTAGGCTGTATGCGGGCGTGTCTCTACTCCCTTTGTGACTCCTACTACAAGAAGGTGCCGGAGCAACTTAGATTCCTAGCTTGTCTAGTTTCCTATTTGAGCAAAAGTGTTCTGTTAGTTCTTGTCATTCTTTGTATTGGATTTCGGATTACGTTTTACAGACTTTGCCTAATTGCAGCCTGCACTGACGATGATCTACGTTTATGGACTTTGCCTGACTGCCACCTGCCCTGACTTCTGCCTTCATACCATGACTATGCTTTCGACCGATCAGCCTCTGGCCTCCCAGCATCCACTGGGTGTATTGTGTCACTTGGAGGTCAGTCCATTGGTTTTCTCTCTCTGGTCCCGATTCTCTCGTGTTCCAATTCCACTCTGAGGTAGCACCTGGTACACGCCTCAGGAAAGTCTCTCCTCACCATCAGAGGTATTGTGTGAAGAACAAGGGGTGTGCTTAGACATCACCCTCAAAAGCAGTTGGCCACGTGGGGCAGTGGGTTCTCATCGACTGGTCATAACAGTGTGTTAACAAAACAGTATAATGTGTTGAACTGGTATAATAAAGGGTTTTTCCAGGCTTTTAATATTGATGACCTATCCTCAGGATAGGTATCAATATCAGATCTGCGGGAGTCCAACACCCGGCACCCCCGACCTTCAGCTGTGCTTGCCATAGACATAGCAGTGAGCAGGAAGAGAGACAGGGGATAGCATGCCTTCTCTTCATACAGCTAATTGGCTGGTGTGCCGGGTGTCAGACCCCTGCCAATATGATATTAATAACCTATCCTGAGGATAGGTTATCCATATTAAAAGCCTAGAAATCCCTTTAATCAAGTTGCACAATTCTTTGAATTGAACTTATATTAGTACAGTAGTATTATGCTTTTAACTGATCAATTTTAAACTGCAGCAAAATTTCAGCAGATTTTGTTAAACAGGGGTTGTTTCTGGTATGGGATTTGACAGGTTAGGTGGGGGGCACAATATTCAAATTATTGCTGTTTTGGCCTGCAATCTCCTGCAAGTTATTTGACAGTAAATACAGAATATTAATCAACTCTGGCATACCTACTTCTCCAACCTTAGCACTCTCCTTCCCTACAGGTGGGAGCCCTTCTGCCATCTGCTTCTTCTCCTTTTCCACATCATCTAATATCAATGAGAATATGTAATCAGGAACATCCAGCTCCACCTCTCTCTGCATCCTTCTCACTTTTCTAGATATGGAGACTTTGAAGGATGATTTAGAAGAAGTAAAACCAGATGAGGATGGTCATCATTAAGAGCTGCCCCCCCCCCCCAGGGGGTATAGACTAGATGGTATTGATCAGCACACTGGCAGTGGAATAATAGAGGCTTCCATCTTATTGGTATTAATTTACATTTATGGCTGATGTAGAAATAAGTACATTTAGGAGTAAATAAACCTGACGCAGAATAAGTTTCCCTGCACTCTCCCTACATTCTTATTGCACTCTCCCTCTCCAATATTCTTCTATTAATCATTTTCAGCAACACTGTCCCTAGTGAATAAGTGCTTGCCAACGTGTCTCCCTATGCTCAGTCACAGCACAATAGCGGAGACCGCACAGGATGAGTGTTTTATACATCTGTGACATTACAGGGGATTGCTATCTGCTTATTGGCTGGCTGCATGGCATTATTGGTGATCTTGCTTTCCCAGGCTTGTCTCCTCTACACTTAGTTTCGCTTTGTAACATGTATAGCCGCCATTTTAGGAAAACCTGATTTGTTACCACGAAGCATGAAAAAATTCTGACTTCGGACCAAATTCCGCTTTGAGTGCTTCACTTCGCTTAACACTGCTGGTAACATAAGCATCCATACTAGTCCTATCAAATGTCACTTTGGAACTATTTAGTTGCCTAGTGCTTTCTCCAGCCTCAAAATACTTTTGTTTAAGAAAATAACATTTATCATCTGCTATAGAATTAAGGTGATCTCTGAATTGGTCTTGTGCCCTTCGCCAAAGATTTTCTGCTTCCAACGATGGATTATCTACATAAGCACTTTCTGGCCTTCCACATACAATAAATAAAATCAGAAGGTGTTCAATCGCCATATTATTCAAATACTTGTATTCTCCACAGCCAGTTTCAACTGCACATACAGTGGGGAACAGGGATGGACTGGAAACTGAAAGTCCTGAAAGAAAACTTAAAAGTGGTCCCATGTTGTAGGTGGGTCCAAACTGACAGAAGGTGGGGCCAGCAATACTTTAATGCAGCACAAAATACTGCTGTTGTATTACACTTTAGGGGACCTATGTCCACCAGCCAGGTCCATAAGTACCTGATCCTTCTTGCATGAGTTAATGCTAAGAGCATCAGATCACTATTATGTTATTATATGTCGTAATATGTTATTATCCATATTGCTTCCTTTGCTGGCTCATTTAATTTTTCCATCACATTATACATTGCTTGTTCCCATGGTTATGACCACACTGCAATCCATCAGTGGTGGTCATGCTTGTACACAATAGGAAAAATCAGCCTCTCTGGTGACCGGGACAGTGGGAGCACATATAGGCCAGTGCCTTTTCCTATAGGGTGCAAGCATGACCATCTCTGATGGATTGCAGGGTGGTCATAACCATGGAAATGAGCAGTGTATAATGTGATGGAAAAATAAATCCAGGCAGCAAAGGAGGCAATAGGACAATCACAATATATTAGTAAATGACTTGTAACCTTTAGGATGCCAGTGCCCAATGCTATATATAGTGGTATACTCAGAGCAGCGCTCTACACAGTCAGCATAGTTGAAGACTTAACCGTAGTCACATTCTGGTAGGTATACTGATCTGTTGCAATAAATGCAGGGGTCAATGTACCAGTTGTATCCTGAGCATTCCTGAGCTATCCTGTTTGTTGCTAGAACGGGTGTCATTCCCTGACCTGAGAATAGGTCATCATCAATATTAAAAGCCCGGAGAAACCGTTTAAGGATGGCATTTAATAGTGCAACATATGTTATGACTAAGATCTTATGATCGAAACGCGTAAGCAAATATATTGAAGAGGTATATATGTTGATGCTTTGAAATAAAGTCTGCAAAGGTTCTCATTTATCCAGGTCATGGCATATCTGTAAAGATTAAATCAAGGCAACTGGACTTACTGTAGATTTCTTGAAAACGTTTCACTCGTTCTTCCAACGAGGTTTCTCAATTCTGAGTGACTGTACAAGAATTATCTGGGAATAAGTATGTAACTGAATCAACATCTGGTAATTATACCCAGCATGGGGTCAGAGGTCATTATACCCCGCATGGGGTCAAAGGTGTTGATTCCATTATCCTAATTGGAGTCAGTAGTCATAATGACCTCAGTTGTGTGAAGGTTTTATTTTTGAGGGACAACTTGTATTTTTCATTGGTATCATTTTGGAGTAAATTCCGCTTTTTGAATATGTAATATTTATGTATTACGGGTTGTTACGGACACGGAAATACCAAACATATGGGGGATATTTTCTTTTAGCAATTTTTTTCATTGAAAAGCGTATTTTTTTATTTTATGGAATTTTTTTAATTGAATAAATGTGTATTTTTTTTCTATTTTTTTTTACTACGTAAAAGTCCCACAAGGGGACTATAATATACAGTATTTTGATTGCTTTTAAAACGTAATGCATTATCTCTGTAATGCATTACATTTCAATAGCAATGCTATTCAAAGATTGACCAGCAGGCTGTGCCAGAGAGGCACAGCCTTCTGGAGATAACTGCAGACAGGCGCGGGGCCCTGATTGGAAGCAAGGTGAGCTTTCCAACACATCAGCACCCCGCAATCGCATTTTCGGGGTGCTGATGGGAGACAGAGGCAGTCCGCTCCCTCTGTCACCACTTTACATGCAGAGGGCGCCATTGCGCCCGGCATGTAAAGGGTTAAACAGCCTGAATTGACACTTCTGCCTGTCAGAGCTGTTAGAGCAGGGCCCCGGCTAAGGCCCCTTAGTTACCGCCATAAAAAAGTGTATGGGTGGTCACTAAGGGGTTAAGAAACAATTTTCAAAACTGACTTTTATAGGGACCAATTTAGTTTTAAAGTACTCAGAAGTGAAGGATCTCAATATGGTTTTTGGAGAGCAGATATCGCTAGAATTTTTTTTGGCATCATGTCACATTTAAGGGCACAATAAAGTACCCCTACAGTAGAAACCCCCAAAAGTGACCCCATTTTTGAAAATATACCCCTCAAGGAATTTATTGAGGGGTGTACTGACCAATGTGACCCCACAGGCATTTCATAGAATTTCGAAACACTTGGCTATGAGGGGTTACAGGAGAAAAATCACCACAAATTTTGTTAAACATTTTCTCCTATATGCACATAGTTGTAAATTGTTCTTTGGGCACACATCAGAGATCAGAAGAGAAGGAGCGCCATATGGTTTTTGGAGGGCAGATTTTGGTGGAATGGTTTACAGGCTCCATGCTGCTATTGATCAGCCTCTGGAAACTAGTACAGCCATTTTCTGACAACCATACATTTTATTTTACTCTCAATGGAGCTTTATCATTGGTTATATTATGGAGTGCATAAGAAATGTTGATCCCTTTTAATTTAGCTTTTTGAGAAACAGGATAAAGATAAGGCGGCAACTATACAATTATTTTTTTTTTTTGTTATTCTGGCGAGCACAGTGCAAGTAAAATTACATGTTATCTTTATTCTGCTGGTCAATACGATTACAGAGATAGCAATTTTATATAGTTTATACCTGTATAGGTTTTACCACTTTTACACAAAGAATTTTAAAAAAATCCTGCTTTTGTGGCGCCATTTTCTGAGAGCCAATTTATATTGTATTTTTCTGCCGATAAGCCAATAGTCTTGTATGGGAGCTCATTTTTTGTGGGATGAGTTGACAGTTTAATTGGTACCATTTTGGGGCACATAGTACTTTTCATTGATCACTCACTATTACACTTTTTGTAAGGCAAGGTGAAAAAAAATAACTTTTGACAGTTTTTCTTTTTTTTTACAGGATTAATCTAATAGGTGTAACAGGTGATGTTTTTATATAGCCAGTTGTTACAGATGTGGCAATACCTAATATATACATTTTTTGTTTTCAATTTTACACAATTTTACACAATTTTGAAAAAAAAAAGAGTTTTTCTGTTGCCATTTTCTGAGAGCCATATTTTTTATTTTTCTGCCAGTAATCTTATGTAAGGGCTCATTTTTTCTGGAAAGAGGTGATGTTTTCTGTGGTACTATTTCGGGGTACATAGTACTTTTTGATCGCTCACTACTACACTTTTTGTAAAGCAAAGTGACAAAAAATGGCTACTTTTTTTACTTTTCATTTTTGTCCCACTGTGGGACATTAACTTTTGGGGTCTAAGCCCCTTTACAATGCATTACAATACATTGCGTATTGTAATGTATTGCCTGTCAGTGTAATACACTGACAGTGTGCTATAAAACCCAGTCAGGGGGCTGGGTCTCACAGGCTTCCATAGGAGGCAATCTTTGATGCCTGTGGAAAGCATCAGGCTGCAATTCCAGCCATCAGGTCCCCACCTCTGCCCTGATGGGTTCAGAGAGGAAGTCTCCTCACTCTGCAAACATTATGACCGTGGAATACAAAGGGTTAATGCACCGGTATCGGTATTTTCACTTAATCAGGGGCTCGGCTGTCAAGAACAGCCAGGCCCCTACCGCTGATCAATTGGGCGCAGTTTTTGCACCCACCCGATCAGCATGCCATATATATTCGGCGACTGTTGAGAAGTCACTTCCCGCTACGATGTATGTATGCCGGCGGTGGTGATAAATGATAATGAATTTTTTTACTTTTTCCAAACAATCCAACATTTTTTCCAATAACACTATGTGTTTAAACACCATCTGCCCCAATAAGGGATAATTTTTGGCCAATTCATTCAAAATTCACCCATTTCTACTTTTAAACAATGCATTAATTTCTATAAAGTTTCAGTACTGCTGTATGCCCTCTACTAAGATCAAAATAGCTACTGGGCCAGGTAGAAGTGATATTGCTATAAAATTTTAATTTTAATAAAGACTTTGAGAATATTTTGATTTATTATTCATGCAGATTAAAACGACCTATGAAAATATAATTATTGTAATATTGTTAAATAGACTTCCAATATGCATTATAACACAGATGTCATTACAATTACTGTAAAGTACCACAGCACATCCTGCAGTTAATTTATGTATTACTGAATGACATACAATCTTGATAATCATTTAAGAATACTTTATGAATTTGTATTTCTCTGGTAGAAAACAATTGATGCATATCATCTAATTTTAAAACCAGCTGTATTCTCCACCCACATCTGAGTAGCAGCTGTCAGGTGTTCATTGAAAAATATATTCAGTGCACAATATAAAACACCTTTATGTATTAATATCTTTATCTGAAAAATGTATACTTTTTATTATGCATATTAACTTAATCAACTTTGTATAAAAGTTGTGTTACAAGAGAAATGTTCTCATTAGTATGGTACATCAACTGCCTTTTACCTTCAAAGTCAACATTAAAAACAATCTGATTAACCCTCCTGTTGCTGCATTTACACATAAGGACAATAGTATGTTGATTTGTCATTTATGGTTGGTCTGATTACTTGCTTCCTTTCCCTCTGAAATGATTGTCCAAAATTGAACTTGCATTTCTAGTTATGCCTCATCACACTGCAGTTGCTCTGATCTGAGTCCTACCTAATGGCAGCATGTGATAGATCATAACATAGCACTCATGTTCATCTCACTAGTTTATCTTAGTTGATATACTGTAGCTTTTGGTCTGTTTCACACTGTGTTACTCATCATGGCAGGCTGATCTGGCAGGGGAACAGCCTGTGGATTCGTAATTACAGTGTACAGCCTCATGCACACGACCGTTGTTTTGGTCTGCATCCGAGCTGTCGTTTTTGCGGATTGATGCGGACCCATTCAATTCAATGGGGCTGCAAAAGATGCAAAAAAAATATAGCATGTCCTATTCTTGTCCATTTTGCGGACAAGAATAGGCATTTCTACAATGGGCCGCCCGGTCCGTTCCGCAAATTCCGGAAGGCACACGGGTGGCTTCCGTTTTTTTGCGGACCGTAAAAAACGGCACTGTCATGTGCATGTAGCCTACATCTGTAAGTTGCCGGAAGTCCGTCCGGCCCCATTCACTATCATGGGGAGCAGTGTAGATCCGGCCTTAGCACAGCAAATATGCAGAGAGATGGCCAGACAAAAAACAGCTGCATGCAGTCACTTAGATAAAGGGGGAACAATCTCTCCTTAGGGAGAGAGCACCTTAATCAGTGTGAGGAGACTTATAGGCAATACATGCTCCTCTGGAATTCTGGGAGGGAAGGGATACAAATGAGCTCTTAACAAGCTCTGCCTCTAATGCCACCAGATGTAAGGCAGCTATCCTATAAGTCAATGTTCAGCTCTTAAAATAAACCTTGAGACATGACTTGGATATTAAATAAGCCAACATCTCATCTGCAGACAGCTGTTTCGGGGTGATTGCCCCTCATCAGTGCAGAGCAGAGAGTACTGGGATATAATATGAAAGGTAAGAAAGAGAGTCACTAGCAGTGGAGGAAAACTTAAAGGGGTTGTCCGAGTAATTTTTTTTATTCTTTCTATATTTCTAACTGGGAAAATGTAACAGCTTTCCAATAAACTCACTTTATCTGCAGTGGCTGGTTTCTCAGATTTCACTGAGAGTCAAATGACCTGTGATGTCAGCTTCTCTCCCTGTTCTGATAAAGTTTGTGCACAAGCCTGAGAGATCTGTACATTAGACGTCACTGTGCTGGCCACGCCACACTGCACTGCCAGCTGCTGCGTATTGCTCTCTCCCAGGATTCTTAACCCCTTCAGCTACCCAAACTCAGGCTGAAGTGTTTACTGCGTAGCTGCAGGCAGTGAGGAGACAAATGCTGGGCACAGGAGCTGAAAGATAAGTTCTGCAGAGAATTGCAGGTAGGGGGAAGATCCTGTGTGTATTAGCAGTGTCATTGTACAGCTAGGACTTGTAGTTCTATACATACAACATGCTGCTGAGTCTCCCAGCAAGCAGACATGTCACTCAAGGCAGCACTTGTATTCACTCCCTTAGCAGTGTCATTATAGAGCTGGGACTTGTAGTCCTACACATACAACATGCTACTGAGTCTCCCAGCAGGCAGACATGTCACTCATGGCAGCACTTGTATTCACTCCCTTAGCAGTGTCATTATACAGCTGGGACTTGTAGTTCTACACATACAACATGCTGCTGAGTCTCCCAGCAGGCAGACATGTCACTCAGGGCAGCACTTGTATTCACTCCCTTAGCAGTGTCATTATACAGCTGGGACTTGTAGTCCTACACATACAACATGCCGCTGAGTCTCCCAGCAGGCAGACATGTCACTCAGGGCAGTTCTTGTATTCACTCCCTTAGCAGTGTCATTATACAGCTGGGACTTGTAGTTCTACACATACAACATGATGGTCAACCAATATTAACCGGACAGAATAAATTTTGAATAAATCAAAAAAACTGACCCCCCAAGGAGTCATAATAAATCAGGAGTCGGCCGAGAGATCTTTGCACCACTCAGGGTATGTTTAATCTTGTCCTTGTACTTTAACCTCAATCGCTACAATTGCCTCCTTTGCACTTTGTTTGGGACGTTGCTGTCATGAGGTTTTGAGGTATGCTTTTCTAGCTAGCATTCTTTTTTCCCTGTTGTTATTTTCGTGCACTGATCTCCCGGACTCTCCTTGGGTTCTGCTCCTCATCTGTGTGTCCTGCCTTGTGCTGCCTTCTTTTATCATGCATGTATGTATTGTTCATATATATTTATAATAAAGTCTTTTGGATTTTCATATATGCGAAAGTCAGTTTCATTTTTTGGTGACATACAACATGATGCAGAGTCTCCCAGCAGGCAGACATGTCACTCAGGGCAGCACTTGTATTCACTCCCTTAGCAGTGTCATTATACAGCTGGGACTTGTAGTCCTACACATACAACATGCTACTGAGTCTCCCAGCAGGCAGACATGTCACTCAGGGCAGCTCTTGTATTCACTCCCTTAGCAGTGTCATTATACAGCTGGGACTTGTAGTTCTACACATACAACATGCTGCTGAGTCTCCCAGCAGGCAGACATGTCACTCAGGGCAGCACTTGTATTCACTCCCTTAGTAGTGCCATTATACAGCTGGGACTTGTAGTCCTACACATACAACATGCTACTGAGTCTCCCAGCAGGCAGACATGTCACTCAGGGCAGCACTTGTATTCACTCCCTTAGAAGTGCAGGAGGAAGGGCAGAGATTGCTTTTATTGCAAGAAAACAAAAGGCCAGAAGAGAACCAGGGAAATGAGGAATTAGATATTTTTTTGCATAAAACTTGCTTAGCTTAGTTATATACCGCTGACCATCAGATTTAGAGTGCTATATCTTTTTTTCCATAACTGGGACAACCCCTTTAAGTTACATATCCATGCTGAATAGCTATAGATGACCAGCTGATCAATTTTAAAGAAGATCTTCAGGGATTGTTTGACCATTGTAAAAAGCTAGTAAGGCGAGAAAAAAAAATAGGTTGAGGAGAACTATAGTAACTGTTCATTGGAAGAAATAATGAGAGAGCATGATATCAAAAAAGAAGCAGAGTGAGAGGTTAGGTTTGTAGATTAGAGGTCAGAGATATAAAATGAATTCAGTACCTTGAATTTTACTCTCCTTATTATACAAAGTCAGTAATAAAACCTCCAAGAAAGGGCATCAGAATGGTGGGAGGGGTGAATAAATCTAGCAGCCATATTCTTGATTGATTGGGCAGGTGAGTGTCTTGTCAGTTAAAGACCAGACTGTAAGATCTGGCAGTGAAGTAGTGAATATGAAAAATGTATATGCCATGGACAACATGAGCATGGATTTTGCTGGATTCTGGACTGGTGTAGAGTTGAGCGAACACCTGGATGTTCGGGTTCGAGAAGTTCGGCCGAACATCCCGGAAATGTTCGGGTTCGGGATCCGAACCCGATCCGAACTTCGTCCCGAACCCGAACCCCATTGAAGTCAATGGGGACCCGAACTTTTCGGCACTAAAAAGGCTGTAAAACAGCCCAGGAAAGAGCTAGAGGGCTGCAAAAGGCAGCAACATGTAGGTAAATCCCCTGCAAACAAATGTGGATAGGGAAATGAATTAAAATAAAAATTAAATAAATAAAAATTAACCAAAATCAATTGGAGAGAGGTTCCATAGCAGAGAATCTGGCTTCCCGTCACCCACCACTGGAACAGTCCATTCTCAGATATTTAGGCCCCGGCACCCAGGCAGAGGAGAGAGGTCCCGTAACAGAGAATCTGTCTTCATGTCAGCAGAGAATTAGTCTGCATGTCATAGCAGAGAATGAGGCTTCACGTCAGCCACCACTGCAACAGTCCATTGGCATATATTTAGGCCCAGCACCCAGGCAGAGGAGGGAGGTCCCGTAACAGAGAATCTGTCTTCATGTCAGCAGAGAATTAGTCTGCATGTCATAGCAGAGAATGAGGCTTCACGTCAGCCACCACTGCAACAGTCCATTGGCATATATTTAGGCCCAGCACACACACAGGCAGAGGAGAGAGGTCCCGTAACAGAGAATCTGGCTTCATGTCAGCAGAGAATCAGTCTGCATGTCATAGCAGAGAATGAGGCTTCACGTCAGCCACCACTGCAACAGTCCATTGGCATATATTTAGGCCCAGCACACACACAGGCAGAGGAGAGAGGTCCCGTAACAGAGAATCTGGCTTCATGTCAGCAGAGAATCAGTCTGCATGTCATAGCAGAGAATGAGGCTTCACGTCAGCCACCACTGCAACAGTCCATTGGCATATATTTAGGCCCAGCACCCAGGCAGAGGAGGGAGGTCCCGTAACAGAGAATCTGTCTTCATGTCAGCAGAGAATTAGTCTGCATGTCATAGCAGAGAATGAGGCTTCACGTCAGCCACCACTGCAACAGTCCATTGGCATATATTTAGGCCCAGCACACACACAGGCAGAGGAGAGAGGTCCCGTAACAGAGAATCTGGCTTCATGTCAGCAGAGAATCAGTCTGCATGTCATAGCAGAGAATGAGGCTTCACGTCAGCCACCACTGCAACAGTCCATTGGCATATATTTAGGCCCAGCACACACACAGGCAGAGGAGAGAGGTCCCGTAACAGAGAATCTGGCTTCATGTCAGCAGAGAATCAGTCTGCATGTCATAGCAGAGAATGAGGCTTCACGTCAGCCACCACTGCAACAGTCCATTGGCATATATTTAGGCCCAGCACCCAGGCAGAGGAGGGAGGTCCCGTAACAGAGAATCTGTCTTCATGTCAGCAGAGAATTAGTCTGCATGTCATAGCAGAGAATGAGGCTTCACGTCAGCCACCACTGCAACAGTCCATTGGCATATATTTAGGCCCAGCACCCAGGCAGAGGAGGGAGGTCCCGTAACAGAGAATCTGTCTTCATGTCAGCAGAGAATTAGTCTGCATGTCATAGCAGAGAATGAGGCTTCACGTCAGCCACCACTGGAACAGTCCATTCTCAGATATTTAGGCCCCGGCACCCAGGCAGAGGAGAGAGGTCCCGTAACAGAGAATCTGTCTTCATGTCAGCAGAGAATTAGTCTGCATGTCATAGCAGAGAATGAGGCTTCACGTCAGCCACCACTGCAACAGTCCATTGGCATATATTTAGGCCCAGCACCCAGGCAGAGGAGAGAGGTCCCGTAACAGACAATCTGGCTTCATGTCAGCAGAGAATCAGTCTGCATGTCATAGCAGAGAATCAGGCTTCACGTCACCCACCACTGCAACAGTCCATTGTCATAAATTTAGGCCCAGCACTAGTGTTGAGCGGCATGTCCCATATTCGAATTCGCGAAATTTTGTGAATATTCGAAAGAATATTCGTAAAATATTCGCGATTATTCAAATTCGTTATTATTTCGCATATGCGATAATTCGAATTATCGCATAATACATATGCTATGCAAAATTCACATGTGCGCTAATGAAATCGCCTTACGAAGATTCGCAACTCAATTCAATCACTAATGTATGAATGCAATGCCCTTTGCCTCTGTTCTGGGACAAGTGTAGATATTCGCATGTGCGCTAATAAAATCGCCTTACGAAGATTCGCACCTCAATCACTTTCTAGGGAATGTGAGACTTTTGGGAATCAATCGAGATACAGTGGGGGGTGATGACAGTAGTTGACAGAGTACAGATCAATGTAATCTGTAAGGTGGAAAGTAAAATAAAAAATACGAATATTCGTAAATCGAATTTTACGAAGTTCTACGTATTCGCGAATATGGTGCTATACTATATGAATGCACAGGCCTTTGCCTCTCTGTTCTGGGGACAAGTGTAGATATTTGCATTTGCGTTAATAAAATCGCCTTACGAAGATTCGCAGCTCAATTCAATCACTAATGTATGAATGCAAAGCCCTTTGCCTCTGTTCTGGGACAAGTGTAGATATTCGCATGTGCGCTAATAAAATCGCCTTACGAAGATTCGCAACTCAATTCACTAATGTATGAATGCAAAGCCCTTTGCCTCTGTTCTGGGACGTGCCGATATTCGCATGTGCGCTAATAAAATCGCCTTACGAAGATTCGCGCCTCAATCACTTTCTAGGCAATGTGAGTAAGATCTGAGCTGTTGGACCTTTGGGAAACAATCAATTATATGTGTACTGTAATTTTGTGGGGGGGGGGGGGGAAACAAAAAACGAATATTCGTTTTTACGAATATATAGCACTATATTCGAAATATTCGCGAAATCGCGAAGTTGCGATATTCGCGAAAAAAATTTGCTTTTCGAATATTCGCGCTCAACACTACCCAGCACCCAGGCAGAGGAGAGAGGTCCCGTAACAGAGAATCTGGCTTCATGTCAGCAGAGAATCAGTCTTCATATCATAGCAGAGAATCAGGCTTCACGTCACCCACCACTGTAAGAGTCAATTTTCATAAATTTAGGCCCAGAACCCAGGCAGAGGAGAAAGGTCCCGTAACAGACAATCTGGCTTCATGTCAGCAGAGAATCAGTCTTCATATCATAGCAGAGAATCAGGCTTCACGTCACCCACCACTGCAACAGTCAATTGTCATAAATTTAGGCCCAGCACCCAGGCAGAGGAGAGAGCTCCCGTAACAGAGGATCTGGCTTCATGTCAGCAGAGAATCAGTCTGCATGTCATAGCAGAGAATGAGGCTTCACGTCACCCACCACTGCAACAGTCCATTGGCATATATTTAGGCCTAGCACACAGGCAGAGCAGAGAGGTCCCGTAACAGACAATCTGGCTTCATGTCAGCAGAGAATCAGTCTGCATGTCATAGCAGAGAATGAGGCTTCACGTCACCCACCACTGCAACAGTCCATTGGCATATATTTAGGCCTAGCACACAGGCAGAGCAGAGAGGTCCCGTAACAGACAATCTGGCTTCATGTCAGCAGAGAATCAGTCTGCATGTCATAGCAGAGAATGAGGCTTCACGTCACCCACCACTGCAACAGTCCATTGGCATATATTTAGGCCTAGCACACAGGCAGAGCAGAGAGGTCCCGTAACAGACAATCTGGCTTCATGTCAGCAGAGAATCAGTCTGCATGTCATAGCAGAGAATGAGGCTTCACGTCACCCACCACTGCAACAGTCCATTGGCATATATTTAGGCCTAGCACACAGGCAGAGCAGAGAGGTCCCGTAACAGACAATCTGGCTTCATGACAGCAGAGAATCAGTCTGCATGTCATAGCAGAGAATGAGGCTTCACGTCAGCCACCACTGCAACAGTCCATTGGCATATATTTAGGCCTAGCACACAGGCAGAGCAGAGAGGTCCCGTAACAGACAATCTGGCTTCATGACAGCAGAGAATCAGTCTGCATGTCATAGCAGAGAATCAGGCTTCACGTCAGCCACCACTGCAACAGTCCATTGTCATAAATTTAGGCCCAGCACCCAGGCAGAGGAGAGAGGTCCCGTAACAGAGAATCTGGCTTCATGTCAGCAGAGAATCAGTCTTCATATCATAGCAGAGAATCAGGCTTCACGTCACCCACCACTGTAAGAGTCAATTTTCATAAATTTAGGCCCAGAACCCAGGCAGAGGAGAAAGGTCCCGTAACAGACAATCTGGCTTCATGTCAGCAGAGAATCAGTCTTCATATCATAGCAGAGAATCAGGCTTCACGTCACCCACCACTGCAACAGTCAATTTTCATAAATTTAGGCCCAGAACCCAGGCAGAGGAGAAAGGTCCCGTAACAGACAATCTGGCTTCATGTCAGCAGAGAATCAGTCTTCATATCATAGCAGAGAATCAGGCTTCACGTCACCCACCACTGCAACAGTCAATTGTCATAAATTTAGGCCCAGCACCCAGGCAGAGGAGAGAGCTCCCGTAACAGAGGATCTGGCTTCATGTCAGCAGAGAATCAGTCTGCATGTCATAGCAGAGAATGAGGCTTCACGTCACCCACCACTGCAACAGTCCATTGGCATATATTTAGGCCTAGCACACAGGCAGAGGAGAGGTTCATTCAACTTTGGGTAGCCTCGCAATATAATGGTAAAATGAAAATAAAAATAGGATTGAATGAGGAAGTGCCCTGGAGTCCAATAATATATGGTTATGGGGAGGTAGTTAATGTCTAATCTGGACAAGGGACGGACAGGTCCTGTGGGATCCATGCCTGGTTCATTTTTATGAACGTCAGCTTGTCCACATTGGCTGTAGACAGGCGGCTGCGTTTGTCTGTAATGACGCCCCCTGCCGTGCTGAATACACGTTCAGACAAAACGCTGGCTGCCGGGCAGGCCAGCACCTCCAAGGCATAAAAGGCTAGCTCTGGCCACGTGGACAATTTAGAGACCCAGAAGTTGAATGGGGCCGAACCATCAGTCAGTACGTGGAGGGGTGTGCACACGTACTGTTCCACCATGTTAGTGAAATGTTGCCTCCTGCTAACACGTTGCGTATCAGGTGGTGGTGCAGTTAGCTGTGGCGTGTTGACAAAAGTTTTCCACATCTCTGCCATGCTAACCCTGCCCTCAGAGGAGCTGGCCGTGACACAGCTGCCTTGGCGACCTCTTGCTCCTCCTCTGCCTTGGCCTTGGGCTTCCACTTGTTCCCCTGTGACATTTGGGAATGCTCTCAGTAGCGTGTCTACCAACGTGCGCTTGTACTCGCGCATCTTCCTATCACGCTCCAGTGCAGGAAGTAAGGTGGGCACATTGTCTTTGTAGCGTGGATCCAGCAGGGTGGCAACCCAGTAGTCCGCACAGGTTAAAATGTGGGCAACTCTGCTGTCGTTGCGCAGGCACTGCAGCATGTAGTCGCTCATGTGTGCCAGGCTGCCCAGGGATAAGGACAAGCTGTCCTCTGTGGGAGGCGTATCGTCATCGTCCTGCCTTTCCCCCCAGCCACGCACCAGTGATGGACCCGAGCTGCGTTGGGTGCCACCCCGCTGTGACCATGCTTCATCCTCATCCTCCTCCACCTCCTCCTCATCCTCGTCCTCCTCGTCCTCCAGTAGTGGGCCCTGGCTGGCCACATTTGTACCTGGCCTCTGCTGTTGCCAAAAACCTCCCTCTGAGTCACTTCGAAGAGACTGGCCTGAAAGTGCTAAAAATGACCCCTCTTCCTCCTCCTCCTCCTCCTCCTCCTGGGCCACCTCCTCTTCCATCATCGCCCTAAGTGTTTTCTCAAGGAGACATAGAAGTGGTATTGTAACGCTGATAACGGTGTCATCGCCACTGGCCATGTTGGTGGAGTACTCGAAACAGCGCAACAGGGCACACAGGTCTCGCATGGAGGCCCAGTCATTGGTGGTGAAGTGGTGCTGTTCTGTAGTGCGACTGACCCGTGCGTGCTGCAGCTGAAACTCCACTATGGCCTGCTGCTGCTCGCACAGTCTGTCCAGCATGTGCAAGGTGGAGTTCCACCTGGTGGGCACGTCGCATATGAGGCGGTGAGCGGGAAGGCCGAAGTTACGCTGTAGCGCAGACAGGCGAGCAGCAGCAGGATGTGAACGCCGGAAGCGCGAACAGACGGCCCGCACTTTATGCAGCAGCTCTGACATGTCGGGGTAGTTGTGAATGAACTTCTGCACCACCAAATTCAGCACATGCGCCAAGCAAGGGATGTGCGTCAAATTGGCTAGTCCCAGAGCTGCAACGAGATTTCGCCCATTATCACACACCACCAGGCCGGGCTTGAGGCTCACCGGCAGCAACCACTCGTCGGTCTGTTGTTCTATACCCCGCCACAACTCCTGTGCGGTGTGGGGCCTGTCCCCCAAACATATGAGTTTCAGAATGGCCTGCTGACGTTTACCCCGGGCTGTGCTGAAGTTGGTGGTGAAGGTGTGTGGCTGACTGGATGAGCAGGTGGAAGAAGAGGAGGAGGAAGCCGAGAAGGAGGAGGTGGCAACAGGAGGCAAAGAATGTTGCCCTGCGATCCTTGGCGGCGGAAGGACGTGCGCCAAACAGCTCTCCGCCTGGGGCCCAGCTGCCACTACATTTACCCAGTGTGCAGTTAGGGAGATATAGCGTCCCTGGCCGTGCTTACTGGTCCACGTATCTGTGGTTAGGTGGACCTTGCTACAGATGGCGTTGCGCAGTGCACACTTGATTTTATCGGATACTTGGTTGTGCAGGGAAGGCACGGCTCTCTTGGAGAAGTAGTGCCGGCTGGGAACAACATACTGTGGGACAGCAAGCGACATGAGCTGTTTGAAGCTGTCTGTGTCCACCAGCCTAAATGACAGCATTTCATAGGCCAGTAGTTTAGAAATGCTGGCATTCAGGGCCAGGGATCGAGGGTGGCTAGGTGGGAATTTACGCTTTCTATCAAATGTTTGTGAGATGGAGAGCTGAACGCTGGCGTGTGACATGGTTGAGACGCTTGGTGACGGAGGTGGTGGTGGTGGTGTTGGTGGTACATCCCCTGTTTGCTGGGCGGCAGGTGCCAACGTTCCTCCAGAGGCGGAGGAAGAGGCCGAGGCGGCAGCAGCAGAATAGGCCGAGGCGGCAGCAGCAGAAGAGGTAGCAGGGGGAGCCTGAGTGACTTCCTTGGTTTTAAGGTGTTTACTCCACTGCAGTTCATGCTTTGCATGCAGGTGCCTGGTCATGCAGGTTGTGCTCAGGTTCAGAACGTTAATGCCTCGCTTCAGGCTCTGATGGCACAGCGTGCAAACCACTCGGGTCTTGTCGTCAGCACATTGTTTGAAGAAGTGCCATGCCAGGGAACTCCTTGAAGCTGCCTTTGGGGTGCTCGGTCCCAGATGGCGGCGGTCAGTAGCAGGCGGAGTCTCTTGGCGGCGGGTGTTCTGCTTTTGCCCACTGCTCCCTCTTTTGCTACGCTGTTGGCTCGGTCTCACCACTGCCTCTTCCTCCGAACTGTGAAAGTCAGTGGCACGACCTTCATTCCATGTGGGGTCTAGGACCTCATCGTCCCCTGCATCGTCTTCCACCCAGTCTTGATCCCTGACCTCCTGTTCAGTCTGCACACTGCAGAAAGACGCAGCAGTTGGCACCTGTGTTTCGTCATCATCAGAGACATGCTGAGGTGGTATTCCCATGTCCTCATCATCAGGAAACATAAGTGGTTGTGCGTCAGTGCATTCTATGTCTTTCACCGCTGGGGAAGGGCTAGGTGGATGCCCTTGGGAAACCCTGCCAGCGGAGTCTTCAAACAGCATAAGAGACTGCTGCATAACTTGAGGCTGAGACAGTTTCCCTGGTATGCATGGGGGTGATGTGACAGACTGATGGGGTTGGTTTTCAGGCGCCATCTGTGCGCTTTCTGCAGAAGACTGGGTGGGAGATAATGTGAACGTGCTGGATCCACTGTCGGCCACCCAATTGACTAATGCCTGTACCTGCTCAGGCCTTACCATCCTTAGAACGGCATTGGGCCCCACCATATATCGCTGTAAATTCTGGCGGCTACTGGGACCTGAGGTAGTTGGTACACTAGGACGTGTGGATGTGGCAGAACGGCCACGTCCTCTCCCAGCACCAGAGGGTCCACTAACACCACCACGACCATGTCCACGTCCGCGTCCCTTACTAGATGTTTTTCTCATTGTTATGGTTCACCACAACAACAAATATATTATTTGGCCCAATGTATTGTATTCAAATTCAGCGGGATATAAATTTGAGGCCTAGTATTTAGGCGCTGGGTGACCGGTATGGATTTAGTGACAGAATTAGACTTGGAAATGCACAGAAGCGTGTGTGTGTGAAGTTATTCTGAATGACCCAATGTGCACCTTGAATATTATATACCCTTTTAGGGATAGATTTCAAATAGCTCTGATATAGCAGAAACCACTAAATTATGAAATTGCTAAATTGGGAATTGTACTTCAACCCAGAACAAAAAATGTGCTTTGACGGACACTAAATATCTTGCCCAGCAACAACAGTACAACGGTGGGTAACGAGAGATTTAGAGGGAATTAAATTTGAGGCCTAGTATTTAGGCGCTGGGTCACCGGTATGGATTTAGTGACAGAATTAGACTTGGAAATACACAGTAGCGGGTGTGTGTGAAGTTATTCTGAATGACCCTATGTGCACCTTCAATATTATATACCCTTTTAGGGATAGATTTCAAATAGCTCTGATATAGCAGAAACCACTAAATTATGAAATTGCTAAATTGGGAATTGTACTTCAACCCAGAACAAAAAATGTGCTTTGACGGACACTAAATATCTTGCCCAGCAACAACAGTACAGCGGTGGGTAACGAGAGATTTAGAGGGAATTAAATTTGAGGCCTAGTATTTAGGCGCTGGGTCACCGGTATGGATTTAGTGACAGAATTAGACTTGGAAATGCACAGAAGCGTGTGTGTGAAGTTATTCTGAATGACCCAATGTGCACCTTCAATATTATATACCCTTTTTGGGATAGATTTCAAATAGCTCTGATATAGCAGGAACCACTAAATTATGAAATTGCTAAATTGGGAATTGTACTTCAACCCAGAACAAAAAATGTGCTTTGACGGGCACTAAATAACTTTCCCAGCTACAACAGGACAACGGTAACGAGAGATTTAGAGGGATTTAAATTTGAGGCCTAGTATTTAGGCGCTGGGTGACAGGTATGGGTTTAGTGACAGAATTAGACTTGGAAATACACAGTAGCGGGTGTGTGTGAAGTTATTCTGAATGACCCTATGTGCACCTTCAATATTATATACCCTTTTAGGGATAGATTTCAAATAGCTCTGATATAGCAGAAACCACTAAATTATGAAATTGCTAAATTGGGAATTGTACTTCAACCCAGAACAAAAAATGTGCTTTGACGGACACTAAATATCTTGCCCAGCAACAACAGTACAGCGGTGGGTAACGAGAGATTTAGAGGGAATTAAATTTGAGGCCTAGTATTTAGGCGCTGGGTCACCGGTATGGATTTAGTGACAGAATTAGACTTGGAAATGCACAGAAGCGTGTGTGTGAAGTTATTCTGAATGACCCAATGTGCACCTTCAATATTATATACCCTTTTTGGGATAGATTTCAAATAGCTCTGATATAGCAGGAACCACTAAATTATGAAATTGCTAAATTGGGAATTGTACTTCAACCCAGAACAAAAAATGTGCTTTGACGGGCACTAAATAACTTTCCCAGCTACAACAGGACAACGGTAACGAGAGATTTAGAGGGATTTAAATTTGAGGCCTAGTATTTAGGCGCTGGGTGACAGGTATGGGTTTAGTGACAGAATTAGACTTGGAAATACACAGTAGCGGGTGTGTGTGAAGTTATTCTGAATGACCCTATGTGCACCTTCAATATTATATACCCTTTTAGGGATAGATTTCAAATAGCTCTGATATAGCAGAAACCACTAAATTATGAAATTGCTAAATTGGGAATTGTACTTCAACCCAGAACAAAAAATGTGCTTTGACGGACACTAAATATCTTGCCCAGCAACAACAGTACACCGGTGGGTAACGAGAGATTTAGAGGGAATTAAATTTGAGGCCTAGTATTTAGGCGCTGGGTCACCGGTATGGATTTAGTGACAGAATTAGACTTGGAAATACACAGTAGCGGGTGTGTGTGAAGTTATTCTGAATGACCCTATGTGCACCTTCAATATTATATACCCTTTTTGGGATAGATTTCAAATAGCTCTGATATAGCAGGAACCACTAAATTATGAAATTGCTAAATTGGGAATTGTACTTCAACCCAGAACAAAAAATGTGCTTTGACGGGCACTAAATAACTTTCCCAGCTACAACAGGACAACGGTAACGAGAGATTTAGAGGGATTTAAATTTGAGGCCTAGTATTTAGGCGCTGGGTGACAGGTATGGGTTTAGTGACAGAATTAGACTTGGAAATACACAGTAGCGGGTGTGTGTGAAGTTATTCTGAATGACCCTATGTGCACCTTCAATATTATATACCCTTTTAGGGATAGATTTCAAATAGCTCTGATATAGCAGAAACCACTAAATTATGAAATTGCTAAATTGGGAATTGTACTTCAACCCAGAACAAAAAATGTGCTTTGACGGACACTAAATATCTTGCCCAGCAACAACAGTACACCGGTGGGTAACGAGAGATTTAGAGGGAATTAAATTTGAGGCCTAGTATTTAGGCGCTGGGTCACCGGTATGGATTTAGTGACAGAATTAGACTTGGAAATACACAGTAGCGGGTGTGTGTGAAGTTATTCTGAATGACCCTATGTGCACCTTCAATATTATATACCCTTTTTGGGATAGATTTCAAATAGCTCTGATATAGCAGGAACCACTAAATTATGAAATTGCTAAATTGGGAATTGTACTTCAACCCAGAACAAAAAATGTGCTTTGACGGGCACTAAATAACTTTCCCAGCTACAACAGGACAACGGTAACGAGAGATTTAGAGGGATTTAAATTTGAGGCCTAGTATTTAGGCGCTGGGTGACAGGTATGGGTTTAGTGACAGAATTAGACTTGGAAATACACAGTAGCGGGTGTGTGTGAAGTTATTCTGAATGACCCTATGTGCACCTTCAATATTATATACCCTTTTAGGGATAGATTTCAAATAGCTCTGATATAGCAGAAACCACTAAATTATGAAATTGCTAAATTGGGAATTGTACTTCAACCCAGAACAAAAAATGTGCTTTGACGGACACTAAATATCTTGCCCAGCAACAACAGTACAGCGGTGGGTAACGAGAGATTTAGAGGGAATTAAATTTGAGGCCTAGTATTTAGGCGCTGGGTCACCGGTATGGATTTAGTGACAGAATTAGACTTGGAAATACACAGTAGCGGGTGTGTGTGAAGTTACTCTGAATGACCCTATGTGCACCTTCAATATTATATACCCTTTTTGGGATAGATTTCAAAGAGCTCTGATATAGCAGGAACCACTAAATTATGAAATTGCTAAATTGGGAATTGTATTTCAACCCAGAACAAGAAATGTGCTTGAACGGACACTAAATAACTCGCCCAGCTACAGCACTAGGGACAGATTTAGCTGGATATAAATTTGAGGCCTAGTATTTAGGCGCTGGGTGACAGGTATGGGTTTAGTGACAGAATTAGACTTGGAAATACACAGTAGCGGGTGTGTGTGAAGTTATTCTGAATGACCCTATGTGCACCTTCAATATTATATACCCTTTTAGGGATAGATTTCAAATAGCTCTGATATAGCAGAAACCACTAAATTATGAAATTGCTAAATTGGGAATTGTACTTCAACCCAGAACAAAAAATGTGCTTTGACGGACACTAAATATCTTGCCCAGCAACAACAGTACAGCGGTGGGTAACGAGAGATTTAGAGGGAATTAAATTTGAGGCCTAGTATTTAGGCGCTGGGTCACCGGTATGGATTTAGTGACAGAATTAGACTTGGAAATACACAGTAGCGGGTGTGTGTGAAGTTATTCTGAATGACCCTATGTGCACCTTCAATATTATATACCCTTTTTGGGATAGATTTCAAATAGCTCTGATATAGCAGGAACCACTAAATTATGAAATTGCTAAATTGGGAATTGTACTTCAACCCAGAACAAAAAATGTGCTTTGACGGGCACTAAATAACTTTCCCAGCTACAACAGGACAACGGTAACGAGAGATTTAGAGGGATTTAAATTTGAGGCCTAGTATTTAGGCGCTGGGTGACAGGTATGGGTTTAGTGACAGAATTAGACTTGGAAATACACAGTAGCGGGTGTGTGTGAAGTTATTCTGAATGACCCTATGTGCACCTTCAATATTATATACCCTTTTTGGGATAGATTTCAAATAGCTCTGATATAGCAGAAACCACTAAATTATGAAATTGCTAAATTGGGAATTGTACTTCAACCCAGAACAAAAAATGTGCTTTGACGGACACTAAATATCTTGCCCAGCAACAACAGTACAGCGGTGGGTAACGAGAGATTTAGAGGGAATTAAATTTGAGGCCTAGTATTTAGGCGCTGGGTCACCGGTATGGATTTAGTGACAGAATTAGACTTGGAAATACACAGTAGCGGGTGTGTGTGAAGTTACTCTGAATGACCCTATGTGCACCTTCAATATTATATACCCTTTTTGGGATAGATTTCAAAGAGCTCTGATATAGCAGGAACCACTAAATTATGAAATTGCTAAATTGGGAATTGTATTTCAACCCAGAACAAGAAATGTGCTTGAACGGACACTAAATAACTCGCCCAGCTACAGCACTAGGGACAGATTTAGCTGGATATAAATTTGAGGCCTAGTATTTAGGCGCTGGGTGACCGGTATGGATTTAGTGACAGAATTAGACTGGGATATGGCCAAAAAATGAACAGACTATTGCTGGTTAAATGCACTTGGTGTGACAGCTTCACCCTGATGTAGGCTTTAGCCAAAAAACAACCACACCATTGAGGGTTAAATGCACTTGGTGACAGGCGCAGCTTGCCCCTGATTTTGTATATGGCCAAAAAATGAACAGACTATTGCTGGTTAAATGCACTTGGTGTGACAGCTTCACCCTGATGTAGGCTTTAGCCAAAAAACAACCACACCATTGAGGGTTAAATGCACTTGGTGACAGGCGCAGCTTGCCCCTGATTTTGTATATGGCCAAAAAATGAACAGACTATTGCTGGTTAAATGCACTTGGTGTGACAGCTTCACCCTGATGTAGGCTTTAGCCAAAAAACAACCACACCATTGAGGGTTAAATGCACTTGGTGACAGGCGCAGCTTGCCCCTGATTTTGTATATGGCCAAAAAATGAACAGACTATTGCTGGTTAAATGCACTTGGTGTCACAGCTTCACCCTGATGTAGGCTTTAGCCAAAAAACAACCACACCATTGAGGGTTAAATGCACTTGGTCGCAGCTTGTGCTGGCGCACCACAAGACACAAAATGGCCGCCGATCACCCCAGAAAAATGAGACTGACAAACGGTCTGTGCAGCCTAAAAACAGTGAGCAATTGAGGATCAGCAGCTCAATGATCCACAGCTGCAGATCGATCAGTTAATCAAGTCCTTTGGAGGAGTTAATCTGCCTAATCTCGCCCTACTGTCGCAGCCGCAACCTCTCCCTACGCTAATCAGAGCAGAGTGACGGGCGGCGCTATGTGACTCCAGCTTAAATAGAGGCTGGGTCACATGGTGCTCTGGCCAATCACAGCCATGCCAATAGTAGGCATGGCTGTGATGGCCTCTTGGGGCAAGTAGTATGACGCTTGTTGATTGGCTGCTTTGCAGCCTTTCAAAAAGCGCCAAGAAAGCGTCACAAAAGCGCGAAGAAAGCGACGAACACCGAACCCGAACCCGGACTTTTACGAAAATGTCCGGGTTCGGGTCCGTGTCACGGACACCCCAAAATTCGGTACGAACCCGAACTATACAGTTCGGGTTCGCTCATCCCTAGACTGGTGACTATTTTTTTTAGAAAAGGCAAAGGTAGTGGAGGTACAGTTTAGAGATTCTGTGAATGTATGAGATGAGAGAGAAGACCATATTAAAAGTAATACAAAGCAACACATTTGAGGTGGATACAATTGCAACAACCATAAATAATTCATCTTAGGGTACTTTCAGACTAGCATTATTCTTTTCCGGCATAGAGTTCCGTCAAAAGAGCTCTATGCCGGAAAAGAACTGATCAGGTATATCCCAATGCATTCTAAATGGATAGAAATCCGTTCAGTTTGCATCAGCATGCCTTCCGTTCAGTCACTGTCAGGTGTTTTGGCCGGACATAATACCGCAGCATGCTGCGGTATCATGTCCGTCCAAAATGCCTGATCAGTCGCCGGAATGCCAGATCCGGCATTAATTCCTATTGACTTGCATTAGTGCCGGATCCGGCATTGCAAAACAACTGAAGGATGGAAAATGGTGAAGAAGACTGCAAGACAGATCGTCTATCCTCATGACAAGCTGAGAGACAGATCCGTTCTTGCAATGCATTTGTAGACGGACCAGCACCCTGAACCGTCTACAAATTCTGTCAGTTGTCACACTGATCGGCAGATACGGCAGGCAGCTCCGACTACAGAACTGCCTGCCAGATCACACTAACGCTAGTGTGAAAGTACCCTTAAATGTCTGTTTATAACTTAGGAGAACGAAGTTAAAAGCTACAGATTTAGCCTCTAGACAGCTTCTCTGATGAATTTGTCTGAAGAGGGGACATAACAAAATGACCTGTTTTTTTTAAAAATGAGAAACTAAAGTATAAAAGTATATAGAGAAACATTTTTAATTAAAACATATTAGGAAAATGATTTAGACTATCTATGGAGGTGTAAATGGCCTGGACTCAATGCTGATGTAACTTACTCAATTTGGTGTTACTTAAGGGTGTTACTGAAAAAACAGTAATTATATAGATACAGTATGAACAAAATCATTACATTTTAGTGAATTTGATAGAATTTATTCTCCTGGAGGCAACAAACTATGAGTCAATATAGCACTAATTTGAAACTTGAAATTTCAGTTCAAGATTAATTACAGAGAGGGTTTATAAACATATGTGTGACATTATGCAGAAAATTGATCAGGATATATTAAAGCTGTGATCTACGAAGAGACAAGATCCCAAACCAAGAAGGAAAAAAAATTGTCTTAATTAGAGTTGAGCGGACACCTGGAAGTTCAGGTTTGGCCGAACTTTGGAAAAAAGTTTGAGTTTGGGACCCGAACTTGACCCCGAACCCAAACCCCATTGAAGTCAATGGGGACCCAAACTTTTGAGCACTAAAATGGCTGTAAAAATGTTATGGGAAGGGCTAGAGGGCTGCGAATGGCATCACAATGTGGTTAAGAGCATGACAAGCGCTCTGCAAACAAATGTGGATAGGGAAATTACTTTAAATAACATAAAATACATAAAAAAATAAAATAAAATATTGATCTAGGAGGACCAGGTCCATATGGAGTAGGAGGTGGATGTGGCGGTGTAGGTTGAAGCGGCGGTGGAGGAGGTGGTAGCCTACACTGGTTTTTGGTTTTACTTTTTTTTTTTTTTATTAGTGTACACTCCAAAACATTGGGAAATATAACCTGTGATAATCCCCTGCAATCGTGCTAAACACATGTTCAGACAATACACTGGCTGCAGGGCAGGTCAGCACCTCCAAGGGGTAAAGGGCAAGCTCAGGCCATGTGCCCAGTTTTGAGACCCAGAAGGTGCAGGGGATGACCCCTGTCAGTCAGTTCGTGTAGGCGTGTGCACACTTACTGCCCCAACATGTCGCACGTCCCCGTGATGTTCACGATCCAATTAGATATCTGCTCTATCAACTTTCGATGTTCTTTTATGCGCCTACCATGGTGCTCACGGGTGGCGGGGAATCAGGGTTCCATACCGGAGAGGAAGCGTGAGAAAGAGAGACCACATCCAAGGGAGGATTAATTTTTTCAAATTTAAAATTATAGAGTTGAACTATGGGAGAAATTATTAAAGCATAAAAGTGTGACAACTTTTCAAAGTTTAAGCATTGAATAAAAGGATGTGGCACGCATTAATTACTGAAGAATTTATTAAATTTTATTCCCTGTCATATATGCAGAGAAGAGGTTCATTCACATCTAAAATTATATAATGTCAACCCAAGAATGTAACAGAAAAATGTGTGAAATTTATTAACCTGTCTACTTGGTAGAGCAGGGGTCTATGACAGAAAAAAATTGTTTATTGTCACCCGAAAATGTTAAAGAAAAAATATTGAAATTTCTTAAGCTGTCAACTAGGTAGAGGAGGGGTATATTACACCCAAAAATTTGTGAATTTCACCCAAAAATGTAACAGACCAATTTTTTATTTTTTTTTACCTGTCTACTCGGTATAGCAGTGGTACATGATACCCAAAAATTGTTGAATTTCATCAGAAAATGTAACTGACAATTTTTTTTTTAACCTGTCTACTAGGCATAGCAGTAGTACATCACACCCAAAAATTGGTGTATTTCACAGGAAAATGTAACTGACAATGTTTTTTAACCTGTCTACTAGGTATAGCAGTGGTACATTACACCCAAAAATTGGTGGATTTCACCAGAAAATGTAACTGACAATTTTTTTTATTTCCGGTCTACTTGGTATAGGAGTGGTACATCACACCCAAAAATTGGTGAATTTCACTAGAATATGTAACCAATTTTTTTTATTTTTTTTGTTTAACCTGTCTACTAGGTATAGCAGTGGCACTATACACCTAAAAATTGGTGAAAATAAAATACGTACAAATAAAAAAAAAAGTAGGAGTAGGAGTTTGAGGAAGTGGTGGACGTAGCGGTGTAAGTGTAAGCGGCAGTGGAGGAGGACAAGGTAGCCAACACAGTTTTTTGGTTTTAATTTTTTTTTTTTTAAATTAGGGTGCACTCTAAAAGAGTGTGAAATATCCAAAATACAAGAATGAGCAATTGCGCTGCAGTATAGCAATGGCTGGTTAGTGCTGGTATACATGTCTATTCTGCACAAGTTACGTACAAGTCCTGAGGGATCCATGCCTGGTTCATTTTAATAAACGTGAGCTTGTCCACATTGGCTGTGGACAGGCGGCTGCGCTTGTCTGTGATGACGCCCCCTGCCGTGCTAAGCACACGTTCAGATAATACAC
The DNA here is from genome assembly GCF_014858855.1 of Bufo gargarizans. NCBI lineage: Eukaryota > Metazoa > Chordata > Amphibia > Anura > Bufonidae > Bufo > Bufo gargarizans. The sequence goes on from NC_058083.1 coordinate 221,190,476, forward strand.
TGGCTGCAGGGCAGGCCAGCACCTCCAAGGCTTAAAGGGCAAGCTCAGGCCATGTGCCCAATTTAGAGACCCAGAAGTTAAAGGAAGCAGACCCGTCATTCAGTACGTGTAGGCGTGTGCACACATACTGCTCCACCATGTTGGTGAAATGCTGCCTCCTGCTAAGACGTTCCATATCAGCTGGTGGTGCTTGTTGTTGTGGTGTGCTGACAAAGCTTTTCCACATTTCAGCCATGCTAACCCTGCCTGATGAGGTGCTGGCAGTGCCCAAGCTGCGTTGGTGACCTCTTTATCTTCCTCTGCCTTCGCCTTGTGATTCCACTGTGCCCCCGCTGTCAGGTGGGAATGCCACAGCAGCGCCTCTACCAGCGTGCCCATCTTATGATCACGCTCCAGTGAGGAAAATAAGGACGGTATGCTGTCCTTGTAACGGGGATCCAGCAGCGTGGCCACCCAGCACAAGTTAGAATGTGGGCAACTCGCTGTGGAGATACTGCAGCATGTAATCGCTCATGTGTGCCAGGCTGCCCAGAGGCAACAAAAAGCTGTCCTCTGTGGGAGGTGTATCGTCTGTGTTCTCTGTATCCCCCCATCCATGCACCAGTGATGACCATGAGCTGGTCTGGGTGCCACCCTGCTGTGAACATGGTTCTTCCTCCTCCATCTCCTCATCCTCCACCTCGTCATCCTCCAGAACTGTGCCCTGGCTGGACAATTGTGTACCTTGGGTCTGTGGGTGCAGGAACCCACCCTCGGAGCCACTTGGGAATGACTGGCCGGAAACCCTACGAAATGATCCCTCTTCCTTCTCCTCCTCCTCCTGTGCCACATCCTCTTCCATCATCGCCAGGAGCGTTTTTTCAAGGAAGCATAAAAGTGGGATAGTAACGCTGAGAACAGCGTTATCGGCACTGGCCATGTTGGTGGAGTACTCGAAACAGCGCAACAAAAAAACACAGGTCTCGCATGGAGGCCCAGTCATTTGTGCTGAAGTGGTGCTGTTCCGCCGATCAACTCACCCATGTGTGCTGCAGCTAAAGCTCCATCATCGCCTGCTGCTGCTCGCACAGTCTGGCCAGCATGTGCGAGGTGAAGTTCCACATTGTAGGCACGTCGCATATGAGGCAGTGAGCGGGAAGGCCGAAGTTACGCTGCAGCATTGACAGGCGAGCAGCAGCAGGGTGAGAATGCCTAAAGCACGCACAGACGGCCCGCACTTTGTGCAGCAGCTCTGACATATTAGGGTCATTTTTAAGGAATCTCTGCAGCACCAAATTAAGCACATGCGCCAGGCAAGGGATGTGCGTCAAACCAGCTAGTCCCAGAGCTGCTACGAGATTTCGCCCATTATCGCACACCACCAGGCCGGGCTTGAGGCTGACTGGCACAAACCACTCGTCGGTCTGTTGCTCAAGGCCCGTCCACAGCTCCTGCGTGGTGTGAGGTTTGTCCCCCAAACAGCCCTGGCTGTGCTGAAGTTGGTGGTGAAGGTGTAACACTGACCGGATGAGGAGCCGTTAGAGGATGAGGAAGCGGAGTAGGAGGAGCAAGCAACAGGAGGCAAACTGAAGTGCCCTGCAATCCTCAGTGGCTGAAGGACATGCGCAAAACTGCTATCCACCTCAGGCCCAGCCGCCACTGCATTTACTCAGTGTGCTGTTATTGAGATATAACGTCCCTGACCCTGCTTACTGGTCCACGTATCCGTAGTGAGGTGCACCTTGCCACAGATGACGTTGCGCAGTGCACACCTGATTTTGTCCGCCACTCGGTTGTGCAGGGAAGGGATGGCTCGCCTGGAAAAGTAGTTGCGGCTGGGCACAACGTACTGTGGGACAGCCACCGCCATAAGGCCTTTAAAACTATCCGTCTCCACCAGACGGAATGACAGCATTTCAAAGGCCAGTAATTTTGAAATGCTGACATTCAGGGTTAGTGATTGCGGGTGGGTGGGTGGGGGGGTACTTCCTCTCCAGCATTTGGGAGATGGAGAGCTGAACGCTTCCATGGGACATTGTGGAGATGCTTGGTGACCCAGGTGGTGATGTTGCTGGCAGATCCTCTGATGGTGGGGTGGCACTGTCACTCCAGAGGTGGATGAAGAGGCCGAGACTGCAGCAATAGAGGAAGTAGGAGCCAGAGTCCTTTCTTAGTTTTGGAGGTGTCTCCTACACAGCAGCTTGTTCTGAGCACTTAAATGCCTGGTCATGCAGGTTGTACTCAGGTTGAGAACGTTTATGCCTCACTTCAGGCTCTGATTGCACAGCGTGCAAACCACTTGTGTCTTGTCGTCAGCATATTGCCTGAAGAATTGCCACGCCAGCAAACTCCTTGGAGCTGGCTTTGGTGTGCTCGGTCCCTTGATGCAGTGGGCAGTAGCAGGCGTACTGTCTAGAGGATGGCTGCTCTTCTTTTGCACCCTGCTCCCTCTTTTGCTGTGCTGGTGGCTCTGTGCGATCACCGCCTCTTCCTCCAAACTACATAGGTCACTCGCATGACCTTGATTCCATGTGGGGTCAAGAACCTTATCGTCCTCCACATCATCATCCACCCAGTCTTCATCCCTGCCTTCCTTGTCGGTCTGCACACTTTCGAAAGCCCCAGCAGTTGGCACCTGTGTTTCATCATCATCCGAAACATGCTGCGATGGTCCTCCCATGTACTCATATTAAAACATAAATGGTTGGGCATTGGTGCACTTAATCTCTTCCACTTCTGGGGCAGGGCTAGTGGATGGCCCTGGGATACCCTGCTAACAGAGTCATCAAAAAGCAGAAGAGACTGCTGCATGACTTGGGGCTCAGACTGCTTGGCTGATTTGCAAGGGGGTGAGGTGAAAGACTGATGGACATCTGCTGCAGGTGCCAACTATGGTCTTTCAGCAGGAGACTGGGTGGGAGACAATGTGAAGGAACTGGATCCACTGTCAGAAACCCAATCTACTATCGCCAGTAATTGTTTAGGCCTCACCATTTGTAGAGCCGCATTAGGCCCGACCAAATACCGCTGCAGGTTCTGTCGCCTAGTCGCACCTGAGGAAGGGTTTTCACTTGTGCGTGTAGCTAACACAGATCGAACACGTCCTCTCTCTGCAACAGGAGCTCCACCAGCAGCACCACAACCTAGGCCACGTCCCTTATTTGACGTTTTCCTCATATTTCTCAAATATATGTGTGTATCTTACACTGCCTGAACTAGACTAGGCCTCAATTAGATTTGTTTGCCCAAAATGGCTGTATTTCAAATACCTGAATAGAAGCCCTGTATTTAAAGGGTGTATCTCACACGGCCTGAACCAGACTAGGCCTCATTTAAATTTGTTTGCCCAAAATGGCCTCATTTCAAATACCTGAATAGAAGCCCTGTATTTAAAGGGTGTATCTCACACGGCCTGAACCAGACTAGACCTCAATTAAAGATTTGTGCACCAAATGGCGGTATTTCAAATACCTGAATAGAAGCCCTGTATTTAAAGGGTGTATCTCACACGGCCTGAACCAGACTAGACCTCAATTAAAGATTTGTGCACCAAATGGCGGTATTTCAAATATATGAATATAACCCAAATATTAAAAGGGTGTATCTCACAATGACATATGCAGCAAAGGCGGCCAAATAAACTTTTTTTGCCCAAACTGGTGTTTTTTTAATAACTGAATATGGCAGCAGTATATAACCCTGGAATTTCAAACGTCAAGATGCTGCAAGGCCTGAAATATTGTGTATGCTGACCCAAAAAGGGTGTTTTATTAATAGAAGAATAGAAGCCCTGTATATACAGGGTGTATCTCACACAGCCTGACCCACAGTAGGCCTCAATTAAAGATTTGTGCACCAAATGGTGGTATTTCAAATATCTGAATATAACCCAAATATATAAAGGGTATATCTCACAATGACATATGCAGCAAAGGCTGGCAAATAAACTTTTTTTGCCCAGACGGGTGTTTGTTTAATAATTGAATATGGCAGCAGTATATAACCCTGAAATTACAAACATCAAGATGCTGCAAGGCCTGAAAAATTTTGTATTTTGCACAAAAAAGGTGTTTTATTAATAAAAGAATCAAACCCCATTATTTAAAGGGTGTATCTCACACACCCTGAACCAGACTAGACCTTATTTTAATTTTGTTTGTCCAAAATGGCTGTATTTCAAATACCTGAATAGAACCCCTGTAAAGGGTGTATTTCAAAAGCCCTGATCCACACTAGGACGCTATCAAAGAATTGTGCCCAAAATGGGTTTATTTCAAATAACTGAATAGAAAGACCGTATGTAAAGATGGTATCTTACAATGACATCTGCAGCAAAGGCTGCCAACAATTTTTTTTTTTGCCCAAATGGGTGGTTGTTTAATAACTGAATTTGACAGCAGTATATAACCCTGGAATTTCACACATGCTGATGCTGCAAGGCCAGAAAAATAGTGGAATCTGGCAAAAAAGTGTGTTTTTAAAAAACCCAGAAAATGATGGCTGTATTTCTAGCTTAAATTGTAGACTGACTAATCCAGATGTTGTATATTGCCAAAAAACTGTTTTTTTGGTAACAGAATATGAAAGCTGTATATATTTAACTTGAATTTAACACTTGCAGATCTGGAAAATAGTGTTTTGCGGCAAAAAAGTGTGTTTTTAAAAACCCTGAAAATGATGGCTGTATTTCTAGCTTAAATTGCACACTGACTAAGCCTGCAAATGCACCAGATGTTGTAAATTGCTCAAAAAATTGTGATAAAAAACCCAGATTATTTGTGCTGTTTTTAAAGCTTGTATTTCAATGTCCCAAAAGCTCAGATGCAGTGCTAGTGCACTGAGCTTGCATTAAATGGCCGCGGCCGCCCACCTAACTGACTTATGAAAGTTATTTTTTTTCGGTCACTGGGCAGGGCAGGATAAAAAAATCTTGCCCTGCACCCACACAACACAATGTATGTAGATCGCTGAGTTAGATTCATGTTTTGAGCAAAGATTCTCTCCCATTCTCTCCCTGAAATCACCAGCAGCATCCTCTCCCTACACTAAGCACAGCAGAATGACGTGCAGCGCTACGTGACTCCAGCTTATATAGAGGCTGAGTCACATGCTGCACTGGCCAATTACAGCCATGCCATTAGTAGGCATGGCTGTGATGGCTTCTAAGGGCACAGAGTTAAACGCTTGTTGATTGGCTGCTCTGCAGCCTTTCATAAAGCACCGAGAAATCACCGAACACCAAACCCGAACCCAAACTTTTACTGAAATGTTCGGGTCCGGGTTCCGAAAATTCTAAAGTTCGGTATGAACCCAAACTTTACAGTTTGGGTTCGCTCAACCCTAGTCTTAATAAGAATCAAGATGGATTATCAAAATGGATATATTAGCTTGAAATATTTTGCACTGACATTGTGGCTTCAGTTTCTGGATTTTTATTAACCTTTTACATTAAAAATTGTATTGTTTCCTTTCTGTAAACAGTACATAATTATTAGAGTGTTTTGCAATTATTTTTTTCTCTAAACAACTGATAATGAAGGCACAAATAATTTCTGTGAAATTAAAGATACAGAATAGACCTCATAGGATCTTGCTTGTTTATCTTATATCACACTCTGTACCTAAAATTACATATTATAAAAACATATCTTTATGTAAAAATCAGTTAGAGACATGAACTTAATCCGGCTGCAATAAACAGCATCTAAAAAAAATAATACAAAATATATAAGTCCAAAACTCATGTCCATATATCTGTTCATTCTAGTAATATGGCTTTTATTTATAAGCCATGACTAGAGATGAGCAAATCGAAGCTGACAAAGTGGAATTCTTTCCGAATATCAGGAAAAATCAGCCACAATGCCATGCATGCAGCCAATCATCAGCCAGCCAGCCCTGTGATGTAACAGCCGTATAAATAGCACAGCCATCTGAGATTCTGCCATTTAGTGCAGGGAGAGACGTCTGCAGGTGCTAGGAACAGTGATAGAAATAATGTCATTGTGCTAAAAAAAACAACAACAAAAGAAAAAATGATTTACAAGTGCAGGGAAAGATTATTCAAGGTGTAGGGAAAGGATACGGAGGAATTATGCCACCAGAATTTGTGTTGAACAGGGTTCAGTCAGGGAGGTGACAGCCTGGGTAATAGGAACATTCCTATTACACCTTGCAGCGCTAACTGTGGATCCAAATTGCCATTATACAGCTCTGTAATTCCATCAAAACGTTGCTTTTTGGTACAGGCATTAACAGGGTTTATTACAAGGAAATGTGTCAACGTTCTATTTGCCCTAGTGCGGTGCAGTTATATGTTCTAAAGCATTTTTTGGCTTGTATTAGTGGGGAAAAAAAGGCTTATTAGCCGTTGTGTGGTGAAGTGCGAAAATTATAGCCTTTTTTGTTGTCTATTAGTGGCAAAAGTAAAATATATTTGCCGCTCAGCGGTGCAGTTATCTGTTTTAACCCCTTAAGGACCGAGCCATTTTTCACCTTAAGGACCAGACAGATTTTTGCAAATCTGATAAAGTGACACAACTTTATGTGGTGTTAACTTTAAAATGCTTTTACTTATCAAAACCATTCTGAGATTGTTTTCTCGTCACATATTTTACTTCATGACAGTGGTAAATTTGAATCCAAATATTTCATTTTTAAAAAATTACCAAATTTACCCAAAATTTGAAAAAATTTGCAACTTTCCAAATTTCTATTTCTCTGCTCTTAAAACAGATAGCAATACCTTATATAATAGTTATTAATTTACATTTCCCATAGGTCTACTTCATGTTTGGATTATTTTGTGAATGCCATTTTATTTTTGGGGGATGTTAAAAGGCTAATAAGTTTAGAAGCAAATCTTGAAATTTTCTGAAAATTTCCAAAACCCATTTTTTAAGGATCAATTCAGGTCCGAAGTCACTTTGTGATGCTTACATAATCGAAACTACTCCAAAAATGACCCCATTTTATAAACTACACCCCTCAAAGTATTAAAAGCTTATTTTACAAACGTTGTTAACATTTTGGGTGTTCCACAAGAATTAATGGAATATGGAGATGAAATTTCATAATTTCACTTTTTTGGTAGATTTTCCAGGTTAATCAATTTTTTCCCCGCTAACAAAACAAAGGTTAACAGCCAAACAAAACTGTGGTTGTGGACCTACAGTCATGTGAAAAAATTAGGACACCCTTTGAAAGCATGTGGTTTTTTGTAACATTTTTAATAAAAGGTTATTTCATCTCCGTTTCAACAATACAGAGAGATTAAAGTAATCCAACTAAACAAAGAAAACTGAAGAAAAGTCTTTTCAAGATCTTCTGTAAATGTCATTCTACAAAAATGCCTATTCTAACTGAGGAAAAAGATAGGACACCCTTGCCCCTAATAGCGAGTGTTACCTCCTTTGGCTGAAATAACTGCAGTGAGACGGTTCTTGTAGCCATCTACCAGTCTTCGACATCGGTCTGAGGAAATTTTACCCCACTCCTCAATGCAGAACTTTTTCAGCTGTGAGATGTTTGAGGGGTTTCTTGCACGTACAGCCCTTTTCAAGTCACCCCACAGCATCTCAATGGGATTCAAATCTGGACTTTGACTTGGCCATTCCAGGACTCTCCATTTCTTCTTTTTCAGCCAATCTTTGGTTGATTTACTAGTATGTTTTGGGTCATTGTCATGTTGCATGGTCCAGTTCCGCTTCAGCTTTAATTTTCTAACTGATGGTCTCACATGTTCTTCAAGCACCTTCTGATACACAGTAGAATTCATCGTGGATTCTATGATGGTGAGCTGACCAGGTCCTGCTGCAGCAAAGCAGCCCCAAACCATGACACTTCCACCTCCATGCTTCACAGTTGGTATGAGGTTCTTTTCTTGGAATGCTGTGTTTGGTTTACGCCAAACATGTCCTCTGCTGTTGTGTCCAAATAATTCAATTTTGGACTCATCTGTCCAAAGAACATTATTCCAGAAGTCCTGGTCTTTGTCAACTTTATCTCTGGCAAATGTCAGTCTGGCCTCGATGTTTCTCTTGGAAAGCAAAGGTTTCCTCCTTGCACACCTCCCATGCAAGTTAAACTTGTACAGTCTCTTTCTGATTGTAGAGGCATGTACTTCTACATCAACAGTAGCCAGAGCCTGCTGTAGTTCTCGAGATGACACTTTAGGGTTTTTGGAGACCTCTTTTAGCATCTTGCGGTCTGCTCTTGGGGTGAACTTGCTGGGGCGACCAGTCCTGGGCATGTTGGCAGTTGTTTTGAAAGCCCTCCACTTGTAGACTATCTTCCGGACAGTGGAATGGCTGATTTCAAAATCTTTTGAGATCTTTTTAAATCCCTTCCCAGACTCATAGGCTGCTACAATCTTTTTTCTGAAGTCCTCTGACAGCTCTTTTGCTCTCACCATGGTGCTCACTCTCACTTCAACAGTCAGGAGCACACCAAACTAAATGTCTGAGGTTTAAATAGGGCAAGCCTCATTCAACATGCAGAGTAACGATCTACTAATTATGTGCACCTGGTGTGATATACCTGTGTGAGATCTGAGCCAATTTAAGAGGGAATACATGTGAGGGTGTCCTATCTTTTTCCTCAGTTAGAATAGGCATTTTTGTAGAATGACATTTACAGAAGATCTTGAAAAGACTTTTCTTCAGTTTTCTTTGTTTAGTTGGATTACTTTAATCTCTCTGTATTGTTGAAACGGAGATGAAATAACCTTTTATTAAAAATGTTACAAAAAACCACATGCTTTCAAAGGGTGTCCTAATTTTTTCACATGACTGTATATGTGGTCGTAAACTGCTGTATGGCCACACACACGGCAGGGCACAGAAGAAAGGGAATGTCATATGGTTTTTGGAAGGCAGATTTTGATGGACTGTTTTTTTGACACCATGTCCCATTTGAAGTCACCCTGATGTACTCCTAGAGTAGAACTCCCAAAAAGTGACCTCATTTTAGAAACTACACCCCTCAAGATATTCAAAACAGATTTTACTAACTTTGTTAACCCTTTAGGTGTTCCACAAGAATAAATGGAAAATAGAGATGAAATTTGAGAATTTCACAGTTTTTACCACATTTTTTATTTTAATCATTTTATTCTGCTAACAAAGCAAGGATTAAGAGCCAAACTAAACTCAATATTTATTGCCCTGATTCTGTAGTTTACAGAACCACCCCACATGTGGTCTTAAACTACTGTATGGCCGCAAAACAGGATGCAGAAGGAAAGTAACACCATATGGTTTTTAGAAGGCAGATTTTGCTGGACTAGTTTTTTGACACCATGTCCCATTTGAAGCCACCCTGATGCACCCCTAGAGTAGAAACTTCAAAATTTGCAATGCATCCCCCGCCGTACATGCATGGCGTTTTGCGTTAAAGCCCTTTTTTGCATGTATCAGTGGAAAAAGGAAAAATATCTTTCCCGCTCAGTGGTGCAGTAATATATCCTAAAGCCCAGTTTGCTGTGTATTATTGGCGAAATAAAAATATATTCGCCACTCAGCGTTGCACTTATCTGTTTAAAAGCCTGCTGTGTAAAAGTAAAAAATAAATTAGGGCATAATTGCCATTCAGCGGTGCAGTGAGATATTTTACAGCCTAGTTTGCCGTGTATTAGTGGTGAAATAAAAATGTATTCACCGTTCATCGTTGCACTTATCTGTTGAAAAGCCTTTTGTGTAAAAGTAGAAAAAAATGAGGGCCTAATGGCTGTTCTGTGGTGCAAAGAAATATTAGTGGTGAAATAAAAATATATCCACCATTCCTCGTTGCACCTATCTGTTGAAAAGCCAATTGTGTAAAAATAGAAAAATTTTGGGACGTAGTTTCTATTCAGCGGTGCAGTGAGATATTTTACAGCCCAGTTTGCTGTGTATTACTAGCGAAATAAAAATATATTCGCCATTCATCGTTGCACTGATCTGTTGAAAAGCCTGTTGTGTTCTGTAAAAGTGTAGAAAAACTAGGACCTAATTGCCCTTGTGCTGTGCAGTACTATACTTTAAAGCCCAGTTTGCCGTGTATTAGTGGCGAAATAAAAATATATTTGCCGTTCGTCGTTGCACTTATCTGTTGAAAAGCCTTTTGTGTAAAAATAGAAAAAAAATTTAGGGTGCCGTTCAGCGGTGCAGTGAAATATTTTACAGCCCAGTTTGACATATATTACTGGCGAAATAAAAATATATTCACCGTTCATCGTTGCACTTATCTGTTGAAAAGCCTTTTGTGTAAATTTAAGTAAGTAGAAAGAATATAACGTGCTTATTAAAACAATACCTTTATTAATATTTGGGGGTAATGGAGCAAGAAAGTGATATCCAATGCTTAAAGACATATACTTTAAGAAATATATGAATAGGATAACGGAATAAATACTTACAGGGAGAAATAGATGGTTGCATAGGTAATTTTATATAACTATAAGGAGACAGATGAGGGGGGATTTTAAACAGGAAAAGAGTATCTTTCCCTAGACGTCCCTGGAGACCTAAGCCCTGTGACCAGGGATACCCCCTGATGGTGGAAGTACTCTGTCCCCGTACCTATGTCTATTTTCAACCCTGAAAAGGCCCTACTTAGATGATAGATACAAATAATGTTCTGTGGGATGTATAAATTGGCCCAAGTAAGAAAACATGATGTCTATATGTTTATAATAAACTCCAACGCGTTTCACCTATGCTTGGCAGATCATCAGCGGGTGATAAACAAAAAATATATTCGTAGGGAATAGATAAATAGATAAATAAAGATAATACTTAGCTCCCATAAATGGCTTGTGGGATAAGATGTAGATGAATAACTGGTCAGAGGAGCCCATTGCGCATTAGCGAGGATATCTAGGGAGCTGATGTGGCTTAATTACCTATGTGACTATCTATTTCTCCCTGTAAAGGCCTCATGCACATGACCGGATGTAGACCCATTCACTTCAATGGGACCGCAAAAGATGCGGACAGCACTATGTGTGTGGTAGTAGTATTTCCAGGGGGACTGTTTCTGCAGTATAGTATTGGGGGAGGCAGGAAAGGGTGTTCAGAAGATGGAAAGATGATGGAAATGTGGGAAACTAATGTCTGTTTGTCAATCTCTGCAGAGACGGGAGATGGCTGAAAAATCATCATGGCGGTCTGGTCTGAATGGAGAAGATGAGGAAAGAGAACGTCTACAACAAAGGTGACATCACTGGATGTAAGAGGTATGTTGCGCTATGTAGAAGAGGAGATGCTCCGGCTCCTCCCCCTGCCATTTGCAGAAGGAGGATTCAGAGCTGGGTGAAGGGGGCAGCAGGTGGCAGATGGTGGGGGGGGGGGGAACCACAGGCCTTAAGCAGGATCTGGGGAGGGAGAAGAGCGGAGGAGCTTCCTGGCTTTAGCCTGCTGTTGTTTATTGTATAATGTGAAGCAGGCAGTGCAGCTGGGACATGCCCTAACCTCTCCGTATGATGTGTAGAGACAGGCCTCAACAATAGAATTTCAGCTGTACAGTGTTTGTTGGAAGTGGCCTATTGGAATGACCTATTATATGACCTTTTAATAATGGGTGGGGCTAAAAATGTTTCATCTCCTACAGGGCTTTTAGAAATGGCCAGGCAAAAGAATCAGCGCAGCAAGCTACGCGCGGCACATTTTTAAATATGCAGGGGGCTTTGAAAAATGGGCGGGCGAAAGAATTGGTACAGCGCGCTACACGTGCCACATTTTTTGCCTTTCAGACTCCTTCTAGACAAAATTCCTGGGTACTCCACTGCGTGTATTAGTGGCGGGGAAAAAAAATATTTGCCGTTCAGCGTTGCACTTATCTTTTGAAAATCCTGTTGTGTTCTGTAACAGTTTAAAAGAATTAGGGCCTATTTGCCGTTTAGTGGTTCAGTGATATATTCTAAAGCACTCTTTGCTGTGTATTAGTGGCGAAAGAGAAGTGCCAGGTCCTGCACAGGGGAGTGGCAGAGGCCTAAATGTTTCTGACACAGGCAGAGGTCGGAACAGAGTAAGGGGCCGTAGCAGCAGGTGTCACTTTGAGAGGCCTGAGGAACTGCTCCATGTCCTTCAGCAAGAAATCGAATCCTGGATTTCTTCACGACAACTGAAAATCAGTACCATAGTGACCGATAATGGGACAATGTGTTGTCACTGCATCAAGAAGACCTAAGCCATGCGCCCTGCATGGCACATGTGTTCAATCTGGTTGTCAAGCGGTTCCTGAAATCTTCCACCCATCTGCAAGACTTTGCATGTACTTCAGCCACTCGTACACCGCAAAGCAGATCTTCCTTGAACTGCAGCGGCAGAACGGTGAGGCCACGTTATTTGTCAGCTGCCAGGACTATAAACAATGTCATTCCACTGCTTCATGTCCTGGTAAAGATGCTGGTAAATATGGCTGGTCAGGAGAGGACCAGGCCGCGCATGCCTCCCTAGCGTGGCCGGCGTCCTCCGCTCCTGGAAGTTCGACGAAAGCACCGAACTGGACACTCGGTGCTCAGAAGTGTGCAGGGGGGTGAGTCATGTGACGCTGGCCACGTCGCATGACTCCTTCGCTCCCCTATTTAAAAGGCAGCCTGCTGACCACAGGTTGCCTGTGATTAAGGTCCTATTCCTTATGAATATTCGGTTGGCGTTCTACTTGTATTTGTATTTCGGCTTTACTTGTCTACGTCTCTTGCTAGATCCTTTCTTACTTTTGCTTCTCCTGGTATTTGACTTCTGCTTGACCTTTTGTCTTGTCCTTGCCTGCTCCCTGTTAGCGCCTTGACCTCCTGGTTTTGACCTTGCTAGTTCGACCTCTCTTTGTTTGTCTGTTTGTTTGTCTCTCCGCAATTACGCAGGTTAGGGATCGCCGCCCAGTTGTGCTCCGTTGCCTAGGATGGGTAAATGCAAGTAGGCAGGGACAAAGGAGTGGGTGGAGTCAGTTTTCACATTCCCTATCCCCTTCTCGTGGCACCACCAATTCCTGATGCATCCATGGTGCCAAACCAACACTTTGACAAAAAAGACTGGTTTCTTCTGGCTACCTGCCTCAGCTACTATTCTGATGCTGCCACCAGCCTGATGTCACACATCTAATGCCAAGTGCTCCTTCTTTCACCCACCATCTTTAGCGGGTACTGGTATTTCCACCCACCTTAACACTATGTCACCTTGCCACTTGGTGGCATCCTGATGCTGCCACCACCTTACCACTCTGTCATTGTTCCAATCTGTGGCCTCCTGATGCTGCAAACACCTACAGACTCTGTGATTGGGCCACTCTGTGGTCTCCTCATGCTGCTTTCACCTCACCTCTATGTTACCTTGCCACTATGTGGTCTCCTCATGCTGCTGCCACGTCCACACTATGTCACCTTGCTACTCTGTGGCCTCGTGATGCTGCCACAACCTCACCACTATGTCACCTTGCCACTCTGTGGCCTCCTGATGCTGCTGCCACCTGCACACTTTGTCATTGTGCCACTCTGTGGCCTCCTGATGCTGCCGCCACCTAAAGACTCTCTGATTGGGCAACTCTGCAGTCTCCTCATCCTGCTTCCACCTCACCACTATGTCACCTTGCCACTCTGTGGTCTCCTGATGCTGCTGCCACCTCCACACTATGTCACCTTGCCACTCTGTGGCCTCCTGATTCTGCCACCTCCTACAGACTCTGTCATTGGGGCATTCTGTGGTCTCCTCATGCTGCTTTCACCTGACCACTATGTCATAGGGCCACTCTGTGGATTTCTCATGCTGTTCCCATCCTCCCTACTTCATGACTGTGTGTCACAGTGCGGTTCCCCGTGTCGTGTGTTGCCGTACAGGCTGGCTGAATGCCTTTTACATACTGGCTGTGGGTGATTCTGTGCAGGCGGTTGCTTTTGGCTGGGTGCTGGCTGCGTTATCTGGTGTGAACCTGCCCGTATACATGTGTACCCCTTTGACTGTAACTGTAGTTCTGTATCCGTGTATCCTGGTTGCCAAGGGCAATACCCAGTTCTGTGTATGCTATTTGCCAGGGGCAACATCCAGTTCTGCTCCTGTGTCTTGGCTGTCTGAGCTCCGGTGCTGATGGGGTTAACTTCCCCTGTCTGCTGTGCCTGGGTGTGGTTCCCCTGGTGCCTCCTTTCCCAGCTATATAGTCCTGTGAGCTGTGGTTCTGGGGGTTAGTCTTTGTCTGTCTGTCCTGAGTCCTGTCTGTGCTGGCTAGGTGTAGCACCTTGCTTCTGTTCATGGAGTTTTTACATCTACCCTTCTGCGTGGTGTCGCCTGTTTTTGCATCAAGTGTCTGTTCTCTGGTTCCTGTCCTGTTATGTGCTTTGCCATGTTCTGTACTGTAATTATCTATCTTATATGTTATGTTATATGTTCCATGTTTTTGCCTAGCAGAGCGTAACTGCATCCGCTATCTGTTCCTGCCCTGTATGTTTGTTTCGTGCCTCTTCCGGAAGGGGGTTCCTGGGTTCCATGGAGGGGGAATCGCTGACCTGTGTGTACCTCTGGTTTTGTTTGTCTGTTTTCACCAGCCTGTTCCTGGCAGGTAGTGGACAAGCATTCAGGGACCTTCCTGGAGGTGCAACCAGTGAGCCCTTGGCCAAGTCATTCCCACCATCTGGGGCTCTGTGAAGTACGGGGCTCACTGGCTCCACACTCCGGGTGTGGCTGGGGTCCTCGGGTACTCTTGGTCTAGTGGTGTCGTTACCACTTCTGTTTATCTGCTTTTCTGTCATGTCTGTTCTGTTTGCCTGTGACCTGCTCGTATGACGTCCCAGAGGTCTGCCTTGGACCCCCAGCACGTGGCACTGGGCCACTATTTAGCCTTTTTCGCTTGGCTGACATCATCATTTATTTGACCCTTCCTTTGTCAGAAGGAAGGTAAAATTAGACACACAACAGATCCTGTCTGTGTAGCAGCTGTAAGGCCTGTATGGTACCATACAATTGGCTTGTAATTTGGTAGTCAAAAGCAGGAGTGGGTACAAAACACAGAAGACTTGAAAATATTCCGTTCACGTGTCATCTCTGTTTTGGATCCACTCCTGTTTTTTTTTTTTTGCATTAGGAATACTGATGAATTACTGACCAAATGCTGACCGAGTGAAGGCGGATGCTCCACAGACAGGATTTGTTTTAGTGGGTTATTGTTCTGACGGATCAGAAGAAGGGCAAAATAATCATCAAAACTTACTGCTGACACCCTCTCCACTCTGTCGGTGGGCTTTATTTGTCTAAGCGTTTAATAGAACAGGTTCTGTAGACATCTATGTGGAATCAGCTGACGACGGTATAAAAGGAATGCGCTTCTTCTTTGCGCTAACATCGACCTGTAAAGCTGAGGTCATGCTTGATTTATTTGGTCTGTTTTGGCCCCGTGACTGCCCAAGTAAGTGAAGTGTGCAATGATTCTAAAAGTGACGCCTGCCATCTGCATGTCATATGGACTCACAGTATTATTTCACTGCCAAAGCAAATTCTCTGTGTGTGTTACTACAAACCACAGTGTTCTACAACACTATAAAGGCTCTCTGCAGACAGGAAATAGCAGATTTTAACGTAATTCACCGCAAATAAATTCAGATCGAACCAAATTGTTCCAAAAACATTTGGCGAACCGGCGAATAAAATTTTTGAAAAATTTGCTCATTTCTTGCCATGACAACAGGATGTATACTAAACTAATACATCCTGATTAATGCTATTGACTTTAATAATGCCCCTGTGAGTTCTGGTGTTTTTGACAATAGTTAAGGCTGCATGCAGCCTGTTATTGTGGGAGAGGCCAGGTCCCCTTACTTAAACCCCCTCGTACAGCTCACCATCACCGCGTCCGCCGACCAGCACTTCATGTGAACGTCACTTCCGGTAAGCACGCCACTTCCGGTAAGCACGCGCCCCAGGTAAGTATCACCACGCGCTCCCGTGGTGGGCTCCGGTCTTCCGTCTGCTGGGCCGTGGCCGACCGCTGGCTCACTCCTCCATTCGCCTTCGGCCGCCGCAGGCTCCCCTCTCCGCCGTCCGGGGGCGCCCGTCCTCTCGCGAGAGGCAGGACGCATGCGCGGCGCCTCGGAACTTGCTCACGGCCGCACGCTGGCCGCACGCTGGCCACCTGGGGGGGGGGGGCCGCACAGAGGGGAGCCCAATCCCCCGCCACGGCCGGGCTTCCCACCCGCTGCCCGCCTCCCACACTCCGGCCGGGGCTGTCTCGGCTGGCGGCTGCCATGCCCCCGGTGGGGGCTGAGACATGCGGGCACCCTGTCCTCCCGCCCCGGTGGGGCTGCCGCTGCTGTCTGCTCAGCCGGGGTGCTCAGGCAGCCGCCACCCGCGCTGTCCCGCGGCCACATCTCAGTCACTCATGTTGCCTGGGCCAGGCGCTTTACTCCCCCACTAGTTAGCCGGGTAGCTTCCTCCCAATTCATGGCTCCGGCAGCCATGGATCCATGCTGGCCAGCCTGCAGTTGCAGGCAGGCCACGTCCCGCTCCAGGCCCGGCCTGGGATGGCTCTCTGGTCATGACCAACATTTGGGTGGTCTGAGCCCTGGCACGCGGTAAATTGCCCATCACAGGTGGCCAGATGGGCAATTCACGGGCCACACCCCCTCCACGTCCCACATTGCCCCATGCCTGGCCTGGCATGTCCACCCCCAGGCCCGCTCCTGCCAGGCTGGCATACGCCACGGTTTCCGTCACACACATTCAGGTCAGATCAGTGGCGCTCCAGGTCGTTTCACGCCCCGGCCTACCCACGGCCTCCCAGCGGGGCCCCTGGGGGCTCCGGCCTTGTTGCTCCCTATGTTCACATGTGTGTTCCTTTCCCAGGTGCCAGTAGCGTTCGTGGTTCCCGTCGTACCTTATTCCGACTTTCCCGACGTCAGGTTAGGTCCTGCAGGAAATCGCTGTCGGCCGCTCGCGGGAAAACTCATACTTGAGGGTTCAGGTAGGTAATCTGGGGCTGCTTCTGGCAGTTCCTCCTCCCGACATCCCAGGTTGCCTCCCAGGAGGCACACGGGGATGTGTTCTCGCTCTCAACCCGAGACGTTCAGGTGTCTCCTCTGTCCTGCTTAGCCTGAGGCGTTCAGGTGTCTTCTCTTCCCAGGTACCCTGAAGCGTTCAGGTGTTCTCTCTGTCCATCTTGGCCTGAGGCGTTCAGGTGTCTTCTCTCTCCAGGTTCCCTGAATTGTTCAGGGGTCCTCTCTGTCCATCTTTGCCTGAGGCGTGCAGGTGGCTTCTCTGTCCAGGTACCCTGAAGCGTTCATGGGTCTTCTCTGTCCATCTTTCCCTAAGGCGTCCAGGTGTCTTCTCCGTCCAGGCACCCTGAAGCGTTCTGGTATCTTCTCTGTCCTTCCTTGCCTGAGGCGTTCAGGTGTCTTCTCTGTCCAGGTACCCTGAAGCGTTCAGGTGTCTTCTCTGTCCATCCTTGCCTGAGGCGTTCAGGTGTCTTCTCTGTCCAGGCACCCTGAGGCTCAGGTGTCTTCTCTGTCCCAGCACCCTGAAGAGCTCAGGTGTCTCCTCTGTCCATCTCAGGCGAGACGTTCAGGTGTCTTCCCTTCCAGGGGCCCCGAGGCGCTCGGGTGTCTTCTCCGTCCACGGTGGCTGGTAGCGTCGGGGGCGGTCCTGGGCTCATCGGCCTTAGGTGCAGCCACCTTCCCGGTAGACAGCCGGTGCTTTCAGGTCACGCATCGCCACGCGTCTCGGTACTCCCAGGCCCCTCCTCACCACAGTCCCTAGTCTCCGCCTCCTGGTGCCCTTCTTCCTGGTCCATGTTTTGTCCACGTCTCCCTGTCTCCACATTAGACAACACCACGCTGTGTCCACGCGCACCCACGATGGTTCCAGTCTCGCGCAGCATTTTTCTCATGTCACTCCTAACTTTCCAGTCCTCAGGTCCAGCCGGTTCGTTCCCGTCCATCCTCTGACGGTAAGACAAGGGTGTTGACCCAACGCTCCCAGGTACGTCATCTTTTACGTTCATCCACGACCTTTTTAGTCGGGGTGCACGTCCCCATGACCTCTCCAGCGGCCGTATTGTTGTCTCTAATTCCAGGTGTTGCAAGGTCTCTGCTATTGTTGAAGCCATGTCACAGGTCTCTGACGTCGACGACACGTTGTCCCTCCCGGGTACGTCAGTCTCCAGCCAAGGCGGCCCAGTTGCCCTCCGAAGATGGACTGTGCCGAGGCTCGTTGCGGAATTGGCCAAGAGAGGCATCAGACACCCAGCGTCAGCCAGGAAGGCCGAGTTATACCGCCTATTGATGACCGAGCCCAGCGCTCCTGAAAGGGAAGATCCACCTCCAGCCATCCTGCAGTCCCTGGTGCTGTTGCAGGCCTCCTTGGATTCGCTCATCTCGTCCGTTGCCGACATCAGGACCAGGGTGGTGGACTTGGAGTCCAGAACACCGGCGTCTTCCCAGGCGGTGGTCCCCGTCTCCGATCCCCCTCTATTGCAGCTTCCGGCTCCAGGTACGTCCCCGGCTGCTCCGGTGGTGGCTCCTGCGCACTTGGTACCGGACCACATCAGGAGGGACATCTTGGCGGGCAAGGACGTGAATCTCGCGTCCATCCTGATTGCGTCCCACGATGCCGCAGACAACAAGACTTTTGACTGCGGGGAGGTCTCGGTGGTCCTTCGGGCCAAGGATGGACGTCTCAACCGCAAGCTCTCTGTCGTCGAGTTTGTTTTGGCCTTCGGCCTGTTTAGAGACGTGCTCTGCTCCGCTTTCCCGGCCCGCCGGGAGGAGCTGGACACGTATCTACACAGGGTCACTGGACTTGGGCACAAGTACGGCGGCACGGCTTTTTATGACTACCACCGCTCCTTCTCAGCCAAGGCCGCCGCCGCGCTTGCCCAGTTCCAGTTCTCCGTCAACTGGGCCATGCTGGACATGGAGTTGTTCTGCCAGCATTTCGCCGGCCTCCGGGCCCCCGCTTGTTCGACCTGCCAGTCGATTTTCCACTCTACTGAGTGGTGTCCTCAAACGGCCACGGCCCAACCAGACAAGGCTATTCCAGGCCCCTCTGGGGTCCCCCGCAGTCCCTCCACCACCGATAAGTTGGGTAGACCCATTGTCTACCTTGGCAACAGCCAAGTTTGCAATAACTTCAACTTTGGTTCCTGTCTATTTAGCGGTTGCAGGGCCCTGCACATCTGCTCCATCTGCTTCAGGGCCCACCCCAGGTCCACATGTCCCAAGAAGGCTTACAAGCGCCTATGACTAGCCGACTGCGACATCGACCTCCTGGCTCTCCTGTTACGGGACCATCCGGTGCCAGGGTTCGTGGACTTCCTGATCACTGGCCTCTGCTCCGGGTTTGACACAGGGTTGGTGGCACTACCCCATTCCAACTGGGAGTGCGGCAATCTGCAGTCAGCCAGGTCAGATCCCACCGCTGTACAGGAACTCCTGAATTCTGAGGTGAAGAAAGGGTTCCTCCTGGGCCCTTTCAACCAGGTTCCTTTCTCTCGCTGGCGGATCAGTCCCATAGGCATCGTGTCCAAAAAAGATTCAAATAAAAAACGTTTGATTTACGATCTCTCCGCCCCCCATGATTCCGTCATCCCCAGCATCAATTCGCTCATCCCTTCTGAAGAATTTTCCATGACCTATGCGTCCATAGACTAAACCATTGCCCTCATCCTTAGCGCCGGGAAAGGCGCCTGGTTGTCTAAAACTGACATAGCGGACGCCTTCAAACTGCTGCCCATTGCCCCTCACCTTTGGCAGTTCTATGGCATCAGGTGGGAGGGCAGGTTCTATTTTGCCAACAGGTTGACCTTCGGCTCAAAAAGCAGCCCGTGGTTATTCGACCAATTGGCGCAGGCCCTGCACTGGATCCTGATCCACCACGGCAGCGCCCCAGCGGTCATCCATTACCTGGATGACTTCCTCCTCATAGAACCTCCGCTATGTCGGCCATCAGGGCTGCTCTCCCTCCTGGAGATCTTTGCCGCCCTTTCCATCCCAATTTCGCAGGGGAAGACCGCGGGGCCGGTCACTTCCATCACCTTCCTGGGTATTGTCCTGGACTCAGACAGAATGGAAGCCAGGCTTCCAGAGGCAAAGCTGTCCCAGATACGGGAAGTCGTGGCCAGGGCCATCACCTCTTCCCAGGTGACCAAGGTCGAGCTACAGTCCATCCTGGGTCGGCTGAACTTTGCCTTAAGGGTCATGCCCCAGGGCAGGGCTTTCATTTCCCGGCTGCTCTCGCTCCTTCCCTCAGCCTCCGAACCCAGCAGCATTGTCCACTTGGACAGGGCTGCCATGGCAGACTTGCGCATGTGGGACAGCTTTCTGTTATCTTGGAACGGGGTCAGCCTGTTTGTCCCCTCATGGTCCCAGTCATCTACCAGGGTGTTTGCCGATGCCGCAGCATCCCGGGGTTTCGCGGCCATCTTCGGGTCCCAGTGGCTGGCTGGCCCATGGCCTCCTCAGGTCAGTTCCGACCCTCAGTCCCTCAGCTCATCACCGTTCCTGGAATGTTACCCCATCGTGGCGGCCGCTTCTGTCTGGGGTCACCTCTGGGCGAATTCCAGCGTCATGTTTATATCTGACAGTCAGGACCTTGTGGACATCATCTCCAAAGGCCGAGCTAAGTCGGCCAGGGTCATGTCCCTGTTGCGCAAACTGGTCTGGCTGGCCATGACCCATAACTTTCATTTTTCATGTTCCCATATCCCAGGTGCCAGCAACACGGCGGCCGATGCCTTATCGAGGTTCAATTTTCACACCTTCTTTCAGGTATGTCCAGAAGCAGACCGGATTGGGGCCCGGATTCCCGGTTTCAGCGACCTGATGTTGGACTGAGGTCTCTGCTGGCAACCGCCGAGGACCTCAGGCACCGATCCCTTTCGGTCAACACGGCTCGCAACTACGGCACAGGTTGGAACCACTTCCAGAAGTTTTCCAGGGACCATCCCCAACAGGATATGTCCTTCATTGCGTACATCATGGCTTTCATGGCCCATTGCCATGTCAACCTCAAGCTGGCACCCAGCATCATCCGTTTGTACCTGGCCGGGGCGCAGCATTTCTTAGCCCTTCAGAACCCAGAAGTACGCGCAGCGTTCACATCCCAAGCCGTCAAGGCCACGCTCAGAGGCATTGAGAAAAACAGTAAAGACTCCAACCCGTCCCGTCGGCCGGTCTCCGGTGAGCTGTTTAGGCAGCTGTCTGCATCCCTAGATGGCAATCCTTTTGGCCATTTCACTAGTCTGGTCATCAAAGCCGCGATGTACCTAAGCTTCTACGGCTTCCTTCGTCCAGGAGAATTTTCAGTTTCTTCCCTGAAGACGGTCTTCCTGAAAAAGAAGCAGCTATCCTGGAGCCAGGATCATCTGGTATTAAGCCTGCCTTCCACCAAGACGTCCCAAACCGGTCCTCCCATACTGATCCGTTTCTTCAAGTCCGGGAACGCCTGGTGTCCGGTGGTGGTACTCCAACATCTCCTGGGTTCCACACCATCTCCAGATCCAGAGTCTCCGTTGCTGCCATTCCAAGGGAAACCCCTATTCACGCCACAGTTTGTCTCCCACATCAGATCCCTGGTCGCAGGGTTGGGGGTGGACCCCAAAACCATATCAGGACATTCGTTCCGCATCGGAGCGGCTTCAGCGGCTTCCAAGCACGGGACGCCTCCGCACGTCATCCGTCACATGGGTAGGTGGAGATCTGCCTGTTTTTCTCGGTACATCCCGGATCCGCTGACTGAAACCCGACAGGTATTCCGTTCCTTGGTTTTGTAACCCTGTTCCACACGCATTAAACAGCAGCACTTCTCCTACCTGGTGTCTTTTTGGCCCTCTTTTAGGCAGGCCCACGTCCCGTGGCTCCAGGCACACACCAGCCACTGTCTAGCCCCCTCCCGTCACCTTACTGACCGTGGCCGCGGCCACAAATAGTTAAGGCTGCATGCAGCCTGTTATTGTGGGAGGGGCCAGGTCCCCTTACTTAAACCCCCTCGTACAGCTCACCATCACCGCGTCCGCCGACCAGCACTTCACCCACCCTTTCCCCCCCTTTTTCTTCCACTCTCCCTAGGGTTGGCCCTCTTTTAGGCAGGCCCACGTCCCGTGGCTCCAGGCACACACCAGCCACTGTCTAGCCCCCTCCCGTCACCTTACTGACCGTGGCTGCGGCCACAAATATAAATATGAATCAATTCCTGTGAAAAATACTGTAAAACTTGATGTACTTACATTAAAGAGCACCTTTAGCGTGTCCTGATATCACTGTTTTAAGAAACTACAAAAATTCCCCTTGTGACAGCATATCTGGAGAATATATTCTTATGAATCTGTGTTTTTCCATTAATTTATTATTCCAACTAGAAGTTATGGATTGCTAGCACCTTACAATGAAGGTTCAGCTGGGTAGTACCAGTTGGGGGGGTGTCCCTGCACAGTCTGATTGTCAAGGTGGGGAACAGTGAGCCCTGAACTCCTGCCTAGCACTGTCCCTATCTGCTTGCAAGATCTGCCCTAATCGGCAGCCCCATTTAGATGGCAGTCCCTTCCTATATATGTGCATGGACTGAATCAGGGACGGAAACACAGGGAAACAAAATAACAGAGGACTAGTGACAGAATGGCACAGCGGACAAAGACAGAACCAGAAAATGTACTACGCCAAAGTCAATATCGGGAGAGTCCAAACCAAATCAGAAACAGTTACACAAATCAGGGATAGTCAGAGATCACGTCAAATCCAAGGGGTCAAACACAAGTCAGAGTCAGGGTACAATCCAGGGTAAGGAATCCAATAGCAACTACACAGGAACAAAACGCTAGTGTGGCAATCTAAGTGATGAAACCAATCACAGGCAACCTATGACCAGAAAACTGCCTGTTTAAATAGGCAGCACTTTCTGGTCATGTGACATGTCCAGCATCACATGACTGACATGAGGGCACCTCAGATTGGCTAGTGCTTCCTGAACCAAGAAGCCCAGCTTCATTGTCCTGACAACTGAATGTCAGCAACGCTGCCTGCTGAGGAGTGTGCCATTGGCAGAACGTGACACTAACATTGTTCAATTAGCACTGTCAGTGGCAGATTGTGTATGGTGGTCTATGATAATCCCTGCACTGCTGGAGAATGTGCTTAATTTATGACGAGGCACACACCTCTTCATAACTTTGGCACATCTTCTGGCAGTCTGGTGACTCTTTTACTCAAAAAATAAATAAAAAAACAGGCAAAAAGAAGATAAATATTTTGGTCCTCTGGCCTTACCCCTCCTCACCTTTGCCACACCTTGGGAAAGTGGCAAAGGTGGTATAGAAATATCACTTGCCCCTTAATTTAGGCATAATGGCATTTAAATTCATAAACATGGTAACATATTGTCATATGTTGTCATTTATCAAACTGGTGTAAAGTAGAACTGACTTAGTTGCCCAAAGCAACCAGACAGATTCCACCTTTCATTTTGACAGCTCATTTAGAAAATGAAAGGTGTAATCTGATTGATTGCTATGGGCAACTGAGCCAGTTCTACTTTACACCAGTTTGATAAATTACCCTAATAGCCTATAGAAGCCTCCTCATTTTAGGGGAAAATTCCTTTCAGACTCCAATCATGCAGTCAGAATAACTCTCTGTATCAACGATCCTTCTCCATAAATCTAATAACTATAACTTGTGATAATATTACACTCCAGATATACATCCAGGCACCTCATCATCACCATGTTTGGCAGAGATTTTCATAATTTATCTGCTCTTACAGTAAAGAATTCCCTTCTATGTTTGTGTGGAAGCCTTATAACTTCTAGATGTAGAGGATATCCCCTTGTCACGGTTGCAGTCCTGGGATCGAGCTAAAATGTGGGACAAGTTCTTAAAGCAGAAGGATTGAATGAAAGGAGGGGGTGCGCGTCAATTAAAGAATTTTAAAGAACTGTCACCTATGCAGAGCAGGGTTTTTTCATCGTCAAAAATGGGTTAATGTCACCCACCAATGGAACAGACAATTTTAAAAAATTTCGGTCTCTTTCAACTATACAGAGTAGGGCAGGGGTGGCCAACCTGTGGCTCTTGAGCCGCATGTGGCTCTTTGCTTCTTCAAGTGCGGCTCCAGCTGTGGTGCCGGGAAGCAGTCAGGCCGGCTCACTCTTCACCCCATGCTCATCTCTTTTCCTGATCGGGCACTGTTGCTACTTTGCAGCTCCATCTCACTCCCCAGTACATCCTGATGCACACAGTGTGAGAACGTAGTATGTGGGGACACGCACTATGACCTGACGTTGTGCTCATCTGGTCACAGTAGAAAGCGTGCCAGACTTGCAGAGTAGCAGGTGCCCAAGCAGGAGGCCAGTGCCTGAACAGGAGAGGGAAGAGATTTTTTAAAATCATAGAACTGAGCATGGGGGTCTGATCTAAGCATGGGAGGTTCTGATCTGAGCATGGGGGGTCCTGGTCTGGGCAATGGGGGTCCTGATCTAAGCAATGGGGATCTGATCTGAGCAATAGGGATCTGATCTGAGCAATGGGGGTCAGATCTGAGCATTGGGGATCAGATCTGAGCTTGGGGGGTCAGATCTAAACATGGGGGGAGATCTGACACTGGGAGTCTGATTTGTGTTGCCCGATCCGAGCATTGGGGGTCTGATTTGGAGGTCTGATGAGGTTTGGGGATCTTATTTTAGGTCAGATGAGGATTGGGGATCTAATTTAGGAGTCTGATCTGAGGTCTGATAAAAAAATATATTTTTTCTTTTTTTCTCTGCTAATGAAAAATAAGAAACAAATATTTTTTATCAGACCTCAGATCAGATGAAAAAAAAATTCTTTCTCTTATTTTTCTTTGTTAAAACCTAGGTGCATCTTGTAGGGCAAAATATATGGTGACTTGTGTGTAAATGTATAGCTTGTGGCTCCTGGTAGTCATACGTTTTTCTGTGGGGGCTCTTTGTGTCTGTAAGGTTGGCCACCCCTGGAGTAGGGGTTTATTGATGGCAAAACTGTGTTCATGTCAACCACCAATTGAACAGACGATTTTACTAAAATTAGGTCCCTGTCACCTATGCAGAGCACAGGTTTGTATACGGCAAAATTGGTAAAATGTTACCTGACAATGTAACAGACGCTTTTGCACCCTTCTCCTTCTTTTGCTGTGCTGGTGCCTCTGTGCGAAAACCACCTCTTCTTCTGAACTAGACAGGTCACTCGCATGACCTTGATTCCATGTGGGGGTCTAGTACCTCATCATCCTCCACATCATCTTCCACCCACTCTTTACCCCTGCCCTCCTTGTCGGTTTGCAGCCTGCAGAAAGCCGCAGCAGTTGGCACCTGTGCTTTGCCATTATCAGTGCTGAGGTGGTCTTCCCATGTCCTCATCCTGAAACATAAGTGGTTGGGCATCAGTGCACTCAATCTCTTCCACTTCTGGTGCAGGGCTATGTGGATGGCTCACGGAAACCCTGCCAGCAGAGTCATCAAAAAGCATAACAGACTGCTGCATGACATTGGGCTCAGACTGCTTGGCTGATTTGCAAGGGGGTGAGGTGAAAGACTGATGGCCATGGGCTGCAGGTGCCAACTCTGATCTTTTAACAGGAGACTGGGTGGGAGACAATGTGAAGGAACTGGAAGCACTGTCAGGCACCCAATCTACTATCGCATTTACTTGTTCTGGCATCACCATTCGTAGAGCCGCATTAGCCCTACCAAATAAAACTGAAGGTTCTGTCGCCTACTCGCACCTGAGGAAGGTGTTTCACTTGTGCGTGTAGCTGGCACAGATCGACCACGTCCTCTCCCTGCAACAGCAGCTCCACCAGCAGCACCACAACCGGGGCTACATTCCTTATTTGACGCTCTCTTCATTCTTTGCGTTCACCCACCAAACTAACAGATGGTTTATGTCAGGCGACAATGTAACCACCAATAGTCAACAATTAAGTTCACTGACCGTAAGGCAGTGCCGGTGTCATAAAGAGGCAACATTTCTTGAGGTCACACAAGAGTGTGAAAGGCAAATTATATACAATTACTTCACAGTCACAAAGATTTTTTATTTGTCAACCAACAATGTAAATTCAGTATTGACTGGTTGTATTTGACTGTGACAAATGCAGCAAAGGCCCCAGATGTAGGGTCTTGCACAAAATGGGTGTTTTTTTAAAACCAGAATATAACTGCAGTATTTAAAGTTTGTATTTGACTGTCACAAATGCAACCAAGGCCGCAAATGTATTTTCTTGCCCAAAATGGGTGTTTTTTTAAACCCAGAATATAACTGCAGTATTGAAAGTTTGTATTTGACTGTCACAAATGCAACAAAGGCCGAAAATGTATTATCTTGTCCAAAATGGGTGTTTTTTTAATACCAGAATAAAACAGCTGTATCTAACGCTTGTATTTGACTGTGACAAATGCAGCAAAGGCCCCAGATGTAGGGTCTTGCACAAAATGGATGTTTTTCTAAACACAGAATATAACTGCAGTATTTAAAGTTTGTATTTGACTGTCACAAATGCAACAAAGGCCGCAAATGTATTATCTTGTCCAAAATGGGTGTTTTTTAATACCAGAATAAAACAGCTGTATCTAACGCTTGTATTTGACTGTGACAAATGCAGCAAAGGCCCCAGATGTAGGGTCTTGCACAAAATGGATGTTTCTTTAAACCCAGTATATAACTGCAGTATTTAAAGTTTGTATTTGATTGTCAGAAATGCAACAAAGGCCGCAAATGTATTATCTTTCAAAAAATTTGTGTTTTTTTTAACCCAGAATATAACTGCAGTATTAACAGCTTGTATTTGACTGTCACAAATTCAGCAAAGGACCCAAAATGTATTATCTTGCAAAAAATTGGTGTTTTTTTTAAACCCCGAATATAACTGCAGTATTTAAACCTTGTATTTACTGTCACAAATGCACATATGTTGTGCTGGTGCACTGAACTTGCACAATATGGCCACCGACGACCACCTAACTAACAGATGGATAAGTGTTTTTTCTGTGTCACTGGGCTCAGGGCAGGTTAAAAAAAATGGTGCACTGCACCCACAAAACAAAATAGCTGTAGATCACAAGGTTAACAAGCATTTCTGATAACAGATTCTTTCCTATTCTCTCCCTCACAGCAGCAGCATCCTATCGCTACACTAGTAAGAGAAGAGTGACGTGCAGCGCTACGTGACTCCAGCTTATATAGAGGCTGGGTCACATGCTGCACTGGCCAATCACAGCATTGCCATTAGTAGGCATGGCTGTGATGGCTTCTAAGGGCACACAAGTTAAACGCTTGTTGATTGTCTGCTCTGCAGCCTTTCAAAAAGCGCCATTAAAACGCCGAACACCAAACTCAAACCCGATCTTTTACTGAAAAGTTTGGGTTTGGGTCCGGGGTTTAAAAAGGCAAAAGTTCGGTACAAACCCAAATGTTACAGTTCTGGTTAGCTCAACCCTAGTCGTGAACTAATCGAATGCGCTTATCGGTCACGATCCCCCCTGCTACGCTGAACATCCTTTCAGACAGGACACTGGACGAGGGGAAAGCCAACAGTTCCTTGGCAAATTGTGCCAGCTCTGGCCACAGGTCAAGCATACGCATCCAGTAGTTCAGGGGTTCATTGCTTCTCAGAGCATCCACATCGGCAGTTAACCCAATGTAGTCAGACACCTGTCGGTCTAGGCGTTCCCTGAGGATGGATCTGGAGGACGGCTGTCGATGGGTTGGCTGCAAGAATGATCTCATATCTGAAGTCACCAACGCATCTTCAAACCGCCCTCTTCTTGCATGCGCTGTTGGATTGGTACCCGCACCTGTTTCTCTGTGAGTGGAAATTCCTCTGCCAGCGCCCGCAAAAGCAGAATGCAACATTTCTCGAAGCAAGGCCCGAAAGTGCTGCGTTCTGACAGCCCTCTGTGATGGTTGTAACATTTCTGCCATTTTGTGTTTGTACCGGGGGTCTAAGAACGTTGCCACCCAGTACTGTTCCTTCCCCTTTATGCTTTTTATACGGGGGTACCTCTTCAAACACTGGAGCATGAAAGCCCCCATTTGCACTAAACTGGAAGCGGTGGAGTGGCCTGGCTACTGCTCATCATCCAGGATAATGTCGTTCTTGTTCTCCTCCCCCCAGGCACAGACAACACCAGGGATCCCAGAAAAGTTTAAAGCATGCTCTTCTTGCTCCTCCTCTGCCCCGGAACCATTCTCCTCTGACTCCTCTTCAGACTCCTGTTGTTGACTTGTCTCAGATGGAGTAGCCCCCCCCCCCAGGGAATTCATCCAGCATTGCGACTTCCTCATCTTCCTGCTCCTGCTCCTCGATGGCTTGATTAATCACACGACGCAATGCACGGTCCGGAAAGAAGACGTAAGGTACATTGTCACTGATGGCGCCCCGTCTGCGACTGACCGGTTTGGTGATCTCATCAATTGGCCGCAGAAGTTTGTGTGCATCGCTCATGAGCAGCCACTGGCGCGGTGAAAAAAAAAAAGAAGCTCCCTAGAACCTGTCCTGCTGCAGAGTTCGTACAGGTAGTCATTAACTGTATATTTCTGCTGGAGCAGCCTATCAAGCATATACAATGTGGAGTTCCATCACGTCGGGCAGTCACAAATCAGATGTCTGACAGGTAGGTGGTGTCGCCGCTGAATGTCAGCAAGGCGAGCCATGGCCATATAAGATCTTCTAAAATGGCCACAGATTTTCCTGGCCTGCCGCAAGACATCCTCGACCCCAGGGTATTTGGCAACAAATCGCTGCACGAATAAGTTCAGGATGTGTGCCATGCATGGCACATGTGTCATTTTGCCCTGTTTCAGCGCGCTCAGCAGATTGGCACCGTTGTCGCACTCCACTTTACCAACTGTCAAATTGAGCAGGGTTAGCCACTGTGACCGCAAAGTTTAAAGGAGTGCAGGACCAGTGTGGCTCTTGGCTTCCAGGCACAACAGACGCAGCACAGCATGGAAACGTCTCACCCTGCACTTCGAATAGCTTCTGAGGAGCTTGGGGGGCGCAGCAGAAGAGACTGTAGCAGTGGAAAAGGAGGAGTCAGCTGAGGAGGAGAGGGAGGATGGAGTAGGAGTAGAAGAAGAGGCAAGCCTGCATGCAATCCGTGGCGGCAACACTTAATCTACACGGGTGCCAAAGGTCGCATGCTTGACGGCCGTCAGAAGGTTCACCCAGTGGGCAGTAAAAATGATGTACCTTCCCTGCCCGTGTTTTCTAAATGTATCTTGGCACCGACACTGTGTGCCAGAGATACATTAACTTGCCGCTGAACGTGGCTATATAGCTCTAGGATGACCTGGGGGAAATATTTCCTTCTGGGGACCTTCCATTGCGGTGTTCCAATGGCTGCAAATTTTATAAAGGCCTCCGGGTCCACCAGTTTATATGGCAGTAGTTGGCGGGCTAGCAGTTCTGATAAGCCAGTGGTCAGCCATTGGGCAAGAAGGTTATCCGGCGTCATCGTCTTTTTTCGCTCGAACATTTGGGGCAAGGAAGCCTTTTGCCAGATGAACGCAACGACTGCACGGTGGAAGGTGGAGTGGAGGACAACTGGGAGGAGAAAGGAGAAGAAGAGGCAGAACGGGGAGTGCCGGGAGTGTGGCTTTGTGGGTTTTGACAGTGTTGCTCCCACTGGGCTCGAGAGCCAGGTGCCTTCTTAAAGTGGTCATCCATAGGTGAGTGTTGGGCTTACCACGCATTGATAGCACAGGCTGCAGATGGCAACACTATTGTCAGCAGCGGACACGTTAAAAAAAGCCCACACTGCGGAGCCATATGACGGCGTCCTGGGAGCACAAGATGTCACCGTGCATGGCGGATGGATCGTTCCAGATACATTAGCAGTCTGCTTTTTGCCTCCTGTGCACTGTAAGTTCTTCCTGCTTCTCCTTCTCCTCCCTATCTGCTGCTCCATCTCTCCCTTTGAACTTCCCTCCTCTTCCTCTCTTGTGGGCACCCACGTGTCATCCATCGACACGTCATCATCGGATTCTTCACCTTCACCACCACTGACATTAGAGATCTCATAGTAGGCAGCAACAGAGGGACCACCCTCCTTGGGCTGATCTGAGTACTGTCATCAGACTGCTGGGTGGCGACTGTTGATACCTCCTCTTCTTGATCTGTTGCCAATAATGGCTGCGCATCAGTGAGGTCTGGGAATGGATGGGAAAATAATTCCTCTGGCTCGAGTGGAGGGGATATGGTGATGGTGTCTTTTGGGGTGCACACAGCAGAAAGTGAAGAGGGTGCAGATAGAGAGGATGAGGAGGGTGCAGAAGCGGAAGGCTGAGTGAGCCACTCAACCAAGTCTGGTGCATCCTTTGACGTAATCGCACGCACCATCTGCAACTTTCCACCTAGGCTCCGGCCTGGTGCACCTGCCCGATCCCTACCAGCCCTGCGGAATGGCCTGCCTCTTCTTCTGCCTGTCATTTTCAAAATACCCTGTGACAAAAGTCCCTATAGAAGAGCAGTATTTGTGGAAGAAGGTATATCACACCCTTGCCTCAATCAGTTATTTTGGGGGGCAACTGGTAAATCACACCAGTAGAAATTATTGGTTCCAATAGCGTTTGTCACTCTGTGTAGATGTGGTAATGCAGCAAAACCGCAGACAAATGCTGCACTACCTAAATGCCCTATATAGAAAGTATATTATTGGTATATAACACCCCTGCTTTAATCAGTTTTTTTTTTTGGGGGGGCAACTGGTAAATCACAACAATAGAAATTATTGGTTCCAATAGCGTTTTGTCACTCTGTGTAGATGCGGTAACGCAGCAAAACCGCAAACAAATGCTGCACTACCTGAATACCCTATATAGAAAGTATATTATTGGTATATAACACCCCTGCCTCAATCATTTTTTTTGGGGGGAGCAACTGTTAAATCACACCAGTAAAAATGATTTGTTCCAATAGCGTTTGGCACTCTGTGTGGCTGCAGTATCGCAGCAGAACCGCACGCAACTGCTGCACAATATAATTGCACTACAATATACTTTCTATGTTAGAAAGTATATTATAAGTAGGGATGAGCGAACTCGAACTGTATAGTTCGGGTTCGTACCGAATTTTGGGGTGTCCGTGACACGGACCCGAACCCGGACATTTTCGTAAAAGTCCGGGTTCGGGTTCGGTGTTCGTCGCTTTCTTGGCGCTTTTGTGACGCTTTCTTGGCGCTTTTTGAAAGGCTGCAAAGCAGCCAATCAACAAGCGTCATACTACTTGCCCCAAGAGGCCATCACAGCCATGCCTACTATTGGCATGGCTGTGATTGGCCAGAGCACCATGTGACCCAGCCTCTATTTAAGCTGGAGTCACATAGCGCCGCCCGTCACTCTGCTCTGATTAGCGTAGGGAGAGGTTGCGGCTGCGACAGTAGGGCGAGATTAGGCAGATTAACTCCTCCAAAGGACTTGATTAACTGAACGATCTGCAGCTGTGGATCATTGAGCTGCTGATCCTCAATTGCTCACTGTTTTTAGGCTGCCCAGACCGTTTGTCAGTCACATTTTTCTGGGGTGATCGGCGGCCATTTTGTGTCTTGTGGTGCGCCAGCACAAGCTGCGACCAAGTGCATTTAACCCTCAATGGTGTGGTTGTTTTTTGGCTAAAGCCTACATCAGGGTGAAGCTGTCACACCAAGTGCATTTAACCAGCAATAGTCTGTTCATTTTTTGGCCATATACAAAATCAGGGGCAAGCTGCGCCTGTCACCAAGTGCATTTAACCCTCAATGGTGTGGTTGTTTTTTGGCTAAAGCCTACATCAGGGTGAAGCTGTCACACCAAGTGCATTTAACCAGCAATAGTCTGTTCATTTTTTGGCCATATACAAAATCAGGGGCAAGCTGCGCCTGTCACCAAGTGCATTTAACCCTCAATGGTGTGGTTGTTTTTTGGCTAAAGCCTACATCAGGGTGAAGCTGTCACACCAAGTGCATTTAACCAGCAATAGTCTGTTCATTTTTTGGCCATATACAAAATCAGGGGCAAGCTGCGCCTGTCACCAAGTGCATTTAACCCTCAATGGTGTGGTTGTTTTCTGGCTAAAGCCTACATCAGGGTGAAGCTGTCACACCAAGTGCATTTAACCAGCAATAGTCTGTTTATTTTTTGGCCATATACTACATCAGGGGCAAGCTGCGCCCGTCACCAAGTGCATTTAACCCTCAGTAGTGTGGTTGGTCAAGCTGTGACACCAAGTGCATTTAACCAGCAATAGTCTGTTCATTTTTTGGCCATATACTACATCAGGGGCAAGCTGCGCCCGTCACCAAGTGCATTTAACCAGCAATAGTGTGGTTATTTTTTGGCCATATCCCAGTCTAATTCTGTCACTAAATCCATACCGGTCACCCAGCGCCTAAATACTAGGCCTCAAATTTATATCCCGCTAAATCTCTCGTTACCGCTGTCCTGTTGTAGCTGGGAAAGTTATTTAGTGTCCGTCAAAGCACATTTTTTGTTCTGGGTTGAAGTACAATTCCCAATTTAGCAATTTCATAATTTAGTGGTTTCTGCTATATCAGAGCTATTTGAAATCTATCCCTAAAAGGGTATATAATATTCAAGGTGCACATTGGGTCATTCAGAATAACTTCACACACACCCGCTACTGTGTATTTTCAAGTCTAATTCTGTCACTAAACCCATACCTGTCACCCAGCGCCTAAATACTAGGCCTCAAATTTATATCCTGCTAAATCTCTCGTTACCGCTGTCCTGTTGTAGCTGGGAAAGTTATTTAGTGTCCGTCAAAGCACATTTTTTGTTCTGGGTTGAAGTACAATTCCCAATTTAGAAATTTCATAATTTAGTGGTTTCTGCTATATCAGAGCTATTTGAAATCTATCCCTAAAAGGGTATATAATATTCAAGGTGCACATTGGGTCATTCAGAATAACTTCACACACACCCGCTACTGTGTATTTTCAAGTCTAATTCTGTCACTAAACCCATACCTGTCACCCAGCGCCTAAATACTAGGCCTCAAATTTATATCCTGCTAAATCTCTCGTTACCGCTGTCCTGTTGTAGCTGGGAAAGTTATTTAGTGTCCGTCAAAGCACATTTTTTGTTCTGGGTTGAAATACAATTCCCAATTTAGCAATTTCATAATTTAGTGGTTTCTGCTATATCAGAGCTATTTGAAATCTATCCCTAAAAGGGTAGATCATATTGAAGGTGCACATAGGGTCATTCAGAATAACTTCACACACACCCGCTACTGTGTATTTCCAAGTCTAATTCTGTCACTAAACCCATACCTGTCACCCAGCGCCTAAATACTAGGCCTCAAATTTATATCCCGCTAAATCTCTCGTTACCGCTGTCCTGTTGTAGCTGGGAAAGTTATTTAGTGTCCGTCAAAGCACATTTTTTGTTCTGGGTTGAAGTACAATTCCCAATTTAGCAATTTCATAATTTAGTGGTTTCTGCTATATCAGAGCTATTTGAAATCTATCCCTAAAAGGGTATATAATATTCAAGGTGCACATTGGGTCATTCAGAATAACTTCACACACACCCGCTACTGTGTATTTCCAAGTCTAATTCTGTCACTAAACCCATACCTGTCACCCAGCGCCTAAATACTAGGCCTCAAATTTATATCCTGCTAAATCTCTCGTTACCGCTGTACTGTTGTTGCTTGGAAAGATATTTAGTGTCCGTCAAAGCACATTTTTTGTTCTGGGTTGAAGTACAATTCCCAATTTAGCAATTTCATAATTTAGTGGTTTCTGCTATATCAGAGCTATTTGAAATCTATCCCTAAAAGGGTATATAATATTCAAGGTGCACATTGGGTCATTCAGAATAACTTCACACACACCCGCTACTGTGTATTTTCAAGTCTAATTCTGTCACTAAACCCATACCTGTCACCCAGCGCCTAAATACTAGGCCTCAAATTTATATCCTGCTAAATCTCTCGTTACCGCTGTCCTGTTGTAGCTGGGAAAGTTATTTAGTGTCCGTCAAAGCACATTTTTTCTTCTGGGTTGAAATACAATTCCCAATTTAGCAATTTCATAATTTAGTGGTTTCTGCTATATCAGAGCTATTTGAAATCTATCCCTAAAAGGGTAGATCATATTGAAGGTGCACATAGGGTCATTCAGAATAACTTCACACACACCCGCTACTGTGTATTTCCAAGTCTAATTCTGTCACTAAACCCATACCTGTCACCCAGCGCCTAAATACTAGGCCTCAAATTTATATCCCGCTAAATCTCTCGTTACCGCTGTCCTGTTGTAGCTGGGAAAGTTATTTAGTGTCCGTCAAAGCACATTTTTTGTTCTGGGTTGAAGTACAATTCCCAATTTAGCAATTTCATAATTTAGTGGTTTCTGCTATATCAGAGCTATTTGAAATCTATCCCTAAAAGGGTATATAATATTCAAGGTGCACATTGGGTCATTCAGAATAACTTCACACACACCCGCTACTGTGTATTTCCAAGTCTAATTCTGTCACTAAACCCATACCTGTCACCCAGCGCCTAAATACTAGGCCTCAAATTTATATCCTGCTAAATCTCTCGTTACCGCTGTACTGTTGTTGCTGGGCAAGATATTTAGTGTCCGTCAAAGCACATTTTTTGTTCTGGGTTGAAATACAATTCCCAATTTAGCAATTTCATAATTTAGTGGTTTCTGCTATATCAGAGCTATTTGAAATCTATCCCTAAAAGGGTATATAATATTCAAGGTGCACATTGGGTCATTCAGAATAACTTCACACACACCCGCTACTGTGTATTTCCAAGTCTAATTCTGTCACTAAACCCATACCTGTCACCCAGCGCCTAAATACTAGGCCTCAAATTTATATCCTGCTAAATCTCTCGTTACCGCTGTACTGTTGTTGCTGGGCAAGATATTTAGTGTCCGTCAAAGCACATTTTTTGTTCTGGGTTGAAATACAATTCCCAATTTAGCAATTTCATAATTTAGTGGTTTCTGCTATATCAGAGCTATTTGAAATCTATCCCTAAAAGGGTATATAATATTCAAGGTGCACATTGGGTCATTCAGAATAACTTCACACACACCCGCTACTGTGTATTTCCAAGTCTAATTCTGGCACTAAACCCATACCTGTCACCCAGCGCCTAAATACTAGGCCTCAAATTTATATCCCGCTAAATCTGTCCTTAGTGCTGTAGCTGGGCGAGTTATTTAGTGTCCGTTCAAGCACATTTCTTGTTCTGGGTTGAAATACAATTCCCAATTTAGCAATTTCATAATTTAGTGGTTTCTGCTATATCAGAGCTATTTGAAATCTATCCCTAAAAGGGTATATAATATTCAAGGTGCACATTGGGTCATTCAGAATAACTTCACACACACCCGCTACTGTGTATTTCCAAGTCTAATTCTGGCACTAAACCCATACCTGTCACCCAGCGCCTAAATACTAGGCCTCAAATTTATATCCCGCTAAATCTGTCCCTAGTGCTGTAGCTGGGCGAGTTATTTAGTGTCCGTTCAAGCACATTTCTTGTTCTGGGTTGAAATACAATTCCCAATTTAGCAATTTCATAATTTAGTGGTTTCTGCTATATCAGAGCTATTTGAAATCTATCCCTAAAAGGGTATATAATATTCAAGGTGCACATAGGGTCATTCAGAATAACTTCACACACCCGCTACTGTGCATTTCCAAATCTAATTCTGTCACTAAACCCATACCTGTCACCCAGCGCCTAAATACTAGGCCTCAAATTTATATCCCGCTAAATCTCTCGTTACCGCTGTCCTGTTGTGGCTGGGAAAGTTATTTAGTGTCCGTCAAAGCACATTTTTTTTTCTGGGTTGAAATACAATTCCCAATTTAGCAATTTCATAATTTAGTCGTTTCTGCTATATCAGAGCTATTTGAAATCTATCCCTAAAAGGGTAGATCATATTGAAGGTGCACATAGGGTCATTCAGAATAACTTCACACACACGCTTCTGTGCATTTCCAAGTCTAATTCTGTCACTAAATCCATACCGGTCACCCAGCGCCTAAATACTAGGCCTCAAATTTATATCCCGCTGAATTTGAATACAATACATTGGGCCAAATAATATATTTGTTGTTGTGGTGAACCATAACAATGAGAAAAACATCTAGTAAGGGACGCGGACGTGGACATGGTCGTGGTGGTGTTAGTGGACCCTCTGGTGCTGGGAGAGGACGTGGCCGTTCTGCCACATCCACACGTCCTAGTGTACCAACTACCTCAGGTCCCAGTAGCCGCCAGAATTTACAGCGATATATGGTGGGGCCCAATGCCGTTCTAAGGATGGTAAGGCCTGAGCAGGTACAGGCATTAGTCAATTGGGTGGCCGACAGTGGATCCAGCACGTTCACATTATCTCCCACCCAGTCTTCTGCAGAAAGCGCACAGATGGCGCCTGAAAACCAACCCCATCAGTCTGTCACATCACCCCCATGCATACCAGGGAAACTGTCTCAGCCTCAAGTTATGCAGCAGTCTCTTATGCTGTTTGAAGACTCCGCTGGCAGGGTTTCCCAAGGGCATCCACCTAGCCCTTCCCCAGCGGTGAAAGACATAGAATGCACTGACGCACAACCACTTATGTTTCCTGATGATGAGGACATGGGAATACCACCTCAGCATGTCTATGATGATGACGAAACACAGGTGCCAACTGCTGCGTCTTTCTGCAGTGTGCAGACTGAACAGGAGGTCAGGGATCAAGACTGGGTGGAAGACGATGCAGGGGACGATGAGGTCCTAGACCCCACATGGAATGAAGGTCGTGCCACTGACTTTCACAGTTCGGAGGAAGAGGCAGTGGTGAGACCGAGCCAACAGCATAGCAAAAGAGGGAGCAGTGGGCAAAAGCAGAACACCCGCCGCCAAGAGACTCCGCCTGCTACTGACCGCCGCCATCTGGGACCGAGCACCCCAAAGGCAGCTTCAAGGAGTTCCCTGGCATGGCACTTCTTCAAACAATGTGCTGACGACAAGACCCGAGTGGTTTGCACGCTGTGCCATCAGAGCCTGAAGCGAGGCATTAACGTTCTGAACCTGAGCACAACCTGCATGACCAGGCACCTGCATGCAAAGCATGAACTGCAGTGGAGTAAACACCTTAAAACCAAGGAAGTCACTCAGGCTCCCCCTGCTACCTCTTCTGCTGCTGCCGCCTCGGCCTATTCTGCTGCTGCCGCCTCGGCCTCTTCCTCCGCCTCTGGAGGAACGTTGGCACCTGCCGCCCAGCAAACAGGGGATGTACCACCAACACCACCACCACCACCTCCGTCACCAAGCGTCTCAACCATGTCACACGCCAGCGTTCAGCTCTCCATCTCACAAACATTTGATAGAAAGCGTAAATTCCCACCTAGCCACCCTCGATCCCTGGCCCTGAATGCCAGCATTTCTAAACTACTGGCCTATGAAATGCTGTCATTTAGGCTGGTGGACACAGACAGCTTCAAACAGCTCATGTCGCTTGCTGTCCCACAGTATGTTGTTCCCAGCCGGCACTACTTCTCCAAGAGAGCCGTGCCTTCCCTGCACAACCAAGTATCCGATAAAATCAAGTGTGCACTGCGCAACGCCATCTGTAGCAAGGTCCACCTAACCACAGATACGTGGACCAGTAAGCACGGCCAGGGACGCTATATCTCCCTAACTGCACACTGGGTAAATGTAGTGGCAGCTGGGCCCCAGGCGGAGAGCTGTTTGGCGCACGTCCTTCCGCCGCCAAGGATCGCAGGGCAACATTCTTTGCCTCCTGTTGCCACCTCCTCCTTCTCGGCTTCCTCCTCCTCTTCTTCCACCTGCTCATCCAGTCAGCCACACACCTTCACCACCAACTTCAGCACAGCCCGGGGTAAACGTCAGCAGGCCATTCTGAAACTCATATGTTTGGGGGACAGGCCCCACACCGCACAGGAGTTGTGGCGGGGTATTGAACAACAGACCGACGAGTGGTTGCTGCCGGTGAGCCTCAAGCCCGGCCTGGTGGTGTGTGATAATGGGCGAAATCTCGTTGCAGCTCTGGGACTAGCCAATTTGACGCACATCCCTTGCTTGGCGCATGTGCTGAATTTGGTGGTGCAGAAGTTCATTCACAACTACCCCGACATGTCAGAGCTGCTGCATAAAGTGCGGGCCGTCTGTTCGCGCCTCCGGCGTTCACATCCTGCCGCTGCTCGCCTGTCTGCGCTACAGCGTAACTTCGGCCTTCCCGCTCACCGCCTCATATGCGACGTGCCCACCAGGTGGAACTCCACCTTGCACATGCTGGACAGACTGTGCGAGCAGCAGCAGGCCATAGTGGAGTTTCAGCTGCAGCACGCACGGGTCAGTCGCACTACAGAACAGCACCACTTCACCACCAATGACTGGGCCTCCATGCGAGACCTGTGTGCCCTGTTGCGCTGTTTCGAGTACTCCACCAACATGGCCAGTGGCGATGACACCGTTATCAGCGTTACAATACCACTTCTATGTCTCCTTGAGAAAACACTTAGGGCGATGATGGAAGAGGAGGTGGCCCAGGAGGAGGAGGAGGAGGAGGAGGAAGAGGGGTCATTTTTAGCACTTTCAGGCCAGTCTCTTCGAAGTGACTCAGAGGGAGGTTTTTGGCAACAGCAGAGGCCAGGTACAAATGTGGCCAGCCAGGGCCCACTACTGGAGGACGAGGAGGACGAGGATGAGGAGGAGGTGGAGGAGGATGAGGATGAAGCATGGTCACAGCGGGGTGGCACCCAACGCAGCTCGGGTCCATCACTGGTGCGTGGCTGGGGGGAAAGGCAGGACGATGACGATACGCCTCCCACAGAGGACAGCTTGTCCTTACCCCTGGGCAGCCTGGCACACATGAGCGACTACATGCTGCAGTGCCTGCGCAACGACAGCAGAGTTGCCCACATTTTAACCTGTGCGGACTACTGGGTTGCCACCCTGCTGGATCCACGCTACAAAGACAATGTGCCCACCTTACTTCCTGCACTGGAGCGTGATAGGAAGATGCGCGAGTACAAGCGCACGTTGGTAGACGCGCTACTGAGAGCATTCCCAAATGTCACAGGGGAACAAGTGGAAGCCCAAGGCCAAGGCAGAGGAGGAGCAAGAGGTCGCCAAGGCAGCTGTGTCACGGCCAGCTCCTCTGAGGGCAGGGTTAGCATGGCAGAGATGTGGAAAACTTTTGTCAACACGCCACAGCTAACTGCACCACCACCTGATACGCAACGTGTTAGCAGGAGGCAACATTTCACTAACATGGTGGAACAGTACGTGTGCACACCCCTCCACGTACTGACTGATGGTTCGGCCCCATTCAACTTCTGGGTCTCTAAATTGTCCACGTGGCCAGAGCTAGCCTTTTATGCCTTGGAGGTGCTGGCCTGCCCGGCAGCCAGCGTTTTGTCTGAACGTGTATTCAGCACGGCAGGGGGCGTCATTACAGACAAACGCAGCCGCCTGTCTACAGCCAATGTGGACAAGCTGACGTTCATAAAAATGAACCAGGCATGGATCCCACAGGACCTGTCCGTCCCTTGTCCAGATTAGACATTAACTACCTCCCCATAACCATATATTATTGGACTCCAGGGCACTTCCTCATTCAATCCTATTTTTATTTTCATTTTACCATTATATTGCAAGGCTACCCAAAGTTGAATGAACCTCTCCTCTGCCTGTGTGCTAGGCCTAAATATATGCCAATGGATTGTTGCAGTGGTGGCTGACGTGAAGCCTCATTCTCTGCTATGACATGCAGACTGATTCTCTGGTGACATGAAGCCAGATTGTCTGTTACGGGACCTCTCTCCTCTGCCTGGGTGCTGGGCCTGAATTTATGACAATGGACTGTTGCAGTGGTGGGTGACGTGAAGCCTGATTCTCTGCTATGACATGCAGACTGATTCTCTGGTGACATGAAGCCAGATCCTCTGTTACGGGACCTCTCTCCTCTGCCTGGGTGCTGGGCCTAAATTTATGAAAATGGACTGTTGCAGTGGTGGGTGACGTGAAGCCTCATTCTCTGCTATGACATGCAGACTGATTCTCTGCTGACATGAAGCCAGATCGTCTGTTACGGGACCTCTCTCCTCTGCCTGGGTGCTGGGCCTAAATTTATGAAAATGGACTCTTACAGTGGTGGGTGACGTGAAGCCTGATTCTCTGCTATGACATGAAGACTGATTCTCTGCTGACATGAAGCCAGATCCTCTGTTACGGGACCTCTCTCCTCTGCCTGGGTGCTGGGCCTAAATATCTGACAATGGACTGTTGCATTGGTGGCTGACGTGAAGCCTGATTCTCTGCTATGATATGAAGACTGATTCTCTGCTGACATGAAGCCAGATTGTCTGTTACGGGACCTCTCTCCTCTGCCTGTGTGCTAGGCCTAAATATATGCCAATGGATTGTTGCAGTGGTGGCTGACGTGAAGCCTGATTCTCTGCTATGACATGCAGACTGATTCTCTGGTGACATGAAGCCAGATCCTCTGTTACGGGACCTCTCTCCTCTGCCTGGGTGCTGGGCCTAAATTTATGAAAATGGACTGTTGCAGTGGTGGGTGACGTGAAGCCTGATTCTCTGCTATGACATGCAGACTGATTCTCTGGTGACATGAAGCCAGATCCTCTGTTACGGGACCTCTCTCCTCTGCCTGGGTGCTGGGCCTAAATTTATGAAAATGGACTGTTGCAGTGGTGGGTGACGTGAAGCCTCATTCTCTGCTATGACATGCAGACTGATTCTCTGCTGACATGAAGCCAGATTGTCTGTTACGGGACCTCTCTCCTCTGCCTGGGTGCTGGGCCTGAATTTATGACAATGGACTGTTGCAGTGGTGGCTGACGTGAAGCCTGATTCTCTGCTATGATATGAAGACTGATTCTCTGCTGACATGAAGCCAGATTGTCTGTTACGGGACCTCTCTCCTCTGCCTGGGTGCCGGGGCCTAAATATCTGAGAATGGACTGTTCCAGTGGTGGGTAACGGGAAGCCAGATTCTCTGCTATGATATGAAGACTGATTCTCTGCTGACATGAAGCCAGATTGTCTGTTACGGGACCTCTCTCCTCTGCCTGGGTGCTGGGCCTAAATTTATGAAAATGGACTATTACAGTGGTGGGTGACGTGAAGCCTGATTCTCTGCTATGACATGAAGACTGATTCTCTGCTGACATGAAGCCAGATTGTCTGTTACGGGACCTCTCTCCTCTGCCTGGGTGCCGGGGCCTAAATATCTGAGAATGGACTGTTCCAGTGGTGGGTGACGGGAAGCCAGATTCTCTGCTATGGAACCTCTCTCCAATTGATTTTGGTTAATTTTTATTTATTTAATTTTTATTTTAATTAATTTCCCTATCCACATTTGTTTGCAGGGGATTTACCTACATGTTGCTGCCTTTTGCAGCCCTCTAGCCCTTTCCTGGGCTGTTTTACAGCCGTTTTAGTGCCGAAAAGTTCGGGTCCCCATTGACTTCAATGGGGTTCGGGTTCGGGACGAAGTTCGGATCGGGTTCGGATCCCGAACCCGAACATTTCCGGGATGTTCGGCCGAACTTCTCGAACCCGAACATCCAGGTGTTCGCTCAACTCTAATTATAAGTATATTACACCCCTCAATATGTCACACCTATCGATAGCACACCTATACCAGTCCTTAAAAGGACTTTTGTGGTCCTATTAGCTAGCCAGTTTGTCCCTGCTCCACACAGCAACTTCTCCCTACACTGGCAAAAGACTGAATGTAAAATGGCGCATAGATCAGGTTTATTTAAGGTAGGGGGTATGTCCATGTGGTGAAAGGTCTCAATTAGCTGTCCTGTACCACCTGATGGATGTGTCATGGGTCAAAGTTCTTCACAATGTGAAAAAATATGGCGGGCATGAATATCACCATATAACGAGCAAAGTATGCCGCGAAACGACCGCCGGGCGAACTGCAAGGTCATCTCTATGTCTGAGTCAATAATTTATTATTTTGAATTAATATGTTTAATTCCAGAAAATGTTCTTAATTCTTGCTAAAAGTAGGCGTAAATTGCAAATAAAAATCATTTTTATTTATTTCCTTAAAATTATTGAAGTGAATCTTCTCCTTCTTTCTATATAAAAATAATATCATCAATGATCGTATTCCAGAGGACCAGATTCGTGCGGAGTTCCCCCCCCCCCCCGGGGTAAATGGTGGACTCCTCCCATCTCCCCATATAGAGGTTTTCAAAACTCAGCGCAAATCTGGTCCCCATCACGGTCCCCCATGTTTTTAGATAAAAAGTATCCTTAAATAAAAATGTGATTTAAAATAAACATTATACAATCCCTGATGAATTTAATTTGTTCAAATGGTAGTTTTTTCTCCTTATTTAAAAAGTACTCAGTCGCCTCCCTTCCTTTTTTATTCTCTATTATAGTGTAGAGGGATGTAACGTCTAAAGTGCCTAAAATATAGTCTGGTTTCCACTCAATTGTTTCCAAAATTTGCAAAATATGTTTGGTGTCCTTTAAGTAAGCTCTGAGTTTCTGAACATATTCTTGTACGATAACATCTACATATTTAGATAAATTTGAAGTTAGACTCCCAATGCCCGATATTATGGGTCTACCTGGTGGATGAGTTTCTGATTTTTGTATCTTTGGTACGTAATAAAACATTGATATGTAGATTATTTATAAATTTAACTTCCTCTATAGTTATAATCCCTTATTTCTTTCTATTCCCTATTAATTTGTTTAGTCCTAGCTTGCATTGATATGTTGGTTTTAATATTTTTCTTCATCATTCAATAATCTCATGGATTCATTATGATATTGTTCGTAATCTAGAATTACGATGCTCCCTCCCTTGTCTGCAGGGCGGATTATCACATTGTTATTCATTTGACACATTTTTATACTCTATTTTTCTTCCTTACTTAAATTATGAGTATATGTCCTTTTCTTTGGGTTTATTTTTCTCAAGTCCCTAAATACTAGGGCATCAAAGGCTCTAAAAGTGTCAGAGTAATTGTTTATTGGATTAAAATTTGATTTCATTTTCAGATTAGTATGTATAAAGCTCTTGTTATTTATGTTTTCCTCCTTTGTACTTGTATTTTTATCTTTTTTATCCCAAAAGTACTTCTTACTCTGTCTTTTTAAAGGCCAGTTTACGTAGGAATCTCTTGACTCCTATGAATGCATCAAATGGATGAAAACGAGCAGATGGTGCAAATTTTTATCCTTTTTGTAATAATTGAATATCTCTTTTAGTTAATACATACTTGATTAGATTATATATTCTTTGTCCCGTTATTTTAGTTTCCTTTTCTGAGATTTTCTTTCTTCTTGTCCCTCTTTTTGTTCTTTTCTTGATGGTCTAGCCTGAAAAAATAAATTCTTAATAGTTTTTTTCATTTTATTTTTATTTCCATTATCTGATTCTGAGCTTTTCATATTTTTCTTTGAAATCAGCGTTTTATTTCAGATTTTTTTTTTTTCGGACTGCAGCACTATAGCTTCTATCTTCATCCTTTTTAGAATTTGTAGTTGTTTGACCTTCCTTCTCTTTTGTGGACATTTTCTCTAATGGACTATATTTATTTGTTATTTATAAAGGACTGTCATTTTTATCTTTATTCATTTCTTTGTTATGATTCTTATTAATATGCACTGATGGGGTAAAAGGAATGGAGTTAGGCTACTTTCACACTCGTGTTTGGTGCGGATCCATGTTGTATCTGCACAGATGGATCCGCATCGATAATGCAAACGCTTGTATCTTTTCATAACGGATCAGTTTGCATTATTCATTCAAAAAAAGTCTAAGTCAAAATAGATTTGTCTTGACTTACATTGATAGTCAATGGGGGACGGATCCGTTTTCAATTGCACCATATTGTGTCAGTGAAAATGGATCCGTCCCCATTGACTTACGTTGTAAGTCAGAACAGATCTGTTTGGCTCTGCATCGTCAGGCGGACACCAAAACACTGCAAGCTGCGTTTTAGTGTCCACCTCAAAGGGGCAAAGGAGACCAAACACAGCCAAATTTATGCATTCTGAATGAATTCTTATCAATTCAAAATGCATTGGGGCTGAACTGATCCGCTTGTGCCCTGAAATGGATCTCACAAGCAGACCCAGAAACGCCAGTGTGAAAGCAGCCTTAGTTATATCCCTCAGACACTCTTGTGTTCTGAGGATTTCTGTACTTTCGTTATATGTTGAAAAAAACTCCACTAACCTCTTCTATGTACTCACGTGAGATCTCGTCTACAGTATTGTATGCAGACTTTTCTTTTGTGTTGTTGTGTTATTGTTAATTGTGGTTTTAAATCCCTTTCGAGTTTCTGTTTCTCTTTAACTATTATTTCATCCTCATTTGTTCTAATTCTATTTTTGATGGATCTTGATAACTAAATAATATATGTATGGTGTTTGTAGGGTCTTAGGGCTTTAAAAAACTTTTAGGGTATTCGTATCTCCGACATCTCCTGCTAGGGTTTTGTACACTTTTAAGCCCTTTGGTATAATGTCCCACTTCAAATATTTTTAATTGCTTCTTCTATACTTTTATTTACAAGATCTACATTTTCCAGGGAGCACTCACTTGGCAAATTAAGGAAGGTCTGGACAAATAATAATAATAATAATAATTATTATTATAATAACTAATAAATAAAAATAATAATAATAAAAAAGAATAATAAATAATAATGCATATATTTTCAAAATCCTTAACTGATAATTTTGAACAAAGATATATTGAAATATTTAGTTTCTTTTTATTCTGTTATATTTATTAAAGCTAACACAATAGTTAGAATCCTAAGGCTGTTAGATGTCACTCTTTGTCCGTGATTCTTCTTCCAGATTTAT
Organism: Bufo gargarizans; assembly: GCF_014858855.1. NCBI lineage: Eukaryota > Metazoa > Chordata > Amphibia > Anura > Bufonidae > Bufo > Bufo gargarizans. Next base: position 221,235,277 of record NC_058083.1, read on the forward strand.
TATTTTAGAAACCTGTGCGCTGATCTGTTAAGATTCTAATATGTTTAAATTATGTATTTTTATCCCAGACTTTTGCATCATTTGGGAATTGCCTACCAAACTTCAGTAAACAGGAGCAGTAGGTGACATGCCAGATATCAATAAAGCTTGTACAACAATCAGCTTTTGTCAGTAATTTTTCTTTACTTTGTTCTTTACTTTTAAAACTCATTACTTTTCAAAAGCATTTTTTTGTAAGAAGCAGTCAAGTACATTCTAATTTTACAAAGAGAAGTTACGCAGCCAATAAATGTCTAGGTAAGTACTACCCTTCACTGTAATGCAGTAACCATGTTGGTTACTGGCATTATAGTGATTGGCTGGCCAGAATGAGTCATCGGGTGCTATATAGCTTCTGACATCAGCAGGCCCTCACATACAAACTTTTAGAGGGTCAGCTCACCAGCAGGCCCTTAACCATAATGTTTTACAGGATCAGCTCACCAGCAGGCACTCGCCCCTAATGTTTTAGAGAGTTAGCTTTGCAGCAGACCCTCACACCTATTCTTTTAAATGGTCAGCTCAGCAGCAGGCCCTCACCCGTAATGTTTTAGAAGATCACCAGCAGACCCTTACTCCTAATGTTTTGAGGGTCACTAGCAGGCCATCAGTCATAATTTTTCAAGGGTGTATGATGCCCTCCTTTATGTGTAATAAAGGGTGTATTGGAGTGCCAGTTCCTTGTAATTTTTGAAAGCCCTTTCACTAAGTGAATAGGCTTTGAGTGTAGGAGTCCCGCTACCTGAACAATTGTACCACAATGTGAATGAGGCCCTCCATTATGTGATATACAGGTTGTATTGGAGTGCCTCTTCCTTGTACTTTTTGTCAGTACTTGCACTTTATATACAAGAAAATATACAGGAAAGAATGTTTCCTAACAATTTTTTCTCTAAAATCTATTTTATCTCCGGTTTTGTGCACATTATTGTCAGTCTGTATAAGTGGCGTACTACTCGGACAACGTCAATCCCAGCAATGACCTGGGAGTCCAAAATGCATCCAGAAATCCTCCCCATGCTGTTCCCGAACTATTTCGGTGATGTTTCCATACATTTCTGAACTTTTTCTATGAACCAGACACCCTCCCGTCTTCAGAGCAGGGGGTGCCTGGTTTAATGCTCGGGTTCTCCCATTGACTTCCAAGCCCCCCCCCCCCCCCCGAGGTGTTCGGCCCGAGTACCCGGAACCCCTAGTACTGTGGTGCTCGATTAACACTACCCCCAAGTCAATAGTCTTTATGACCAACTTTTGCTGCAATTATAGATGCAAGACTTTTGGGTTATGTCTCTACCAGCTTTGCACATCGGCTGACATTTTTTCCATCTAAAAACAGCAATTTTCAAGTCTTGCCTTGGATTCTCAATGGGATTTAAGTCTGGACTTTGGGCCATTCTAACACATGGATATGCTTTAATCTAAACCATTCCATTGTAGCTCTGGATGTATGTATAGGGTTGTACCTGTTGGAACTTGAACCTCTGCCACAGTCTCAAATGCTTTTGCAGCCTGCAACAGGTTTTCTTCCAGGATTGCCCTCTTTTTTAGCTTCATCCATATTCCCATAAACTTTGACTAGCTTCTCCCACCTGAGCGGTGGATCTTTGCAGTTCCTACAGAGTGACCAAGATCCTTTTGTTTGCTTCTCTAATTAGTGCTGTTTTTCTCTGGGCTGTCATTTTAGGTGGACAGCCATTGCTTGGTAGGTTTGCAGTTGTGCAATTATCCTTAACTTTTTGTGTGATGAAGTGAACAGTGTTGCATGAGACGGTCAGAGCTTAGGATATTTTTAATAACCTAACCCTGCTTTACACTTCTCCACAACTTTATCCCTGACCTGTGTGCTGTGCTCCTTGGTTTTCATGATACTGTATGATTACTAATGTTCACCATCAAGCTTCTGAGGCCTGCACAAAACAGCAGTAGTTATACTGAGAATAAATTACACACAAGTGGACTCTATTTACTAATTAGATGACTTCTGAAGGCAATTAGTCACGCAGGATTTCATTTAGGGGTATCAGAGTACAGGAGGCCAATACAAATGCATGCACACATTTTTATTTATTAAAAATTAGACCTTGTATCATTTTCTTTTCACTTTTAATATACTTGCTACTTTGCACTAGTCTATCACATAAAATCCCCAAAAATACATTTAAATGGGTTGTCTGACTTCACCAAATAGAATTTATTATGTACAGTCGTGGCCAAAAGTTTGGGACTGACAAAAATATTAGTTTTCACAAAGTTTGCTGCTTTTAGATCTTTGTTTCAGTTGTTTCTGTGATGTAGTGAAATATAATTACACACACTTTATACGTTTCAAAGGCTTTTATCGACAAGTTAGTATTTGCAGTGTTGGCTCTTCTTTTTCAGGACCTCTGCAATTCGACTAGGCATGCTTTCAATCAACTTCTGGGCCAATTCCTGACTTATAGCAACCCATTTTTTCATAATCACTTCTTGGAGTTTGTCAGAATTAGTGGGTTTTTGTTGGTCCACCCGCCTCTTGAGGATTGACCACAAGTTCTCAATGGGATTAAGATCTGGGGAGTTTCCAGGCCATGGACCCAAAATGTCAATGTTTTGGTCCCCGAGCCACTTAGTTATCACTTTTGCCTTATGGCACGGTGCTCCATTGTGCTGGAAAATGCATTGTTCTTCACCAAACTGTTGTTGGATTGTTGGAAGAAGTTGCTGTTGGAGGGTGTTTTTGTACCATTCTTTATTCATGGCTGTGTTTTGGGGCAAAATTGTGAGTGAGCCCACTCTCTTGGATGAGAAGCAACCCCACACATGTATGGTCTCAGGATGATTTACTGTTGGCATGACACAGGACTGATGGTAGCGCTCACCTTTTCTTCTCCGGACAAGCCTTTTTCCTGATGCCCCAAACAATAGTAAAGAGGCTTCATCGGAGAATATGACTTTGCCCCAGTCCTCAGCAGTCCATTCACCATATTTTCTGCAGAAGATCAATCTGTCCCTGATGTTTTTTTGGGAGAGAAGTGGCTTCTTTGCTGCCCTTCTTGACACCAGGCCATCTTCCAAAGTCTTCGCCTCACTGTGCGTGCAGATGCGCTCACACCTGCCTGCTGCCATTCCTGAGCAAGCTCTGCACTGGTGGCACTCCGATCCCGCAGCTGAATCCTCTTTAGGAGACGATCCTGGCGCTTGCTGGACTTTCTTGGACGCCCTGAAGCCTTCTTAACAAGAATTGAACCTTTTCCTTGAAGTTCTTGATGATCCTATAAATTGTTGATTGAGGTGCAATCTTAGTAGCTACAATATCCTTGCCTGTGAAGCCATTTTTATGCAACGCAATAATGGTTAACAATGGAAGAACAATGATTTCAAGCATCACCCTCCTTTTAACAGGTAAAGTCTGCCATTTTAACCCAATCAGCCTGACATAATGATCTCCAGCCTTGTGCTCGTCAACATTCTCTACGTAGTTAACAAGACGATTACTGAAATTATCTGAGCAGGTCCTTTAATTACAGCAATGAAATGCAGTGGAAAGTTTTTTGGGGGATTAAGTTAATTTTCATGGCAAAGAAGGACTATGCAATTCATCTGATCACTCTTCATAACATTCTGGAGTATATGCAAATTGCTATTATAAAAACTTAAGCAGCAACTTTTCCAATTTCCAATATTGATGTAATTCTCAAAACTTTTGGCCACGACTGTAGCCACCTGTAGCCACCTTTTGCTTTGATTACTGGCTTAATACAAGGCACTTACTAATGTATTATAATTATCCACATTACTTCCTAGGTGGATTCATTTCTCCATCACATTATACATTGCTCATTCCAATGGTTATGTGTGCTTGCACAAAACCTTGGTTATGTGTGTGCAATTGCCTATGTGCACTCGCACAGTCCTGGCCTCCAGAGAAGCAGATGCTTTTTCCTATGGTGTGCAAGCACAACCACTACTGATGTTTTGCAGGGTGGTCATAACAATGGAAATGAGCAGTGTATAATGCGCTGAGTTTGTAGGTGTAACATGAAAAAATATGGAAAAGTTCAAGGGGTATGAATCCTTTTTGAAGTATGTACTGTATATATATATATATATATATATATATATATATATACACACACACAAAAAGACCACCACAGCATTTCCATAAGTGAAAAATAAGTGGCATCCTTTATTCACCCACACAACGTTTCAGTCCGCTTTCTGAAACCATTCTTAACCCCTTCACGACTGCAATACGTTTATATACGTGATATTTGCACATGCCCTGTGCAGCTATCACGTCTATAAACGTCAAACCAGCTCTTTAATCCAAGCGCTGCAAGCTTCTGCCCCTGCACTGCTGCTGTCACGGACCAATCAGAGTGGCCCCTTGCCGGCAATCGATCCAATTGGTTAGTCTGTGCAGACTAACCAATCGGATCGCGGCAGTGTTAAAATTCCGGTTTTAGGCTCTGATCTGCACTCTGCAGATCAGAGCCGGAAATCAGAGAGTGTCCTCGTGCCCCTCCCCTATCTGTGTACCCTGATATGTGCGCCAAGCCCCCCTTGTGTCTACCTGCCGCTCAAATCCTGCGCTCATCTCCTGATGCGGTCCTCCGCCCCCTCCCCGCCCCATTCATTCTTCCCGCCCCTCCTGCCCCAGCCTCCCTCAATGTTGCCAGTGTCCCTCAATGTTGCCAGATCGGCTGTACATCCCCCCGCCTCCCCCTTTCCAGCGCTGCCCCCGGTCCCACAGCTGTGTGTGATGGTGGCGGCTCCATTCCTGAGCCGCCGCCATCAGCAGAGTCTCAGCTCTATGCTGACACTCTGCTGTAACCCCTCTCTCAACCATCGGGGCTGCCGCTCTGGGATAGCAACACCCGATGGTTGCCACCTACAGGGAATCTAATAGTATTATACTTTGCAATGCAAGAGCATTGCAAAGTATAGTACAGCCATCAGCCCCACTGGATCTTCATGATCCAAGAGGGACTTGATAAAAAAAGAAAGTGAAAATAATAAAAAATGAAAAAAAAAAAGTAAGTTAAAAAAAGAAATTGACTTTTCCTATAAAAAAAATTAAATACATATATTAGGTGTCACCGTGTCCGTAACGACCGTCTCTAAAAAATATATCACATGATAGACCCTGTCCGATAAACACCATAAAAAATAAATAAATAACAGTGCCAAAAAAGCGATTTTTTGTCACCTTACATCACAAAAAGTGCAACAGCGAGCGATCAAAAAGGCTCCCCCAAAATTGTATCAATTGACCCCCAAAATTGTACCAATCAAGCTGCCAGCTTATCCCACAAAAAATTATACCCTATTTAAGACAATCGCCCAAAAAGTGAAAAAGCTATGGCTCTCAGACTATGGAGACACTAAAACATATTTTTTGGGGTTTCAGAAATGCTATTATTGTGTAAAACTTAAATAAATAACAACAAGTTACATATTAGGACAATCAGCCGGCAGGATGTATCAATGCGCATGTCCACGCATCATAATCACGTGATATATCACATGATCGGGCTAAGTATCACAGGACAGGTATAAGGTTCCCGTGCGCATGTCCGCGCGTCACTGTCACGTGAACATTGTGTATTTTTTCCTTTCTCCTTTTATAAATTTTTTTGCTGTATGATAACTTTTTTATAGTGAGGTATGACAGGAATGATGGATCCCGTAATTTTTTTTTTTTTTAACTCTGGGGTGTTCCCTTGTGGTATTACATTTGGTGATGTATCCTGTATCCTATAGTGCTTTTATATAATGTGCCTGGAACCAGGACACTATACTTGTTTACCTGTCATCTTAGGTGGGAGGAAGACTAGATCGGTTGGCATGTAGGTGTTGAGTAACAGCAAGTTATCTGGCACATGTGCCTCTCGATACGGGATCTGGTTAGGTGTGCCTAAGTGCAGCACCTCCTGTCCCTTGTGCATGTCCCTCTGATGATATTTCATTACTCGACTTACTATTACTGGGTTACTAGTATATGCTACTATGTTTACACTGGTCATGTGAATCATCACGTGACAGTGACGCGCGGACATGCGCACGGGAACCTTATACCTGTCCTGTGATACTTATCCCGATCATGTGATCTATCACATGGTTATGACGCGCGGACATGCGCATTGATACATCCTGTACGCGATACAATTATGCCGGCTGATTGTCCTTTCCAGGTGAGCGGTCTGTGTTGCCCTTAAGTTACCACCCTCTACACCTAATGATAATGCGCAGTAATTATTAATTATGTATATTGTTAGTCCTTTATATATGAATTTTAAAGGAATACTTTTTATATTATAGCACTATGCACTTTATTTGGTATATAAAGTATAATTAAGTACATTGCTGGTCTTTTTAATGTACATCATGGCAAAGTGTTGGAAATTACTATTAATTGATTATTATTTATGTAAATGTATTGACACTCCATAAATATGCACTAAGACAATGTATGTATTGCTTGAGAATGGTCCCAGAAAGTGGACAGAAACATTGCGTGGGTGAATAAAGGACTCCACTTATTTTTCACCTATGGAAGTGCTGCGGTTGTCTTTCTTTTGTATATCCTGACGGTTGGTTAAACCTATACTGCGGGCATTCCGGACTTCTGTTACTGTTGGTCCTGCCTTTGATTTTCCATATATATATATATATATATATATATATAACATGAAGAATTCCACGACACATCCAAGGCGTAAAATCTGGAAAAACTTTTATTCACCAGACAGCGACGTTTCGATCCTCCACCTGGGATCTTTCTCAAGCAGTGACACTGCTTGAGAAAGATCCCAGGAGGAGGATCGAAACGTCGCTGTCTGGTGAATAAAAGTTTTTCCTGATTTTACGCCTTGGATGTGCCATGGAATTCTTCATGTTAACCATTTGAAGGGGGATCGCCTTCACAGCCGCTGGCACTCCGCCGATACTGATATACTGCAGTGCCGCCCCAACCTTTTATATATATATATATTTAAGGAAAAATCAACGCAGCACTCTTTCTGTAAAAAAACGCAGTGTCTTTATTCACACATGTGACACAAAAATAGGCAACGTTTCAATCCCCTTCCGGGATCCTTCTCAAGCCAAGTGCCCTTGGCTTGAGAAGGATCCCGGAAGGGGATGGAAACGTTGCCTATTTTTGTGTCACATGTGTGAATAAAGACACTGTTTTTTTTACAAGAAGAGTGCTGCGTTGATTTTTCCTTGAATATACAAGCCTATGGTCAAAGGCGAGACGCTTGCACCTGATAACCTCTAAAGTGAGTGCTGCTGGATTTCATATAAAATATATATATATATATATATATTTATATATATAAAAAATCTGCATCTTCCTGCCATGTAGTGTCTCCTGACCTTGCTTCTCATTTCTTTATTGTCCAGGATTCTTGTTTATTAGTATTATTTTGCAAACAAAGATATAAGGAAAAAAAAAAAACTAATTAAGCTCTACAGTCTGAATACAAAACACTCATTCTCTATTTACTAAGGGCCTAGATTTACATTTACATGGGTTCTCTGAAGAGAACCAAATTAAAGTAGATGGGCCCCGTTATTACAGAACTGTGTTTCACTCAAGTGTGTAGAGGGTTAATGAAAGATTGTTTTTGATTGGCTAAAATGTGATCACATTACTTCTTTCTCAGTACCTTGCTAAAAACGCATTCTAACCCTACTCAGATGCTACCTTGGTCAGAATCATATTTACTATTGAAACTGTTTCACTCAATTTCATAGCATTTTAAGCATTGTCCGATAATGACTCCGCAAGAAAATAGCTTCGCAGCAAAACGGGGCATGACCTCAATGCACCTTCATGCTCCAAAATGCATAAAAGACCAGGGTTATAGAACTAGCCATAATAAATCTCAAGTATCCCCTTAAAAATATTTAAAAAATTCTGGCGATGGTTTTGCAATGGCTTTCTTTTTGCAGGATGAGGTGACATTTTCATTGGTAGTCTTATGCTTTTGGTGAGGCGAGGTGACAAAAAAATGGCTAGATCATTTTATAATTTTATAATATAATGATATACATATATATATATATATATATATATATATATATATATACACACACAATTTTTTTTCCATACATCCCCCACCCTGTATTTACTTAATCTGTGACTTGTTTGGAAGTTATATCACTAGATATAAAAAATAAGAGAGATATTTACAAAGTGTAATCCAGGTAGTGTCTGTCTTATTGCCTTGGGCATCCCCTTTGCAGCCAGGAACACGGATCATTAGATCTCCCAAACAATCTTCATATTACATTACTGGATATCCTGGTACCATGTATAATAGTAATTTTCTATACCATATAAGCGAGCTTCCGCATTTGAAACATAAAAATATATTTTACTTGAGAACCCTTTAAAGAGGTCAAATTGAGATGCAAGGAAACTTAAATTAATTGAAATGAATAAGTAAATGTTATTCTGAAAATGTGGTGGTATTAAATTTTGCAGGTATTAGCTGAATTCTTTCCCTTGACGTTCAATATTTCATTTTCAGCATAATAGCAGTTTCCAGTTTCTTTCAAATTCACTGTTTCTTGAACTCATTCTTTAAGGCATGAATGAAACTCTGGAGGATATTATTAAAATCTTCTGAATTTCAAAACTCAAAAGACCAATTAATAATCTGCATTGCATATAAAAAAATCCCTTTGCATAGTTTAAATGAACCGTTTGATTTTATATCTGTCTACCTATCTATCTATCTATCTATCTATCTAAAAACAAATGATTAGGCATCACTCCAGTGCCAGTGAAGGGAGCTGCTGCCTTATCATTTGTTTTTGGATATTATCTATGGATTTTTGCCTGAAGTCCTGGAGGGATTGCACCCAACCTCACTTCTGACTGTGCTGCTGCTATTCTTTGTTTTATCTATCTATCTATCTATCTATCTATCTATCTATCTATCTATCTATCTATCTATATATCATCAATCTGAAGCTCTTGCCACTACAATACAGTACATTACCTATGTGGTGTGGCTCCTCCTGAGTTGCATCACGGACACTGTCCTCATGATTAAGCTGGCCATACACTAGGGATTTCAGATTACCTTTTTTTTAACTATAGTATTTGCCATCCATGGTCAGTCTGTAAAGTTATTTTCTTGGGGGAGAAATCCATAAGTTAAAATGACAATATGGACAAAACTACCTAAATTGTGATATACATCCTACTGTGGGCTTCCATTTTTCATTTGGCCTAAGTTTGAAAGTGGCAGGTTTGATTGGGTGGTGCTGCCAGTATTTCCATTTAAACATTTTTTTTATTGTTTTTATTTTGTTTCCCAAATATTCAATAGAAAAACAGAACCATTTATATTTCTGCCATATACTGCATGTACATTCACTGTATCACTAGGGCTAGGTTCACACCAAATTGGGGCATTATTTTCAGTGTGCAGATTTGAAAAGTGGCTGTATATATATATATATATATATATATATATATATATATTTTTTTTTTTTCAATGATTTACTGCATGCAACTGAATGCCTTCATGGATATATCTGCCATCATCTTCCAGAGTAAAAAATAATAAGCCACCAAGACCCACCCACTATTTGGAAATCTTGTTGTGTTCGAAAACTAGTTAATTGCCAAACATAGTGTGATATAATATTATAGGTACAATGACATTTATTTGTCTGGAATATTCAAATAAATTCACCAATGAGTGAACTTTTGCAAGATTCAATTCAAATTACTTTGTCATGAAATGCATTTCTTTGTAAGTACTAGGTGCAATGACTGGAAGTGGCGATTGCGCTTCTCCCTGTCATTGTACCCCTCAGATGCCGCGTTCATAGCTGATTGTGGCATCTGACAGCAAGATTACAGTATTACGGTGTCAAAAAATAAAATAAAAATATTAATGCTTACGTGAGCCTTTTGGCTTGGGCGCTACCATCTTGATTGAAGGTCTGACACAAAATCTTGCTCGGCCCGAGATTACGTCGTCATGCCGTCCGCTGTGGTGACATCATACGTCACCACGCACTAGATTTTGGCCAAGATCTTCAAGCAAGATGGCAGCGGCCAGCCTGTCGCAAGCAAATGGATCAGGTAAGTATTATGTATTTATTTATTTTACACTATTTCAGGTTAAGGCCCCATGCACACGGCCGTGTTTCACGGCCATGTGCGGGCCGTGGAACCGCGGCCTGGATCCCTCCTGAGAGCAGGAGCGCACGGCGTCACTGGTTGCTATGACGCTGTGCGCTCCCTGCTGCCGGCACAGTACAGTAATACACTGGTATAGATCATACCAGTGTATTACTGTATTGCGGCGGCAGCAGGGAGCGCACGGCGTCATAGCAACCAGTGGCGCCGTGCGCTCCTGCTCTCAGGAGGGATCCAGGCCGCGGTTCCACGGCCCGCACACGGCCGTGAAACACGGCCGTGTGCATGGGGCCTAAATCGATTTGCTACCGCTAAGCACAAGGGAATTCAGTTTTGTGGCAAATTGAATTTATCCTGAAATTTGCTCATCAATATTCACCAACAATAAATAATGTTTACCTAATTAACTAGATAAGCACCATTGGTAAAATAGGGGAGCAAGAAAAAAAATTGGGAAGTTCATATTTTCTACAACTGTAAGGGCTTATTGACACAGATGAATTGTTCGGTGGAATTTTTAGGGATAGACACTGCGCAAAAATTCTGGCAGTAGTCGCGTGGTGTCTGTCTTCCACTATTTTCACTGGTTGGCAGGGCTGCAGTTCGCAAGGCGGCAGTTTAACCACCCCAGCCCCCCTAGCTTAAACACGCTTAATGACCAGACCACTTTTTACAATTCTGCACTACACTACTTTTACCGTTTATTGCTCAGTCATGCAACTTACCTCCTTTTCTTCTCACTAATAGAGCTTTCATTTGGTGGTATTTCATTGCTGCTCACATTTTTACTTTTTTTGTTATTAATTGAAATTTAACAAAAAATTTTTCAAAAAAATGACATTTTTCACTTTCAGTTGTAATTATTTTTTTTTAAAAACGACATCTATATATACATTTTTCTCTAAATTTATTGTTCTACATGTCTTTGATAAAAAAAAAATGTTTGGGTAAAAAAACATGGTTTGGGTAAAAGTTATAGCGTTTACAAACTATGGTACAAAAATGTGAATTTCCGCATTTTGAAGCAGCTCTGACTTTCTGAGCACCTGTCATGGTTCCTGAGGTTCTACAATCCCCAGACAATAGAAAAACCCCAAAAATGACCCAATTTCGGAAAGAAGACACTCTAAGGTATTTGCTGATGGGCATAGTGAGTTCATAGAACTTTTTATTTTTTGTCACAAGTTAGCGGAAAATTATGATTTTTTTTATTATTTTTTTCCTTACAAAGTCTCATATTCCACTAACTTGTGACAAAAAATAAAAACTTCCATAAACTCACTATGCCCATCACGAAATACCTTGGGGTGTCTTCTTATAAAATGGGGTCACTTGTGGGGTAGTTATACTGCCCTGGCTTTTTAGGAGCCCTAATGCGTGAGAAGTAGTTTGAAATCAAAATGTGTAAAAAAAAGCCCTGTGAAATCCTAAAGGTGCTCTTTGGAATGTGGGCCCCTTTGCCCACCTTGGCTGCAAAAAAGTGTCACACATGTGGTATCACCGTACTCAGGAGAAGTTGGGCAATGTGTTTTGGGGTGTCTTTTTACATATACCTATGCTGGGTGATATAAATATCTTGGTCAAATGCCAACTTTGTATAAAAAAATGGGAAAAGTTGTCTTTTGACGAGATATTTAATTCACCCAGCATGGGTATATGTAAAATGACACCCCAAAACACATTGCCCAACTTCTCCTGAGTACAGCGATACCACATGTGTGACACTTTTTTGCAGCCTAGGTGGGCAAAGGGGCCCACATTCCAAAGAGCACCTTTAGGATTTCACAGGGCTTTTTTTACACATTTTTATTTCAAACTACTTCTAACGCATTTGGGCCCCTAAAAAGCCAGGGCAGTATAACTACCCCACAAGTGACCCCATTTTGGAAAGAAGACACCCCAAGGTATTACATGAGGGGCATGGCGAGTTCCTAAATTTTTTTATTTTTTGTCAAAAGTTAGTGGAATATGAGACTTTGTAAGAAAAAAAATAAAAAATAAAAAAAAAATATTTTCCGCTAACTTGTGACAAAAAATTAAAAATTCTAGGAACTCGCCGTGCCCCTCACGGAATACCTTGGGGTGTCTTCTTTCCAAAATGGGGTCACTTGTGGGGTAGTTATACTGCCCTGGCTTTTTAGGGGCCATAATACATGAGAAGTAGTTTGAAATCAAAATGTGTAAAAAAAAAAAAAAAAGCCCTGTGAAATCCTAAAGGTGCTCTTTGGAATGTGGGCCCCTGTTCCCACTTTGGCTGCAAAAAAGTGTCACACATGTGGTATCTCTGTACTCAGGAGAAGTGTGTTTTGGGCAATGTGTTTTGGGGTGTCATTTTACATATACCAATGCTGGGTGAGAAATATCTCGGCAAAAGACAACTTTTCCCATTTTTATATACAAAGTTGGCATTTGACCAAGATATTTATCTCACCCAGCATGGGTATATGTAAAAATACACCCCAAAACACATTGCCCAACTTCTCCTGAGTACGGCGATACCACATGTGTGACACTTTTTTGCAGCCTACATTCGCAAAGGGGCCCAAATTCCTTTTAGGAGGGCATTTTTAGATATTTGGATTCCAGACTTCTTCTCACGTATTAGGGCCCCTCTAAAATGCCAGGGCAGTATAAATACCCCACATGTGACCCCATTTTGGAAAGAAGACACCCCAAGGTATTCAATGAGGGGCATGGCGAGTTCATAGAAGATTTTTTTTTTTGGGCACAAATTACCGGAAATTGTTTTTTTGTTTTTTTGCACAAAGTCTTCCTTTCCGCTAACCTGGGACAAAAAGTCAAATCTTTCATGGACTCAATATGCCCCTCAGCGAATACCTTGGGGTGTCTTCTTTCCGAAATGGGGTCACATGTGGGGTATTTATACTGCCCTGGCATTTTAGGGGCCCTAAAGCGTGAGAAGAAGTCTGGCATATAAATGTCTAAAAAAATTTACGCATTTGGATTCCGTGAGGGGTATGGTGAGTTCATGTGAGATTTTATTTTTTGACACAAGTTAGTGGAATATGAGACTTTGTAAGAAAAAAAGAAAAAAAATCAATTTCCGCTAACTTGTGCCAATTTTTTTTCTAAATTTAGCCTTACAGGGGGGTGATCAATGACAGGGGGGTGATCAGGGAGTCTATATGGGGTGATCACCCCCCTTGTCATTGATCACTCCCCTGTAAGGCTCCATTCTGACGTCCGTATGTGTTTTGCGGATCCGATCCATGGATGCGTGGATCCGTAAAACACATGCAGACGTCTGAATGGAGCCCTACAGGGGGGTGATCAATGACAGGGGGGTGATCAGGGACTGTATATGGGGTGATCACTCCCCTGTCATTGATCACCCCCCTGTAAGGCTCCATTCAGACATCCGTATGTGTTTTGCGGATCCGATCCATGGATGCGTGGGTTCGTAAAACACATAAGGACGTCTGAATGGAGCCCTACAGGGGGGTGATTAATGACAGGGGGGTAATCAGGGAGTCTATATGGGGTGATCACTCCCCTGTCATTGATCACCCCCCTGTAAGGCTCCATTCAGACGTCCGTATGTGTTTTGCGGATCCGATCCATGGATGCGTGGATCCGTAAAACACATACGGACGTCTGAATGGAGCCTTACAGGGGGGTGATCAATTACAGGGGGGTGATCAATGACAGGGGGGTGATCAGGGAGTGTATATGGGGTGATCACCCCTGTCATTGATTACCCCCCTGTAAGGCTCTATTCAGACGTTCGTATGTGTTTTGCGGATCCGATCCATGGATCCGTGGATCTGTAAAACACATACGGACATCTGAATGGAGCCTAACAGGGGGGTGATCAATGACAGGGGGGTGATCAGGGAGTCTATATGGGGTGATCAGGGGTTAATAAGTGACGGGGGGGTGTAGTGTAGTATAGTGGTGTTTGGTGCTACTTACATTGCTACCTGTGTCCTCTGGTGGTCGATCCAAGCAAAAGGGACCACCAGAGGACCAGGTAGCAGGTATATTAGATCAAAACAGCGTCTAATATACCTGTCAGGGGTTAAAAAAAAAATCGCATCTACAGCCTGCCAGCGAACGATCGCCGCTGGCAGGCTGTAGATCAGCTCGCTTACCTGCAGTTCCTATGAACGCGTTCCTGTGTGCGCACGTTTACAGGAAATCTCGCGTCTCGCGAGATGACGCGTATATGCGTCACTGTGCCTGGGACAGCCGCCTCTGGACCACGATCCTGCGTTAGGCGGTCCGGAGGCGGTTAAAGGCTATGCACACCTCCAGAAGCAAGTTTTGTTTATGATTGCATTTTGCACATTTTCTGCTAAAAATCATATTTTCAATCGGCCTTTATTGAAAATATTAAGCTGTTCTGTCACAAATGCTTAACTGTTTTTCTAACTGTATGAATGGTACTTTCACTTTGTCATCTAATAAACCTTATCTCTAAACTACTAAGAGGTCATAAACACCGTATTTTTCACCCCATAAGATGCACTAGCCCATAAGACGCAGCTGGGTTTTAGAGGAGGAAAATAAGAAAAAAATATTTTTCATTGCATCTCAGGTCTGACCACCAATCAGATCCCCAATGTTAATAAGACCTCAGATCAGACCCCAATCAGACCTCAGATGACACCCCCATATCTCATATCAGTCCTCCATGCTTCATATCAGCCCCCAGCCATATGTTAATCAGCCCCCAGCCATATATAACACCACGCAACAACAACAAAAACTCTCTGTCTGCTACTGGGCAAAAACCATTTGTCCTATGCTAATTCGAGTGTGCAGATTACAAATCCGAAATCAGAATTGTTGTAACATGTCACAAAATTTTGCTATGCATAAGTATGCCTAAATAAATGAAGCACTTGCAAAGCATTGAATAATTTTGAACAGAACGAGTTTTACTCCAACAATTTCCTGACATCATAGTTTGCGTAGTAAACAGTGTAGGAAAATGTAATTGAATAACAAAATTTCAAAAAGTCTTGTTTTTTCGGTTTAAAAGTCTTACTTGGACAAGTACTGTTAAAAGTGCTTCAGGCATCTGCTTTTGCATTTGTGAACAGTCATATTTTCCCATTGCAAAAACCAGCAGTAGTCCCCCATCATGTTGGGATTCCAGCGGCCTTGATACCTGTTCTCCATTGTAGAAATATCTTTATGGAACCGCTCTCCATGTTTGTCATTTACGTGTCCCAAATTGGGTGGGAAAAAATCAAGATGGGAATGTAAGAAATGCACTTTCAATGACTTTAAGCAGCCAAGTTGTTCATATGCTATAAGCATGTTGTCTACTAATTCAGCATAGTTTGCAGCTTGTCTGTTCCCAAGGAAATTCTGCACTACTAGCACAAATGCATCCCAAGCTGCAAGTTCCAGAGGGTTGAGTGTTGTTCTGAATGTGGCATCATGCATTAGTTTGTTGATTTTGGGGCCAATACAAATTCCAGACTTTATTTTAGCATCAGTTTTCAGTGTGCTAAACTTCTCCTTCAAATACTGGAAAACATTTGCATTACAATCAAGTGCAATTACAACATTTTTCATTAAACTAAGTTTATTGTGAAGTGATGGAAGATAAACTTGAAGTGGATCGACTAGTGATTTGTATTGTACATTGTACTGACTGAAGGCAAATGTGACTCCATGTTGTCTTCTCTATGTACAGAATTGTTATATTATAATAACTCACCTACACACTTCACATCCCCCCTGCTGTGAGTTAGGTTCACTTATCTGTCTCAGGACAGATTCTGGGAATCTCCCAGAAATAGAACAAATGTTTTGTCTCATTCAGGGTCATTTGGCACAACTGCGTACGTTCTTATATGTGACGTATTACATACCCATAAAAGGGATGTTCCAGTGGTATCTGTATGGGCGTCAATGTTTATAATTTATGATTGGTTTAACGCTGTTGTTGTGCAAACTTTTCTGCTGCCTATATGAGGCCAAGCAATAGCATAATAAAATTAGTGTGTTTCTCAGTGATGTGTGTGTCTATTATTGCCAACTGAGAAACATCTCTCCTGACGTCAGTGTCTCAAACCAAGGTTGTCGTAGAGGTCCAGAAAGGTCCGAATCCTTTAACTGACCAACTGTGTGCTCGACTCTGAGGGGCCACTCTCTCATTTTGTAATGATTGTTGTCATCACGACTGTTCCATAGGCACAAGAAACACATATGCTTTGTGTACCCTAACTGTAGGCCAAGCAGCAATGCTACCACTTTCTGGTCAGAACCAAATTTTCCATTTATGTTCTGAGTATTTGATCATTTTCAAAATTAACTCCATAGAAGCATGAGTCTCTTTTATTCCAACCGCCAATGGAACAGATGGTTTTTCGTTACCAGTGTGCAACAAGATAGCTTTCAGACACTGGATTTTCTACATTGTGTGGTACTGGTTTAACCTCCTCCCGTCACACTAACGCCGAAAGGCGTCAATGCTGCGGCGCTCCCAGGTCACACTAACGCCAATAGGCGTCATCTCGCGAGACGCGAGATTTCCTGTGAACGCGCGCACACAGGCGCGCGCGCTCACAGGAACGGAAGGTAAGCGAGTGGATCTCCAGCCTGCCAGCGGCGATCGCTCGCTGGCAGGCTGGAGATCCGAATTTTTTAACCCCTAACAGGTATATTAGACGCTGTTTTCATAACAGCGTCTAATATACCTCCTACCTGGTCCTCTGGTGGTCCCTTTTGTTAGGATCGACCACCAGAGGACTCAGGTAGGTCAGTACAGTCGCACCAAACACCACACTACACACCCCCCCCCCCCGTCACTTATTAACCCCTTATAAACCCCTGATCACCCATGATCACCCCATATAAACTCCCTGATCACCCCCCTGTCATTGATCACCGCCCTGTCATTGATCACCCCCCTGTCAGGCTCCGTTCAGACGTCCGTATGATTTTTACGGATCCACGGATACATGGATCGGATCCGCAAAAAGCATACGGACGTCTGAATGGAGCCTTACAGGGGGGTGATCAATGACAGGCGGGTGATCACCCATATACACTCCCTGATCACCCCCTGTCATTGATCACTCCCCTGTAAGGCTCCATTCAGACGTCCGCATGCGTTTTGTGGATCCGATCCATGTATCCATGGATCCGTAAAAAATCATGCGGATGTCTGAATGGAGCCTTACAGGGGGGGTGATCAGTGACAGGGGGGTGATCACCCTGATCACCCCTGTCATTGATAACCCCCCTGTAAGGCTCCATTCAGACGTCCGCATGCGTTCTGTGGATCCGATCCATGTATCCATGGATCCGTAAAAAATCATGCGGATGTCTGAATGGAGCCTTACAGGGGGGGTGATCAGTGACAGGGGGGTGATCACCCTGATCACCCCTGTCATTGATAACCCCCCTGTAAGGCTCCATTCAGACGTCCGCATGCGTTTTGTGGATCCGATCCATGTATCCATGGATCCGTAAAAAATCATGCGGATGTCTGAATGGAGCCTTACAGGGGGGGTGATCAGTGACAGGGGGGTGATTACCCTGATCACCCCCTGTCATTGATAACCCCCCTGTAAGGCTCCATTCAGACGTCCGCATGCGTTTTGTGGATCCGATCCATGTATCCATGGATCCGTAAAAAATCATGCGGATGTCTCAATGAAGCCTTACAGGGGGGGTGATCAGTGACAGGGGGGTGATTACCCTGATCACCCCCTGTCATTGATAACCCCCCTGTAAGGCTCCATTCAGACGTCCGCATGCGTTTTGTGGATCCGATACATGTATCCATGGATCCGTAAAAAATCATGCGGATGTCTGAATGGAGCCTTACAGGGGGCTTGATCAGTGACAGGGGGGTGATCACCCTGATTACCCTGATCACCCCCTGTCATTGATAACCCCCCTGTAAGGCTCCATTCAGACGTCCGCATGCGTTCTGTGGATCCGATACATGTATCCATGGATCCGTAAAAAATCATGCGGATGTCTGAATGGAGCCTTACAGGGGGGGTGATCAGTGACAGGGGGGTGATTACCCTGATCACCCCCTGTCATTGATAACCCCCCTGTAAGGCTCCATTCAGACGTCCGCATGCGTTCTGTGGATCCGATACATGTATTTATGGATCCGTAAAAAATCATGCGGATGTCTGAATGGAGCCTTACAGGGGGGGTGATCAGTGACAGGGGGTGATTACCCTGATCACTCCCTGTCATTGATAACCCCCCTGTAAGGCTCCATTCAGACGTCCGCATGCGTTTTGTGGATCCGATACATGTATCCATGGATCCGTAAAAAATCATGCGGATGTCTGAATGGAGCCTTACAGGGGGGGTGATCAGTGACAGGGGGGTGATCAGGGAGTCTATATGGGTGATCACCCCCCTGTCATTGATCACCCCCCTGTCATTGATCACCCCCCCCCCCCCCCCCCCTTGGTAAGGCTCCATTCAGACATTTTTTTTGGCACAAGTTAGCGGAAATTTTTTGTTTGTTTTTGTTTTTGTTTTTTCTTACTAAGTCTCATACTCCACTAACTTGTGTCAAAAAATAAAATCTCACATGGACGCACCATACCCCTCACGGAATCCAAATGCGTAAACATTTTTAGACATTTATATTCCAGACTTCTTCTCACGCTTTAGGGCCCCTAAAAAGCCAGGGCAGTATAAATACCCCACATGTGACCCCATTTCGGAAAGAAGACACCCCAAGGTATTCCGTGAGGGGCATATTGAGTCCATGAAAGATTGAAATTTTTGTCCTAAGTTAGCGGAAAGTGAGACTTTGTGAGAAAAAAACAAAAAAAAATCAATATCCGCTAACTTATGCAAAAAAAAAAAAATATTCTAGGAACTCGCCATGCCCCTCATTGAATACCTTGGGGTGTCTTCTTTCCAAAGTGGGGTCACATGTGGGGTATTTATACTGCCCTGGCTTTTTAGGGGCCCGAAAGTGTGAGAAGAAGTCTGGGATCCAAATGTCTAAAAATGCCCTCCTAAAAGGAATTTGGGCCCCTTTGCGCATCTAGGCTGCAAAAAAGTGTCACACATGTGGTATCGCCGTACTCAGGAGAAGTTGGGCAATGTGTTTTGGGGTGTCATTTTACATATACCCATGCTGGGTGAGAAAAATATCTTGGTCAAATGCCAACTTTGTATAAAAAAATGGGAAAAGTTGTCTTTTGCCAAGATATTTCTCTCACCCAGCATGGGTATATGTAAAATGACACCCCAAAACACATTGCCCAACTTCTCCTGAGTACGGCGATACCAGATGTGTCACACTTTTTTGATGCCAAGGTGGGCAAAGGGGCGCATATTCCAAAGTGCACCTTTCGGATTTTACCGGCCATTTTTTACACATTTTGATTGCAAGGTACTTCTTACACATTTGGGCCCCTAAATTGCCAGGGCAGTATAACTACGCCACAAGTGACCCCATTTTGGAAAGAAGACACCCCAAGGTATTCCGTGAGGGGCATGGCGAGTTCCTAGAATTTTTTATTTTTTGTCGCAAGTTAGTGGAATATGAGACTTTGTAAGGAAAAAAGATAAAAAAAAAAAAATCATCATTTTCCGCTAACTTGTGACAAAAAATAAAAAATTCTAGGAACTCGCCATGCCCCTCACGGAATACCTTGGGGTGTCTTCTTTCCAAAATGGGGTCACTTGTGGGGTAGTTATACTGCCCTGGCAATTTAGGGGCCCAAATGTGTGAGAAGTACCTTGCAATCAAAATGTGTAAAAAATGGCCTGCAAAATCTGAAAGGTGCACTTTGGAATATGTGCCCCTTTGCCCACCTTGGCAGCAAAAAAGTGTGACACATCTGGTATCGCCGTACTCAGGAGAAGTTGGGGAATGTGTTTTGGGGTGTCATTTTACATATACCCATGCTGGGTGAGAGAAATATCTTGGCAAAAGACAACTTTTCCCATTTTTTTATACAAAGTTGGCATTTGACCAAGATATTTTTCTCACCCAGCATGGGTATATGTAAAATGACACCCCAAAACACATTCCCCAAATTCTCCTGAGTACGGCGATACCAGATGTGTCACACTTTTTTGCTGCCAAGGTGGGCAAAGGGGCACATATTCCAAAGTGCACCTTTTGGATTTCACCGGTCATTTTTTACACATTTTGATTGCAAAGTTCTTCTCACACTTTTGGGCCCCTAAATTGCCAGGGCAGTATAACTACGCCACAAGTGACCCCATTTTGGAAAGAAGACACCCCAAGGTATTCCGTGAGGGGCATGGCAAGTTTTTAGAATTTTTTATTTTTTGTCGCAAGTTAGTGGAATATGAGACTTTGTAAGAAAAAATAAAAAAAATAAAATCATCATCATTTTCCGCTAACTTGTGACAAAAAATAAAAAGTTCTATGAACTCACTATGCCCATCAGCGAATACCTTAGGGTGTCTACTTTCCGAAATGGGGTCATTTGTGGGGGTTTTCTACTGTTTGGGCATTGTAGAACCTCAGGAATCATGACAGGTGCTCAGAAAGTCAGAGCTGTTTCAAAAAGCGGAAATTCACATTTTTGTACCATAGTTTGCAAATGCTATAACTTTTACCCAAACCATTTTTTTTTTGCCCAAACATTTTTTTTTTATCAAAGACATGTAGAACAATAAATTTGGCGAAAAATGTATATATGGATGTCGTTTTTTTTGCAAAATTTTACAGCTGAAAGTGAAAAATGTCATTTTTTTGCAAAAAAATCGTTAAATTTCGATTAATAACAAAAAAAGTAAAAATGTCAGCGGCAATGAAATACCACCAAATGAAAGCTCTATTAGTGAGAAGAAAAGGAGGTAAAATTCATTTGGGTGGTAAGTTGCATGACCGAGCAATAAACCGCTAAAGTTGTGGAGTGCCGATTTGTAAAAAAGGGCCTGGTCACTAGGGGGGTATAAACCTGTGGTCCTTAAGTGGTTAAGAGCAGACTCAGTCAGGATACACAATTTGTGACTTGTTTTTCTTTAAATATCCATCTCAATGGTGATTTTTCTGCTCACGCCAAACCATAGGCACGGCAAAATCCATTCTTTTACTTTCCTTTCCTTTTACCATTCAGCCAATGCATTAGCCCAGAGTAACACACAGTGCAACAAACATGAGGTTCCCAGCTTTTATCTTGATCTCCAATTTTACAGTCAAAGTAATTCTTGTAAGCAAGACGCACTCCCTTTGTCAGATTCTTGTACTGATCATAAGTAGTGTATTTGCCACATATGTAGCAGAAATTGTCTGGATCGTTAACACATTTGCGTTTATCCATAGTGATAGCACTATAACAGATCACTTTATCAAAATCTGTTCAGCTTGCCTTATATACTTACTGCTGACATCAGCCTGAGTGCGTCCGAACAGGTCTGGACATGTCCATTGGAATATCTCCAATATAATGCATTAATATTATAACTGAATAGGCTTTGCACATATAACTTAAAATCTAGACGTGTCAGGCAAATTCTGAGTTCATATTTGGAATTAGCGCGCTCATTTTAGTATAAATCGTGTTTTTATCACAGCAGCAAAATCATTATAATCATCCCCCAATCATATATAATTCAGCCCCCAGCCATAATTCAGCAGCCCAGGCCTCAGATCATAAAATAAATAAATCACTTACCTCTCATGCTTCTGGACGCCGCCGCTCCTCACCGGCCACGATCTTCCTTCTCCTCCGTCGCTGTGCTGTGAACTAGCACGCACAGCGTGAGGTCACAGAGCGCATTCAAACTGAGCAATTGTTAACAAAATCTGCCATGTGAATCTATCCAAAGACTGATGGCCTCTCCTTAGATCAAGATGAGATCAATGGGGTTAGATGTCCCAGCACTCTCATTGACCATTTGTCATTTGCTCTAGATTGGGCACCTGAACAGCACAGCTTTGTGCACTAGGTAGTGGCTGCAAAATGGCAGCAGCACTGCACTACCTTTCATTACCACTATCCAGTGTATAGGGCTTTGCCATTCCAGGGCCTTTTCCAGAGCACAGGAGCCCTTTCAAACAGCTGGCCAATGGGGGTGCTGAGAGTCAGACCTCCATTGACCTGATATTGAAGACTTTTAGAATAAACCATCAATATTACAGTCCTTGAAAACCCCTTCAAACAAAGTCAAAACATAATATTATACATTTTCTAATAAAAAATAGTACAAGAGCCAATGACAACAGAATAAATGGTGCCATCTGTTTAGTGTTATAACTGTTAGAAATTGTGATATATGTATTATAGTTGACACAGAAATGAAAGTCAGCAACAATGCAGTCATTATGAAGACAATTATCTCGCTAATTATAGCATCTTCAGATTAGCTGCTGAGGATTAGCACTAAAATGCAATCAATGAACATATTTTGCATACAGTACTTCCCCATTAAAAACAACAAGATTGGAGAGTTTGAGATTTTTCAGTGACAAGCATACATTTCAGGAAAGGAATTAATTTGATACTTATGCTGCCATGTCTTCTCCATCATCCATCATTTTGGGGTAATTTTGTTGACATTTCATTTTGACAATTGGTATTTTATTTGGAATGAAAGTCTTCTTTTACATAGTTGACTTCTTCGTCTATGCTCCACATTCTTTAGATAATTATGTTTTAATGATTTGCATCCCTCATTTTCAGATTTTCAATTATATTGGAGCACTTGCTTAGTGTTGATGTTGTATTTTGGCTCCTGCTAATGGGGATGTTTTAGATGAGTAAAGCAAGCTCTTTGCCATTTATTCTCAAATATTTACTTGCATTATGGCAGCCATTGATTGCTTACTTATATTCAACAATGACCATGGGTAAAAAATACAACTTCAGGCTGCTGATGTTAAAATTGCTTCTAATCAGCAAAAAAATAATTACACCTAACTTAATATTCTTAATCTTGAAAAGTTCTGTAAACTTTAGTTTAACACAGTCAGCATTGCAACAAATTCTATGTCAGCACAGAAATGGTCCAAGTGCTGGTAGATGCACTGTGTTTAATCACATCACTCATAACACCATGATCTCTTTTAAACTGGGTTTACAGTGGAAAATACAGTATGTAAGATTTAATTTGACCTATTTTTGGCTGTCTTTTTGTGACCAGACATTTTTTTTTCTGGTGTTATTTGAAACCTATGGGAAAATTGACAGAAAAATACCATACATTGGGCAGGTTGCATTTTGAAAAACAAAGTAACAGAATAACACAAAACACAATAAAACATAAAAAAACTGAAATACTTTGTATGTATACTTTACAGACATGTTAGAACAACTTGGGGAAGCACTAGGATTGTCATTTCATAAACTCGTTTTAAACCACAGTGCACTGCATATAATGTGCCAAATGTATTAAAATGTGTATGCCTGGAAGCTTTTACATTTAATGACTGCAAGAGCTGTAATGATCTTGGCCATTACAAACCATATCAGGATCCCTTGTTGTTGCCAGTGCTGCATGTCTTATTTAAATATACCATTAGATATGTGACATTATTGAATTTTTACATTTATAAATTAAAGGTCCCATTGCAGCAATAATTAAAGGGGTTGTCCTGTCTTTACTTAATAATGGCTTATCTTCAGGAAAAAACATCACTAGCTGATGGGTGGGGTCTGACACCACACACACCAGCTGATCAGATATAGCTTAATTGCTAGAAGTTGGTGCTAGAACTACACAGCATTGTCAGCCTTGTAGTGCAGGGAGCTCAATATTACAGTCCTGCTTTCAATGACGTCAATGGGAGCAATGCCCTAGTTATGACTTCCCTCCACTACAAGGTTGATGAAGCTGTGTAGTTCTGGTGCTGACTTCTGACTACGGAGATACATTCAAACAATTCATTTGAGGGGTGCCGTACCCCCATTTATCACTTAGTATATCACTT
The DNA here is from genome assembly GCF_014858855.1 of Bufo gargarizans. Taxonomy (NCBI): domain Eukaryota; kingdom Metazoa; phylum Chordata; class Amphibia; order Anura; family Bufonidae; genus Bufo; species Bufo gargarizans. The sequence continues at coordinate 221,259,339 of NC_058083.1, forward strand.
AGTAAAGGCTGAAATGCCCTTTTAAGAGACTTTCCTTGAGAATTGAATACCGTAGGAAAGAAAACGGCTAAAGTCAAGTTGGGAAAAGTTGCAGGTTAGAAATATTCTGGAAATAATTTCTTTTAACATTTTGAAAAAGTATCCTAAAATCCGACATACTATAATATACATTCATACAGCCAACACCTGCTACTACACTTTATAGCACCCATTGCATTATACAGTACCTTGCCTAAATGACAGAATATATCATTTGGAATTGTATGTGCATTGGCATTCCAAATTATCAAGACCAAACAAAATTAATAATTGAACTTTCTTGAAGACTAGAAGCAGTGCTAGCATGGGTTCTATGGAGGGCTATGATTGTATTAATTCTATGATGGAGTCCTACAGCCTTTTTGCTATTATTGAGATGTGAGGTCAAAACTGCCAAATGAACTGTGATTGAAAAAAATCATGGTTTAAAAAAAATAATTGATGTTACTTTTTGTCGTTGATCACACACTTGACCCCAAACCTATAAATAGATAACTGCAGCTTCAATTCTAGTTTATTGATTGGTCAATGTTAGTTTGGCATTGTGTTATTTGGATGGTATATGGTACGCCATAAGGATGATTCATTAACAGAAAGTACTGCATAGGACAATATTCAGTTTAATACCTATTAATCATGATTCCTTGGTCCAGTGCCACATTTTCCAGAGTCCTCTGACATCAGAGTGATGTATTTCTTCCCCAATGTCTTTTTAGCATACGGCAGTGGCTTTATCCCCTTCAGGACCCTGAGATTTTCCATTTTTGCGTTTTCGTTTCACTCCCCGCCTTCCCATAGTCTTAACTTTTTTATTTTTCCATTCACATAGCCTTATGAGGACATATTTATTTGCGGGATAAGTTTTACTTTCCAATGGCACCATTTACGGTTGCATACCATGTAGTAGGAAGCGGAAAAAAAATTCCAAATGGGGTAGAATTGGGAAAAAACGCAATTCTGATAAAGGTTTTTATTAGATTTTTTTTACACTGCACACTATACTGTAAAATTTACCTTTTATCTTCATTCTCCAGGTCAGTGCGGTTACGGCGATACCACACTTGTATAATTCTTCTAGCATTTTAATACTGAAAGAAAAAAAATTTTTTTTTTCATAACCATATTCTAAACCCTATAACTTTTTTGTAGTTATGTGTATGGGGCTGTGCGAGGGCCCATTTTTTGCAGAACAATGATACCAATTTGAAGTGTGTGCGACTTTTTTATCACTTTTAAGAAAATTATTGGGTATTAGAAGTAAGAAAAATGGCAAATTGTCTGTTAATTCCCCCCCCCCCAACGCCATTTGCCGTATTCCATTAATATTGTTATACATTAATTGTATGGTCATTTTTGCACATGGAGGTGCCCATGATGTTTATTTTTTTTTATTGGTTTATTGGTTACTCGATCTCAGTCGGGGAATGCTGTTATTGGAGCTGAAGTGTGACACACATTTGACCACGGCATCTGAAGGGTAGACTGTATGAGATCAGCCTAATGGCTGATAGCATACATGTGCCGCAGGTCTCTGCTATTTAAAATAGCAGAAAACCTGCGGCTATGGAGCCTGCAACAAGTACGAGCGGGCGCCATGTTTGGGGACCGGACTTCCGCCGTACATATACGGCAGAGGTCCTTAAGGGGTTAAGGTTCTTGATCTCAGGACAGGCACTTCTGATTTCCATAGTTTGAGTTTCTGTACTTTTGCTTCTGTATTTCTTACAGTTCCAGCACTGCTAATTGGTGTTCAGTGAATCGAAGTCCAGAAAGTGGACTTCCATCTGAATTGCAGGGAAAATTCTAACTGCGGCAAAGCCGAATTTCCTTGTGCTTCATGGCAGTGAATCGATTTTTCCTGAATGGCGGTAAAAAAACAAAACATGCTTACCTCATCCATTTCATCGCAACAACCTGGCCGCCTTCATCTTGATTTAAGATCTTGCACAAAATGCTGTGCGCGGTGGCGTATTACGTTACCACGCAGGGAGACATGATGATGTCATCATGGGCCAGGCAAAATGTTGTTTTAGATCTTCAATCAACACGGCAGTGGCCAGCTCATCGTGATCAAATGGATGAAGTAAGTATGATTTAATATTCTTTTTGTGTTTATTTTACTCTCTGGCATTAATGTCAGCTATTAACGCGGCATCTGAAGGGTACTACTTACAAAGAAATGCGCTTTGTGACTCAGTAGTTCACCACAAAGCAAATTTTTGACTGAAATTCGGCAAAGCAGCCGAATCACATTTTACAATACTTCGCTCATCACTACTGCTAAAAATGTTAAAGGTCCATGCCCATCACTGCCCTACTCCTTCAGGTGGGCATGGCTGCCATCTTCCTAACTAGTTCCATAGCTTCAGGGCTATATCAAGCTGACAGCTCAAAGGGAGTGATTTTTCTGCTGCAGCTAAGGGGGAATGCCCATGCTCTCCCGATCACAACTGAGGAGACAGTTGAAGGATGAAACTGAGCATGTGCGGCTTTCTCAGTGAGCAGAAACATTTTATTCAATAGCTCAGTGGCTATGCTATTTTTTTTTATTGTATGTAATTACAAAAGAACTCAGATCCAGGTGCTGGTTTGAAAACTGTAGAATATTTTTCGTGGGACAACCCCTTTAATAACTAGTCTAGGACTATTGTATGTGTAGAGCAGAGAGAAATCTAATGGAATAAAAGCTGACTTCCACAGACCTTTTTTTGGCTAACCCTTGTTGGACTTGAGTACTGTTTTCTCCTTCATTTACATGTCATTGCAATAATGGAGGATGATAAATTTATCTGTCTGGCTCACAGAAAATGCTAGTAGAGGAAAGTGATTTTTAGCTTCTTTGACCCTGACACTATGATAAATTGCTTATTGTCTTCATTAAAATCCTTTACTCTGGTTACCGAGATACCACACATATGACATTTGTAAAGTCAACCAGACAGTTGTCGAGAGGCAGAAATCTGATCTAATGTAATCAGTCTTCATTCAGTGGCATCTTTTTGTGCAGCTGTGAGCATTCATTTAAATGATGATTCATCTGTAATGATATTATTTGTGAAAGAAATTGTTTGCCAAAAACTGTTCATGCTGTCATCTAACACATGCTACTTCTTACAAGTGAAGTGTATATCCCTAATTATAGCAGATACTGTGTTGAGCATTGGATCCTGGTGTGAAACATGACATTCCACAGTCTGTTAGAGGACTGAATAAGAGATGACCTTTTAACGTGACAATGCCTTCCATTTGGACGTCTGGGTAGTTTCGGTATGGCAAATGGAGGCCTATTATAGTTACGTTGCCCATTGTATAAACATTGGCACTGCTGCTGATAATAAGATTTAGATTCCAACTGAAATCAAAGTGTCATAAGTCAGTCAATGCATGGTGTGCTGACAGATGTATTATTATAATTACAGAGGTACTGTGCATAGATTTGATTTTCCACTCTACTTGATAATCACAGCATGCTTGCACTAGAAATACCATTAGGAACCTCTTTGTTACAAATAAATATGTGTCATGCATTACAGACTGGCTAAAAATGTTTATTCGCCTTTCTTGCTTAGTCTGGAGCAAACCAAATTGTGAATACAAAAAGGGAACCATGGTGTCATGGCACATAAATATGCACAGTAAAATATATCTTACCTGTATAAAGGTGACTGTGGTATATTCCAAGAAACTTCTGGAAAGGCAGGAGACCATATTGAACATCTTGATTGGAGGTCGATCTAACAGCTTCAACAGATTACACCTTTAAAAGAAATAAAAATCCATTACTGGCGCATTCACGTAAGTACCACAGATCAGAAATCCCCCCCCCCCCCTTAAATTATTTATGTCGCGTTGCTCATAATTGAGCGGACTATTTGAAAAGTTGTTTCGGCTTTAATTGAGTCTATTTTATTGGCATTACATATACTGGTAACATGTTAGCACCGCGGCCATAAATCACCATTATACAAATAATAAATAATTAAATAATACAAAAAATTGTGATTCTTTATTTAATAAGTTCATATATTAACATCGGGCCTATGACACCATGTGATTTTTCTCTATGCTCTAGTGCAGTGATGGCAAACCTTTTAGAGACCAAGTGCCCAAACTTCACACCAAAACCCACATATTTATCACAAAGTGCCAACATGGGAATTTCCCCTGAATACTACAGTCCAGTATATCTTCCATGTACTTTTCGCTATAAAAGCCTGTTTACACTCAGTGCGCTGCCTGTGCTGTTCATAGTACGCCTGCGCTGATGAATGGCAGGAAAAGTCTAAGGCCGCCTGCACATGACTGTAGGTGTCCCGTTGCCATATTGCGGACCGCATTTGCAGATCCGCAATACATGGACACCGTTCCGTGTGCATTCCGCATCACGGATGCGGACCCATTCACTTTAGTGGGTACGCAAATCCAGAGATGTGGAATTGTGCGGAACGGAAGTACGGAACGGAACCCTACGGAGTGCTTCCATGGGGTTTCATCCCGTACTTCTGTTCCGAAAAAAGATAGAACATGTCCTATCTTTTTGCAGATCGTGGACCCATTAAAGTGAATGGGTCCGTGATCCACTGCGGCTGCCCCATGGTCGGTGTTCATGCATGGAGGAGGCCTAAGGCATATTGGTACACCATATATTTTTCCAGGGTGCAAGTGCCCACAGAGAGGGCTCTGAGTGCCGCCTCTGGCACCCGTGCCATAGGTTCGCCATCACTGCTCTAGTGTTTTATTTTCAAGGGAGCAAACGTTACCCCTTCAATTGCCAGCCAAGACAGGAAACTGGCCCAACAAAAACAGAATTATATAACAAAAGCCAGAAAACGATTTTATTGAAGCCATAAAAAGCCATTGAAAATGCTTTCTTCAGAAATAAGCCTGCATGGAACACAGTAAGTCCCACCGACATGATGCAAGCCATGGACTTACTATAAGAATGGGTTCTAAAATATGCCCCATATAAGTATCTGCTTTTGATAATGTACTGCAGAAAAAAAATGTGCAATGTTTACTATAAGAGCAGTGAAACTATGGAACTCTCTGCTAGAGGAGGTTGTGAGGAGGTTGTGAAGAACAGTTCATTAGACAAGCACAAGAATCACCATTTCATGACGTTTAACCCCTTAGATGATTTGGTCAATAGCAACCACAGCATCTAAGTAGGTTTAAATATTGAGCTGGCTCCCTCTCTCACCTATCAGCATCACAGCAAATGTGATTCTGCCTTCTGTAAATGCTTGTTAGGTCATAGCAGAAGCATTGCCTAATATTTTTCCACAGCATATTTACATAAGTAATACAGTGTATTATGTAAACAATAAAATGATCACATGTCAATATCCTCTTGTGGGAACTATTAAACCAGTTTAGTTTGTACAGGGACAGGTATTGAAGAGACAGGTATTCAAGTGGCCTGCGGCCTATGAGAGTGAATGGTGGGGCCAAGGACCATAGTTTCCATGCCCACGACACTAATCAATTGTATCACCATTCTGAGGATAGTGATACAGCTGAATCTGCTGCAACTACTACCTTCACCAAAGCCATAGATGTTTTAGCTGCCCACTGCCTCAACAATTGTCAGATGGGCAGTCTAACCCAATGCCATTAAAAACTATTTCCAAAAAGAACGGGGCACATCAAGATTAAAGTAAGAGTGCCGGCACACGGTATAAAACGCACTGTATGAATTCAAGAGAAAAAGAATACCGAGATAAAAGCCGCACATCTATAAAAGTATCACATTTATTGGAGACAACAGACACAACAAAGATTGGATTAAAAATATTGTATACAATGAATCTGGGCCATGTAAGTAAATCATGTAACATGCCCTGCCTGACTCACCACAAATCTGTAGGCAAACCCCCACACATACAGATGAACAGAAGAATATAATGCATGTAATCCATTAACAATGAAATTAGTGGAAAGCTAAATACTTATCATTAAAGATGACATGGTGGAGGTATGCGTGGTGGTCAGGAAACAAGCCCAACGAGTATCGCCAGACTCTGCTGGCTTCCTCAAGGCATTCCAGATTTGTGGTGAGTCAGGCAGGGCATGTTACATGATTTACTTACATGGCCCAGATTCATTGTATACAATGTTTTTAATCCAATCTTTGTTGTGTCTGTTGTCTCCAATAAATTTGATACTTTTATAGATGTGCGGCTTTTATCTCGGTATTATTTTTCTCTTGAATTCATTAAAAACTATTTCCAGTGTAAAGAAGAACAAGGAGTCCTAGAAGTGACAATATGGCTCCCACAGAGCCCTGATCTCAACATTATTGAGTCTGTCTGGAAGTATATGAAGAGAAAGAAGGATATGATCAGGCCTACATCCACAGAAGATCTGTAGTTAGTTTTCCAAAATGTTTGGAAAAACCACCCCGCTGAGTTCCATCTAAAACTGTGTGCCATTATTCCTAGAAGAATTGATGGTCTTTTGAATTCAAATGGTGGTCACACTAAATATTAATCTGATATACTTTTCTCTTTTGTTTCATTTTGCATTTTGTTAACTCTTCTAATTCTGAAAGTATTCTTAATTTGCAGAACTCTATGTATGGCATTGATTTTTCAACTTTTGACACACATAACTGAACAATAATGTGTTTGGTTATGAACAGAAGTTTTATTATGGATAAACTGTGCAAACATTTAGCGGGAGGTTAACACGCAAAGGTTAGCATATGAAAATGTAGAATATTCCTCCAAAATTGAAATCATTTTGGACACCTCCAGCTCATATGAAGCCAAGTGGCTTTAGAGCCAAGGTATTTTGGACATTAGTCAGCTGTTCTTTTATTAGGACAATATAGCCTATACACATTGGCTAAACTTTTCTATGATTTGTTATTGCTATCAGAATATTTCCCCAGAGAGGTTCAACCTACATTTGTTTTGTGAGTGAAAAACTGCGGGGCTACAGAATGTTTGACATAACATATAAGACAAACCCTTGCAATTGTCAGGATTGGTTATTAAATGTATAGCAGCAATAACAATTTTGAAAAAATCAATTCAGAAAAAAATATATAATCTATAATTCTTCTTTTTGTTAACTGATTAAAAACACACACTGAGACATATTTTTGTTTTTATCACCTTGGTGTCTATTATGGTGGAAGCCATGCTTTGTTTGATGTGCAAACAGCATTCCAGGTATTTTCTTTACAGTAAACACCTATACAAGAAAATTGAAGTGATAAAATGACCTATTGAGGGACATTTATCAAGACTGGCGGTCCCATATGCCAGTCTTGATCCTTCTGTGCTGGAGTGAGATTTATTAGGAGGCTCATTTCCTGCAGTCCGTATACCAGAATGTGGTCAACTGGAGTATACATCCGCTATAACTTATGCCAGATTCTGGTATAAATTAGAGTAGGTCTGGTGGGCAATGCTAATTCCCTGCCCCTTTTTTCACCACTTTAGAAAAGCGGTGAGACGTTTCTAAAGTCACAAATTATGGCGCACATATGGTTTGTGCCATAATTAGCAATTTCTTTACATCGCTATTGTGGCAAATGTACAGTAGTAAATGCCCCTCATTGCATGCTCTCTCGCAATTGCATAAGTAATTGTGTAGTGAAAGGAAGAAGGGATGAGGTGGTAAGTTGTGTCCATCACCTATTTTCAGTGGTGTGATATCTGTCTCCAGCTTTATAAAATGTTGCATTTCATTGTAATCTTGCCTTCCAATTATAATAAGATGTTAGCCTATTTGGAATGGTGAAAAATTCCCTGGTTTATTTTTGGTATTTGTTTTGTTCAAACACACAATATAGTTACATAATTTGATAGTAAAAAATGCATTTGTCTATCAAGTTCAATCAGGGACGGTAGATGATTTGGATAAAGGGAAGAGGTAAATTTTATAACTTTGTTTACAAGTATTACTATTGTACTTGTCTGATTTATAGAGAAGTTCTAAAGCTACCTCCAGGTGTTCACCAAAGCACGCCACAAGATTGGTTGGATGTGGCTGCTGCTGAATTAAACAAGCCAGAATCAAAACCAGGAGAGTCAGTAAAAGCCAAAACAGTAGTTACAGAGTTAATCCAGATACAAGACAAAGAGTCAAAGCCAGGATAATCGGTAGAAGCTGTAGTCAGTAGTCAAAGAATCACAATAACTTACAAGTAGGGGTGGGCGATATAGGCGATATAGGCGATATGCGATATGAATTTGGGCCACGATATGGATTTTCGCCATATCGCCTATATCGCCGGACCGCGATATGATCGCGCGCACCATGTTCTGAGCCGGCCGGCACAGCGGAGGGAGGAGGAAGGAGGAGGAAGGAGGAGGGAGTCCCTCCCTCCCCACTGTGCGCGGCTGCCGCTGAACACCAATGAGGACCGAGGAGGAGGAGGGGAGGGACTGTGGCCACTGCACTACCAATGAATGTGCCGGCCATATCCCTCAGGGTCCCCCTCCTCCCCCCCATCATTGGTGGCAGTTTGCAGTTCCGATCGGAGCCCCAGCAGTGTAATGCTGGGGCTCCGATCGGTTACCATGGCAGCCAGGAGTCACGCTGCTGAAGTCCTGGCTGCCATGGTATGTTAGTGAGCAGAGAGCAGCGCATTATACTCACGTGCGCTGTGGCCGGCGGTCGCTCCTTTTTCTGTCTGTGCGGCGGATAGCTAATGCTTACAGCATTAGCAATGCGCCGCACAGACCTATGAGAAGAAGGAGCGACCGGCGGCCACAGCGCACGTGAGTATAATGCGCTGCTCTCTGCTCACTAACATACCATGGCAGCCAGGACTTCAGCAGCGTGACTCCTGGCTGCCATGGTAACCGATCGGAGCCCCAGCATTACACTGCTGGGGCTCCGATCGGAACTGCAAACTGCCACCAATGGGGGGGAGGGACCCTGTGGCCACTGCCACCAATGATTAATACTGGCGAGGGAGGGAGGGGGGGGTTTGCGTTACCAGAGGGGGCAGATCAGAGGTTGGGGAAGGGAGGCAGATCAGAGGCTGGGGAGAAGATCAGAGGCTGGGGAAGGGGGGCAGATCAGAGGCTGGGGAGAAGATCAGAGGCTGGGGAAGGGGGGCAGATCAGAGGCTGGGGGGGGGCAGATCAGAGGCTGGGGGGGCAGATCAGAGGCTGGGGGGGGCAGATCAGAGGCTGGGGGGGGCAGATCAGAGGCTGGGGGGGGCAGATCAGAGGCTGGGGGGGGCAGATCAGAGGCTGGGGGGGCAGATCAGAGGCTGGGGGGGGCAGATCAGAGGCTGGGGGGGGGCAGATCAGAGGCTGGGGGGGGGGGCAGATCAGAGGCTGGGGGGGGGCAGATCAGAGGCTGCGGGGGGGCAGATCAGAGGCTGCCGCCATGGTCAGCTCCCTGCTGTTGTGTGCACTATGCACAGGGCAGCAGGGAGAGTGTAAAGTCCTATTCACCCTAATAGAGCTCTACTAGGGTGAATATGACAAGGGTTCTGGCCCTTAAGGAGGCCAATAGTTAATAAATAAAAAGTAAAAAATAAATAAAATTTAAACCCCCCCCCCCCCCCAATATAGAAAACAATATATCGCAATATATATCGCATATCGCACATGCTTAAAATTATATCGCAATATAGATTTTAGGCCATATCGCCCACCCCTACTTACAAGCAGTAAGTGCCTGACTTAAATCTGGTATTGGATGCCAAGCCATAGACTTGATTGGCAGTCAAGCAGAAGCTTGGCTGGTTGGCATGTCCACCCTCCTGGAACACTTGTGCACTGGAACGTGACTGGATAAGTTCCTGACAAGTGTTGATCCAGCACCAAAGTACTCAGGTGCTTGAGTAGAACACTTTGGGGTGCTCGGGTTCTCTACAGACCATATAAAACATTAGGGGTTAGGGTCTGCTGCTGAGCTGACCATCTAAAACATTAGGGGTGAGGGCCTGCTGCTGATCTGACCATCTTAAAAATTAGGGGTGAGGGTCTGCTGCTGATCTGACCATCTCAAAAAATAGGGGTGAGGGTCTGCTGCTGCTGATCTGACCATCTAAAACATTAGGGGTGAGAGTTTGCTGCTGATCAGACCTTCTAAAACATTAGTGGTAAAGGTCTGCTGCTGAGCTGACCATCTAAAACATTAGGGGCGAGGGCCTGCTGCTGATCTGACCATCTAAAAAATTAGGGTTGAGGGTCTGCTGCTGATCTCCCCATCTAAAACATAAGGGGCGAAGGTCTGCTGCTGATCTGACCATCTAAAACATAAGGGGTGAAGGTCTGCTGCTGATCTGAACTTCTAAAGTATTAGGTGTGAGGATGTGCTGCTGGGATCACCATCTAAAATGTTAGGGGTGAGGGCCTGCTGCTGATCTGACCATCTACAAAATTAGGGGTGAGGGTCTGCTGCTGATCAGACCTTCTAAAACATTAGGGGTGAGGGCCTGCTGCTGATCTCACCATCTAAAAAATTAGGGCTGAGGGTCTGCTGCTGATCTGACCATCTAAAACATTAGGGGTGAGGACCTGCTGCTGATCTCACCATCTAAAAAATTAGGGCTGAGGGTCTGCTGCTGATCTGACCATCTAAAACATTAGGGGTGAGGGCCTGCTGCTGATCTGACCATCTAAAAAAATTGGGATGAGGGTCTGCTGCTGATCTGACCATCTAAAACATTAGGGGTGAGGGCCTGCTGCTGATCTGACCATCTAAAAAATTTGGGGTGAGGGTCTGCTGCTGATCTGACCATCTAAAACATTAGGGGTGAGGGCCTGCTGCTGATCTGACCATCTAAAAAATTTGGGATGAGGGTCTGTTGCTGATCTGACCATCTAAAACATTAGGGGTGAGGGCCTGCTGCTGATCTGACCATCTAAAAAAATTGGGGTGAGGGTCTGCTGCTGATCTGACCATCTAAAACATAAGGGGTGAGAGTCTGCTGCTGATCAGACCTTCTAAGACATTAGGGGTAAGGGTCTGCTGCTGATCTGACCTTCTAAAACATTAGGGCTGAGGGTCTGCTGCTGAGTTGGCCATTTAAAATATTAGGGGTGAGGGCCTGCTGCTGATATGACCATCTAAAACATTAGGGGGGAGGGCCTGCTGCTGATCTGACCATCTTAAAAATTAGGGGTGAGGGTCTGCTGCTGATCTGACCATCTAAAACATTAGGGGTGAGAGTTTACTGCTGATCAGACCTTCTAAAACATTAGTGGTAAAGGTCTGCTGCTGAGCTGACCATCTAAAACATTAGGGGCGAGGGCCTGCTGCTGATCTGACCATCTAAAAAATTAGGGTTGAGGGTCTGCTGCTGATCTCACCATCTAAAACATAAGGGGCGAAGGTCTGCTGCTGATCTGACCATCTAAAACATAAGGGGTGAGAGTCTGCTGCTGATCAGACCTTCTAAAACATTAGGGCTGAGGGTCTGCTGCTGAGATGGCCATTTAAAATATTAGGGGTGAGGGCCTGCTGCTGATATGACCATCTAAAACATTAGGGGGGAGGACCTGCTGCTGATCTGACCATCTAAAAAATTAGGGTTGAGGGTCTGCTGCTGATCTGACCTTCTAAAGCATTAGGCGTGAGGGTCTGCTGCTGAGATCACCATCTAAAATGTTAGGTGTGAGGGCCTGCTGCTGATTTGACCATCTAAAACATTAGGTGTGAAGGTCTGCTGCTGATCTGACCTTGTAAAGCATTAGGGCTGAGGGTCTGCTGCTGAGATGGCCATTTAAAATATTAGGGGTGAGGGCCTGCTGCTGATATGACCATCTAAAACATTAAGGGGGAGGGCCTGCTGCTGATCTGACCATCTGCAAAATTTGGGGTGAGGGTCTGCTGCTGATCAGACCTTCTAAAACATTAGGGGCAAGGGCCTGCTACTGATCTCACCATCTAAAAAATTAGGGATGAGGGTCTGCTGCTGAGATGGCCATCTAAAATATTAGGGGTGAGGGCCTGCTTCTGATCAGACCTTCTAAAACATTTGGGGTGAGGGCCTGCTGCTGATCTGACCATCTAAAATATTAGGAGTGAGGGCCTGCTGGTGACCCTCTAAAACATTAGGGGTGAGGTTTTGCTGCTGAGATGACCCTCTAAAAGATTAGGAGCAAGGGCAGCCTAATAAGCATGTTTATATGATAGAGGAGGAGGAGGACGACGAGAAAAGGAAGATTGAACCATATTCCCTTTTTGGGGTGAAATTTAAAGTGCCTTTATGTTCTGCTGCTTTCCTCTGGTGGAGTAGAGAAGTCAAGAGCAAACCAGGCCTTGTTAATTTTGATAAGATTCAACCTGTTAGCATTTTCAGTTGATAGGCTGTTGTGCTTATCAGTTATTATGCCCCCAGCAGCACTAAATACCCGCTCAGAAAAAACGCTGGCGGCAGGGCTGGCAAGCACCTCCAAGGCGTAGAGCGCCAGTTTGTTCCATGTGTCCAGCCTGGACACCCAATAGTTGTAAGGCACAGAGAGATCACTGAGGACGCTAACACGGTCTGCTACGTCCATCTTCCAAAACTTTTCCCTCCCTGTGACACTTGGCCACACATCAGGGTGAGGGCGCTGGCGGGGTATCATGAAACTGTCCCAGGCCTTGGAGAGTGTTGTTCTGCCTCTGTTGGAACTGCTGTGTGTTCCCCTTGTCTCCCTTTTTCGGTTGCCCAAGGAACTAGGTACTCTGCCGCCAGCTTTGTCAGCTGGAAATTTGGGAGCAATTTTTCCACAAGGACCTTCTGGTATTGCACCATTTTGCTAGCCCTCTCCACCACAGGAATGAGTGATGAGAAGTTCTCTTTTTAGCGGGGGTCGAAAAGGGTGAACAACCAGTAATCGGTGTTGGTCAAAATGTGTATAACGCGAGGGTAACGGGAAAAGCAGCATAACATAAAGTCAGTGCTGTACTCGTCAGGAGGATGACTCTCAATCTCCTCATCCTCTTCCTCCTCTTCGGCCCATCCACTATTATTTAATGTTAAAGCACCATTCATTCCATAGCGCTGTACATATGAAAAGGGGTATTCATACATAATATAGGCAATTGCATTAATCATAAACAAGACAAGTTACAAACTGGTACAGATGGAGAGAGGGCCCTGCCCGTTAGGGCTTACAATCTACATGGTATGGGAGAAGGACACAGTAGATATGGGTGAAGTTGGTCATGGCGGTATGGCAGCAGTGTTACTGGTTGTAGGCTTGTCTGAATAGGTAGGTGGGGGTGTGGGGGATGCACAGGAGAAATCTTGGAGGCGATTGTGGGAAGAGGTGATAAGAGGAGAGGAGAGAGGGAGGTCTTGTGAGGATCGGAGAATGCATGTGGGGAAGTATCGGGAAGGTAGCTCAGAGATGTAGGGAGGGGACAGGTTGTGGATGGCCTTGTATGTATTTGTTAGTATTTTGAACTGAATTCGCTGGGCAGTGAAGAGCCAGTGAAGGGATTTGCAGAGGGGAGAGGCAGAGGAGTAACAGGGTGAGAGGTGGATTAGTCGGGCAGCAGAATTGAGGAAAGATTGGAGGAGTGCGAGAGTGCTAGATGGAAGGCCACAGAGGAGGCTGTTGCAGTAGTATAGGTGGGAGATTATGAGGGCATATACAAGCATTTTCGCAGATTCAAATTTAAGGAAAGCGCGGATGCGGGAGATGTTTTTGAGTTGGAGGCGGAAGGTGGTGGAAAGGGCTTGGATGTACGGTCGGAAGTAGAGGGCAGAATCCAAGGTCACTCCAAGGCAGCGGACTTGGTTGACCGGGGAGAGTGTGCAACGATTCGTGATAGGTAGATCTGTTGGAGGGGTTAATAAACCTGCTATAGGTACTGCCCTCTGTAGCCAAGGCAACCATCTCCAGCTCCTCCTCATCATCATCATCTAATTTGCTCTGAGAAGACAAACTGAGGGTCGTCTGGCTATCACCCTGTGTACTGTCTTCCCCTTCCGCTTACGTCGCAATTGTAAGTGCTTCTGCATTGCTGCCAGACCAGCTGTAGATGACTTTCGGAAATGGGCACACACGTGGCACACCTTCACCAGTAGCTCAGGAAAGTTGGGGTCGTTTTTGAGAAACCGCTGAACCACTAAGTTGAACACATGGTATGTGTGTGAGCTTGCTGAGCTCCAAAGCCGCCACCAAGTTACGGTCATTAACAGACACAACCATGTCTGGTTGTAGGTTGAGAGGCGATAGCCACAGCTCAGTCTGGTCCCTTATACTTTGCCACAGCTCTGCGGCGGTGTCCTGTATGCCACCTAAGCAAATTTGTTTCAGCTCGGCCTGTTGCCGCTTCCACACTGCAGTGCTACATTGCTTCAAGCTACTGACTGATGGCTGACTGGTGCTGCTAGATGAGAATTCGGAGGTGGAAGTAGAGGAGGAGGTGGAGGAGGAGAAGGGATGTTGCAGCCACTAATGTGGGTGGTGGTGGAAATCCTGATCTAAGTAGGGCCTGCAATCCTTGGCGTCAGTAGCACCTGTGCCATCTCAGGGTACGAATCGCTCTCGGCCTCCACAACGTTCACCCAGTGTGCAGTCAGGGAAATGTAGCATTCCTGGCCAAAAGCACTTGTCCATGTGTGTCAGTCGTTAAGTGGACCTTCCCAATAACTGCGTTGGTCAGGGCACGGGTGATGTTACGGGACACATGCTGGTGTAAGGCAGGGACTGAGTAACAATGGACCGCTGCCGCCATCAGGTTGCGGAAAGCCTCAGTGTCCACAATCCTAAATGGCAACATTTCCAGGGCCAGCATTTTGGAAAGGTGCGCATTTAGTGCTATGGCCTGTGGGCGGGTGGCTGGGTATTTGTGCTTTCGTTCAAAGGCCTGGAGTATGGACATCTGTACGCTGTGCTGGAACACAGAAATGGATGTGCTAGCTGATGGTGCTTGCAAAGGTCCAGGTGCAGGACGGGAGGCATCCGAGCCTGCGTCTTGGATAGGGGATTGGCTGGCATGTAACACGGTTGAAGAGGAGGCAGTGGTGTGACCCGCAGACACTGATTGTGGACCCAGGCATTCGTCCCACCTATTAGGTGCTTTGATGCCATGTGGCGGATCATGCTGGTGGTGGTGAGGTTGCTAGTGTTCACGCACCTGCTAATTTTGGTACTGCACAGGTTGCAAATGACAATTCTTTTATAGTCCACACTTTTCTCAAAAAAGCGCCAGACTGCAGAATACCTACACCTTGGTAAGGGAAATTTCCGCAAGGGGGTGCTCCAGGGAATAGTTGCAGGCCTGTTTGGTGTCTCCTGCCTTTTCCATTTTGCCACCCCACTGCCTCTTCCAGCCTGTTGCGGTGCTGTGGATCCCTCCCCCTCTGTACTGCTGTCCTCGTTTGCTTGCCATCTTCCCAGGTTGGGTCAGTGATTTCATCATCCACCACCTTCTCTTCCACTTCCTCACTCTGGTCATCCTCCTGACTTGTTGACCTAACCACAACCTCACTTATTGATAACTGTGTCTCATCCTCATCATCAACCTCTTGAGACGCTAATTGCGGTTGACTTATTGGCAACTGTGTCTCATCATCATCATCCACCTCGTGAAATACTAATTGCCGTTCCCCACCATCATCTTTTTCTGACTGTGGATGCTCAAGAGTTTGGGAATCAGTGCACAAGATCTACTCATGTCACTCTTCAAGCAGGCTTGGCAAGAGAGACAAATAAAGGAATGGCGATGAAAAGAGCTCCTCGGAATATCCGAGTGTGGGATCACTTGTTTGCCAAGACTCTCCATGGTGGGAGGAAGGAGTATCAGGGAGAGGATTCTGTTGACCAGACTCTTGGCTACTGAGACTGGACTTTGTTGAATACAGGGTGGTGTTTAACGACTGGAAGCATGATCTGCTGCAATCCAACTAACCACCTGGTCCCACTGGTGTGACTTTGAGAGTGGTGTCCTGCGACGCCCTGCAAACAGGGACATGAAGCTAGGTATCGTGGATGAGTGTGTTTCTTGTGCTCTGGCAGCAGGCACAGTTTCACCGCTCAGGGTTACGGCCTCTTCCTGCACCATCAGCAGCACGGCCACTTCATCGTCCCTTACTGCTAGCCTTGAGCATATTAAATTATATATATGCTTGCAAGTATATCGCAAATAAATTAAACTGAATGTCTCAGATAATTAGGATGCTCAAACATAATACAGGAGATGTAGCTCAGGTAATGTCGCTGTCACTAGCGGCGAAAAAATTTAACTGAATGTCATTGATATTTATGATGCAAAAACGTTATACAGGAGATGTAGCACAGGTACGTAATGTCGCTGTCACCAGTGGCAAAAAAATTAAACTGAATGTCACTGATATTTATGATGTGAAAACATTATACAGGAGATGTAGCGCAGGTAATATCGCTGTCACCAGCGGCAAAAAAATAAAACTGAATGTCACTGATATTTATGATGCGCAAACGTTATACAGGAGATGTAGCGCCGTTAATGTTGCTGCAGTCACCAGCGGCTAATGTTATACAGGAGATGTAGCACAAGTAATGTCGCTGCTGTCACCAGCGGCTAACATTATACAGGAGATGTAGCGCAGGTAATGTCGCTGCTGTCACCAATAGCCAAACAATTGGATGCAATTTAGCGCACGTTGCGCTAATATATTTCGCAGCTAGACAAAACAGTAGTCCTTAAAAGGACTGTTGGGTCTCTAACACTTTTCAACACTCAAAACTCCCTAAAAAACCCCACAATTCTTCTTCCTACACTATCTGTCCCTTCTGCTGCAGCTCGCCCTGACTAAGTGTGAGCCGAACCGCGTGTCATCCGGTGCTTATATAGCACCCGATGACACGTTCCGGCCAACCAATCACTGTAATGCCAGTAACCAACATAGCCACAGCACTACTACACTACAGCAGCCAACAAACGTGCGGGGAGGAGACTCGAGTAAAAAAGGTGTTTGTCTGAGCATGCTCGCCCAACACTATTCTTGACAAATATCAATTGTCACTAGGTCTGTGTTAGCAACAACTATCCATGAGTTTTTGGCTTAGTCTGCATTACCATTGCTAGAAAATGGGTAATAAAATGTAACAATCAGTGACATATTCGAAAGTATAGGAAAATCCAGCTCAAGAAATGGTGGAAAAATTTGTTTATTGCGGCATAAAATCTTCGACAGAAACAGGAATGTTCGGTTACGCGTTTCAGACCACTAACAAATATCGGTCCTTCCTCATGACATATCGAACTAGTAATGGGATCGCACCATATGAGCAGCTAACACAGCTGGCCATGCAATCAATCAACCACATGATCGTGAGGAGCTGCACACACGGTGCAATCACATATGTCCAATCAGTAAACATACACAGAGAAAATTAAAATCACATGTACTAACCAAAACACCTACACAAATATGTAGTTGATGCATATATAAAAGAACAATGGCAAAGCAATAGGATATAATAATAATGAAATATCTGAACACAGAAGGGAGAAAAGGAAGACTCCCCTAATAGTGTAAAATTAAATCATGTCTTTATTAAGACCTTGAGGCTGTCTTGAACCCAGCTGAAAAATCCAGTATGCCTCTCGATTAGGGTTGAGCGAAGCCGAACTGTAAAGGATTTTTGGACCCCGAACATTTCCGTAAAAGTTTGGGTTCGGTGTTCGGCACTTTTTGAAAGGCTGCATAGCAGCCAATCAACAAGCGGTTAACTGTCTGACCTTAGAAGCCATCACAGCCATACCTACTAATGGCATGGCTGTGATTGGCCAGAGCAGCATGTGACCCAGGCTCTATATAAGCTTGAATCACGTAGCGCTGCACGTCACTCTGCTGTTACAAGTGTTAGGGAGAGGATGCTGCTGGACTTGTGATTTCAGGGAGAGAATAGAAGAGAATCTAACAGAGCGATCTACAGAGAAATAGTTGTGTAGGTGCAGGGCACAATTGTTTTACCCTTCCCTGAGGCCATTGACCCCAAAAAATATAAACTTTTATAATTCCGTTAGTTAGGTGGGTGGCGGCAGCGGCCATTTTATGCAAGCTTAATGCACCAGCACTGCATCTGAGGCTTTTGGGACATTTTAAATCACCATTTTTTTTTTGGTAAACTACAACATCTGGATTAGTCAGTGTGCAATTTAAGGTATAAATACACCCATCATTTTCTGGGGTTTTAAAAACACATTTTTTCTTCAAAAAACAGTATTTTCCATATTTGCTATTGTTAAATTCAAGATAAAATCTATACAGCTTTCATATTCTGTTAACAAAAAAACTAATTTTTGGCAATCTACGATATCTTGATTAGTCAGTATGCAATTTAATTTAGAAATACACCCATGATTTTCTGGGGTTTGAAAAACACACTATTTT
The DNA here is from genome assembly GCF_014858855.1 of Bufo gargarizans. Taxonomy (NCBI): domain Eukaryota; kingdom Metazoa; phylum Chordata; class Amphibia; order Anura; family Bufonidae; genus Bufo; species Bufo gargarizans. The sequence continues at coordinate 221,277,673 of NC_058083.1, forward strand.
TTTTCAAAAACCTGTATTTTACAGATCTGCAAGTGTTAAATGCAAGTTTAATATCTACAGCTTTCATATTCTGTTAGCAAAAAAAAAAATACTTTTTGGGCAATCTACAACATCTGTATTAGTCAGTGTGCAATTTAAGCTAGAAGTACAACAATCAATTTCTGGGGTTTGAAAAACAAACTTTTTTGACCAAAAACACTATTTTCAGGCCTTGCAGCATCAGCACGTGTGAAATTACAGGCTTATATGCTGCTGTCAAATTCAGTTAAACAAGCACTCGTTTGGGCACAAAAAATTTAGCTGGCAGCCTTTGATGCAGATGTCATTGTGAGCTACACCCTTAATACATTTGGGTTACATTCACAGATTTTAAATACCGCCATTTGAATTCAGGCCTACACTGGTTCAGGCCGTGTGAGATACACCCTCTACATAAAGGGGTTTGATTCAGGGATTTGAAATACAGCCATTTGAAATACAGCCATTTTGGGCAAAGAAATATTTAATTCAGGCCTACACTGGTTCAGACCGTGTGAGATACTCCCTCTACATACAGGGGTTTGATTCAGGGATTTTAAATACAGCCATTTGAAATACAGCCATTTTGGGCAAAAAAATATTTAATTCAGGCCTACACTGGTTCAGACCGTGTGAGATACCCCCTCTACATACAGGGGTTTGATTCAGGGATTTGAAATACAGCCATTTTGGGCAGAGACTGGATTTGAAATACAGCCATTTGAAACACAGCTATTTTGGGTCAAATAAATATTTACTTCAGGCCTACACTGGTTCAGGCCCTGTGAGATACTCCCTCCACATACAGGGGTTTGATTCAGGGATTTAAAATACAGCCATTTAAAATACAGCCATCTTGTTCAAATAAATATTTAATTTAGACCTACACTGGTTCAGGTCCTGTGAGATACACCCTCTACATACAGGGATTGATTCAGGGATTTGAAATACAGCCATTTGAAATATAGCTATTTTGGGCAAGTAAATATTTAATTTAGGCCTACACTGGTTCAGGCCCTGTGAGATACTCCCTCTACATACAGGGGTTTGATTCAGGGATTTGAAATACAGCCATTTGAAATACAGCCATTTTGTGCAAAGAAATATTTAATTTAGGCCTACACTGGTTCAGGCCCTTTGAAATACTCCCTCTACATACAGGGCTTTGAATCAGGCATTTGAAATGCAGCCATTTGAAATACAGCCATTTTGGGCAAAGAAATATTTACTTAAGGCCTACATTGGTTCAGATCGTGTGAGATACCCCCTCTACATACAGGGGTTTGATGCAGGCATTTGAAATACCGCCATTTGAAAAACAGCCATTTTAGTCAAATAAATATTTAATTCAGGCCTACACTGGTTCAGACCATGTGAGATACCCCCTCTACATACAGGGGTTTGATTAAGGGATTTGAAATACAACCATTTGAAATACAGCCATTCCGGACAAAGATTTTTTTTTATTTAGGCCTACACTGGTTCAGGCCCTGTGAGATACTCCCTCTACATACAGGGATTGATTCAGGGATTTGAAATACAACCATTTTGGGCAAAGACATTTTTAAATTTAGGCCTGCACTGGTTCAGGCCCTGTGAGATACTCCCTCTACATACAGGGGTTTGATTCAGGGATTTGAAATACAGCCATTTTTGGCAAAGAAATAATTAATTTAGGCCTACACTGTTCTGGGCTCAAGACAGGGTAAAAACATTGTGCACTGCACCCACAAAACAAAATCTAGGTAGATCGCTGAGTTAATAAGCACTTCATATTAAATTATTAATTATTGATTATTTTCTATTCTCTCACTCACAGCAGCAGCATCCTATCCCTACACTAATCAGAGCAGAGTGATGTGCAGCGCTACGTGACTCCAGCTTATATAGAGGCTGAGTCACATGCTGCACTGACATTAGTAGACATGGCTGTGATGGCTTCTAAGGTCACACAAGTTAAACACTTGTTGATTGGCTGCTCTGCAGCCTTACAAAAAGCGCCATTAAAATCGCTAAACACCAAACCCAAACTTTTACTGAAAAGTTCTGGTCCGAGGTCCAAAAATCCTAAAGTTCGGGTTCGCTCAACCCTACTGATAACATTAGTGCAGCAATCTACAGTCAGAACCATGGCGTTAAAGCAGGATATAGATCTTATTACTGACAACTCTCACATGGTCACTGCATGCACTCTGTTCTGAATACAGTATATTGTGCAGTCTGCACAGTGAGCAGCCACTTTTCCCACACAGATTAGTATAGTGTGATAACACACAATGCTATGTACACATATAAGTACACAGTGGGGGAGATTTATCAAAACTGGTGCAAAGGAAAACAGGCTTAGTCACCCATAGCGATCAATCAGATTCCTCCTTCCTTTTTCCAATGAAGCTCTGAAAAATGAAAGGTGGAATCTGATCGCCAGGGGCAACTAAGCCAGTTCTACTTTACACCAGTTTGATAAATGACTATATATATATAAAAATGTCCGCACCCTCAAACACTTTATTCACCCCTGTGGTCGCAATGTTTTCAGCTCATTCACAGAGTCTTTTTTCAAACTATGAGCTAAAACCTTGCGACTAGTGTTGAGTGAACCTATGCTTCAAGTTCGGCGCACAATGTTCGGGTTATCTAAGAATTCCGTTATGGATTCCACTACCATGAACCAGAAGGGTTTATTCACACATCCACAACTATTTGGCATTCCGCAAACTGCAGATCTGCAAAACACAGACATCGGTCATGTGTGTTCTGCATTTTGCAGACCGCACATGGCTGGCACTATGATAGAAATGCCTATTCTTGTCGGTGGCTGTGGACAAGAATAGAACATGCTCTATTTTTTTGCGGGGCCGCAGAACGGAAGTGCGGATGCGGACATGCGGAAGTGCGGTGCTGTCTGCATCTTTTGCGTCCCCATTGAAAATTGCGGAACAAATGTGGATTCATTATGCAGACGTTTGAATGGACCCTTAGTTATGGTCCATTGAAGCGGAATTCATAATGGAATTCTTACATAACCTGGACCTGAACCTTTGTACGCCAAGTTCGCTCATCCCAAGTTGCGACCACAGGGGTGAAAAAAGTGTTTTTCTTTTTACTAATTTTTTTTGTGAGAGTGCTGCCATTTATTTTTATTTTTATAGACCCCTTTCACATGAGCGAGAATTCCGCGAGGGTGCAATGCGTGAGGTGAACGCATTGTAACCGCACTGAATCGGGACCCATTCACTTCAAAGGGGCTGTGCAGATGAGCAGTGATTTTTACGCATCACCTGGGCGTTGCGTGAAAATCGCAGCATGTTCTATATTCAGCGTTTTTTTTTTTACGGAACGCAGGCCCCAAAGCAAGCAAGTGCGGATGCAATGCGATTTTCACACATGGTTGCTAGTAGATGATGTTAGTAAATTGATTAAAGTCAATTTACTGTATTATTTTCCCTTATAGCATGGTTATAAGGGAAAATAATAGCATTCTTAATACAGAATACTTAGTAAAATGTTGCTTGAGGGGTTAAAAAAAAACATAATTAACTCACCTCATCCAATTGGAAGTGCAGCCGGCATCGTCTTCTTTCTTCTTCTTTGAGGACCTGCAAAAGGACCTTTGAAGTAATCGCGCTTGGTGACGTCAGTGCAGGTCCTGCTGAATTAATCTAGAAGGATCTTCATTCAGCAGGACCTGCACTGACATCACCATGCTAACCACATGGTGAGTGTGATTACGTCATCAAAGGTCCTTTTGCAGGTCCACAAAGAAGAAGAAAGAAGATGATGCTGATGAGGTGAGTTAATTTTCTTTATTTTTTAACCCCTTAAGCAACATTTTACTAAGCATTCTGTATTAAGAATGCTATTATCTTCCCTTATAACCATGTTATAAGGGAAAATAATAGCATCTTCACAACACCGAACCCAAACCCAAATTTCGGTGAAGAAGTTTGGGTCTGGGTACCACATTCAGTTTTTTATCACGCACGTGCAAAACGCATTGCACCCGCGTGATGAAAACTGAACAACGCAACGCAATCGCAGTCAAAACTGACAGAAATTGCGTGCGCACTCAACTCCCGCAATGCACCCAGACGCATCCGGAGCAAATCCGGGATGCTCGTGTGAATTGGGTCCTATTGTCCTGGATTTCTTGCCAGATACATTGGCCTGCACCTCCATATTTATATTTGGCCTGATGTGTGCCATTGTATGTGTGTATATATATATATATATTTGTGGGAGGAGCTAAGCGAGGAACAGAATAGGCATTCGGACTGTCCTAACCCAACTGGCTGGAGTGTGCCCGGCGCCAGTGACGAGGTAAGGCCTGAATAGTGGCCAAAAGAGAACCGGTACGTAGCAGGGAGTGAAGCATTTATTGAAGCATAGTGTGAACTATAATGCCAAGAACAAAAGGCTCTGGAGATCTCCGCCCGTGGATTCGGAATGTACCTTGTGAAGCAGGACGACCGCCAACGACCCATCTTGCGGATGACATGCGCCGGTACCTGGTGACTTGATGCTGCGGATGCGGCCCCTATGCGGAAGGAGTGCCCGGATAGCGTGCTAGGGTTGAAACCCAGCCCTGCGGCCAGGGTACGGATGTTGGAGATGAACAGGGTTGAAGACAGGGGCCTACCGTTGATTGGGAGCAACGGGTCGTCTAGATCGGAAGATTGAAGGGAGGCCGGGAGCTCCTTGAGCACCTTGATAGGACACCAGCAGGTGGCCGTAGGGAAAAGTCCACCTCTGTGGGAGGACCGGTCTGACTGGTCTTGAGGATGGGATGGATAGGATGAAGTGATCAGAGTGCCAGGTGAGATGTCGCCTGAGCAGTGTTGTGCGGGAGATGGCGCTGCAGGTGAACTCCCCGGGCCTGAGGAACCCATGGAGTAGGGTGCAATGTGTTATTGGAGCATCATGGACCCATGAAGCCCAAAGAACGAAAGGCTCTGACAATCTCAATTCGTGGATTGGGAATGTACCTGGCGTAGCAGGACGACCGCTAACGACCCATTGCGGATGACGTGGCCGATACCTGCTGACTGGATGCTGCGGAAGCGGCCCCTACGTGGGGGGAGTGCCCGGATGCCGTGCTAGGGTTGAACCCCAACCCAGCCGCCAGGGGGCGGATATCGGAGACAACTGGGCCGAAGAAGGGGCCTACCGTTGATCGGGAGCAACGGGTCGTCTAACGCGGGAGACTGGAGTGAGGCCAGGAGCTCTTGGAGCGCCTTGACGGGACACCAACAGTTGACCGTAGGGAAGAACTGCCCGGATGCCGCGCAGGGTTGCACGGTTGACCGTGCCGCACGTGAACTCCCCGGGTCTAAGAACCCATAGAACCCTGGTACATGGCTGCTTTGTGATGATGCTTGTTGAGTGCCCAAAAGGGAGACCGTCTAGGGCTACGGACAATCTGCGGAAAGCTCGCCTAACACGGGTTGCCTATGCACCTGGACCGCCGCGCTAACCCTGATGGCCTCGTCCACCTCCCCCCGAGGATGTTTTTTTTTTTTTTTTTTTTTTTTTGAGACTGAGGAGTCGGGAAGTAACAGACCTGCCCTGGGCATGATCGTAAACGCACAGTTGAGGAACCCTAACAGGGACTGGAGCTCCCACTTAGACAGGACCCTGGAACGGGGGCCTCAAGCCTGGCGAAAGCTGGAGCAACTAGCCCAGACCAAGGGGACGCCCTGAGGTCCCCTGATGATCAGGAATCAGGGTGCAGACTGCCCAGGTGAGACTGAGCAAACCATGACGTAGCAAAGAACAGGAGAAGGCCGCTTGAGTGGGAGCAGAGTACAATACCTGATGTAACACCAACTGTCAAGATAATGGGTGACCATGTCCAAACCCCCGTGATGCACCCGGATCCCATGCAATCAGGGATTCACACATGCGGAACCCGAACCGGGTAAACAGGAACCACTGGATACTGCCGGAAAAACCCAGAGCGTTTCAGGCAAATATAACGGATCCAAAGTGATTCAGGCAAATGTGTACCACCAGTGGGAAAAGACCTGAGCGATTCAGGCAAATATGAACAACCTGCGGGAAAAGACCTGAGCGAATCGGGCAAATGCGAACAACCTGCGGGAAAAAGACCTGAGCGATTCAGGCAAATGCAAACCTGTGGAAAAAGAGCTGAGTGATTCAGGCACATGCGAACAACCTGTGGGAAGAAAGACCTGAGCGATTCAGGGAATACGTAACCTGAGTGAATCAAGGAAATACACACAACCTGGAAATACCGCCAACCTGAAAGAGACAGGAAAATACCAAACCTGAGTGATTCAGGGAAATACGTAACCTGGGTGAATCAGAAAAAAAAAAACATACCACCTGGAAATACCGGCAACCTGACAGAGACAGGAAAATACAAAACCTGAGCGATTCAGGGAAATTGTGAACCCTGAATGATTGGGCACCTACATGAACCTGAGCGATCCAGAAACATGAACCCAGGCGAATTTGGAAACATAACCCGAGTGATTCAGGTAAATACATGAACCTGAGTGTTTCAGAGAAATGCATGAATCCGAGCGATCCAGGAAACACGTAAACCCGCGCGACTCCGGGGAATTAAACCTGGGTGAATGGGTAAATACGTGAATTTTTGAGCTAATCCGGGAAATACATGAACCTGAGGATCAGAAGGAACAGGATCACAACCTAACCGAATCAACGGACAGCGCTGCAGACTCCGGCGATACTGAAGACCTAGGAATGGCGGCTCGTGAAGAACGAAGGAAGGCTCCGAGCTGCGGAGAAGCGTCACACCGCTACTCGGCTGGAACTTACCTGAAACCCGCCCCCGTGGAGTGATCGGGCATGGAGGAGCCCTGCGACACAATTGATGATGGATCGAAATTCCGGTGGCCTGAGGCCTTGCTTACCCGAAAATAAGCTTGCGTTAGTACGAGACCCGGAGAGAGGTGCGATCTGGTGGCACTGGAAGAGGCGACGGAGAACCGGGATGCAGCCTGGGCGCCATGGCCAACTGCTGGGTAACCCTGGACAGCCAGAATAAGAGCCCGAAGTCGCGCCGCATGCAACAAACCTGCGGAAAACAGAAATCCAGGGAACACACAAGACCCGAGCGATCCAGGGAACATTACCCCTAAGTGAGTAAGGGGAGGCATAACACCAGAGCAATCCAGGGAACCTGGCCCCTGAGTCACCTAGGGAAGACATGACACATGCAATTCGGGAACATGACACCTGTGAATTGGAGAAAACATAACCCTGAGCGATTCAGGGAAGACATGGCACCTGCGATTCTTGGGTAAATGACACCTGTAATTTGGAGAAAACATAACCCTGAGCAATTCAGGGAAGACATGACACATGCGATTTCCGGGAACATGACACCTGCGATTTGGAGAAAAAACATGACGCCTGAGCGAATCAGGGAAGAAAACCATGCTACTGACTTTTGCAGTGAGATGAAGACCTATGAACGGGAGCTCGTGAAGACTAATACTTAACGCAGTGACAGGGTGTAACAGCAGCCTCGTGGCTGGATCTTACCTGGACAAGGAGGAAACTTTGGTGCAACGATGGTGGCTTGCTTGCAGCTCTGGTGGCCGAGGCCCTGTTTATGTGAAGAAATAAGCTGTGTTCGGACCGATACCCGGCGAGGGATGCGAACAGCTAGCCCCTCATGCAGCGAACGGGTGCGTGACCCTGACCCAAACGAACCTGGACCGGAACCGTGCCCGAGGGACTTAGGGAACACATGACACCCGGGTTTATACTGCACATGACACCTGACCAACACGGGGAACACATGCCCCCCGAATGAACAGGGAACACATGATCCCTGAACGCACAGGAAACACAAGACGCCCGGCCAACCAAGGGGGATCCATGATACCCGAGCGAACAGGGAACCACGTCCCCCGAATGAACAAGGGACACATGACCCCCGAGTGACCCAGTGAACACGCAACACCCACACGAAGCCGGGCAGACACCGCACCTGAATGACTGAGGGAAAACATGATATCTGAGCGATTCAGGGAAGACATTAACGCCAGAGCGAATCAGGGCAGATACCACCTGAGCAAACCAGAGAAGACATTACACCAGAGCGAACCAGAAAAGACATTACCCCTGAGCGATTCAGGGAGACATTGCACCTGAGCGATTCAGGGAGACATTGCACCTGAGCGATTCAGGGAGACATTGCACCTGAGCGATTCAGGGAGACATTGCACCTGAGCGATTCAGGGAGACATTGCACCTGAGCGATTCAGGGAGACATTGCACCTGAGCGATTCAGGGAGACATTGCACCTGAGCGATTCAGGGAGACATTGCACCCGAGCGATTCAGGGAGACATTACACCTGAGCGATTCAGGAAGACATTACACCTGAGCGATTCAGGAAGACATTACACCTGAGTGATTCAGGAAGACATTACACCTGAGCGATTCAGGAAGACATTACACCTGAGCGATCCAGGAAGACATTACACCTGAGCGGTCCCGGAAAACATTACACCTGAGCGATCCCGGAAGACATACACCTGAGCGATTCCAGGATACATTACACCTGAGCGATTCAGGAAGACATTACACCTGAGCGATTCGGGAAGACATTACACCTAAGCAAACCAGGAAGACACTGCACCTGAGCGATTCAGGAAGACATTACACCCAGAGCGAACTGGGGAGACATCAACCCTGAGTGACCAGGTAGACATTACACCTGAGCGACCAGGGAGACCCGTACTGGAAAGATGCAGGAATCAGGGAAACGCCCCCCCCCTATCCTCCCCTGGGTGACTTAAGGGCGGCCGCACCGGCGGGAGGCCCAGGCACCGCCAGACCCCTGACCCCCGGAACGACCGTCCCCAATCACCCAGGGGGTGAGACCGGACAATGCACTGGTGTGGGCAGCAGTTGGCCGGCCTGGCATTGGAACCCTTTTTTTTTTTTCAGCATTGCGGGGGTTAACCGGAGCATGGCCCGAACAAGCCTGCTGAAACAAGAACCTTATCCCTTTTTTTTTTTTTTTACCACAGCAGTGCGGGGGTTAATATGCAGCAGGCCGGCACCCGGACGCCGGCCGCTGCCAGTCCCGGCGCCCCTGACCCCCGCACTGGGCTCATAGCACAACTTGTAACTGGAGGAGCGATTCCTCAGTTCAACAGTAAGTTCCACACTGCATGGAAGAATCGGCCCGGGTTGCCGTGAACAGTCCCCGCCAGCCGGCCAGCCTCCCCGCCCTCCCCCCGCCCCCAGGCGGCGCGTCATCTCGCGACGCCGAGCGCCGGAGGAACAGCACAGGGAGCGGGGGCGGGGAGCGGGGAGCCCCGCAATGAGCACCGACCGGGGCTGCAGCGGCGGGCAGAGCGGGGCTTGACGGGCAGGGTGCTGCCGACCCAGGGGACGAGGTGCCGGTGGCGGCGCGCCTGGCCAGCCGTAGCGCGGCCATACTTACCACAGGGAGTGCGGCTGGCTGCACGAAGACACACCGACGAGGCGACCGGAAGTGATGTCAGGCGCTGGGCTGCTGCTGCTCAATCAAACGAAAAAGTAAGCAACAACGGGCGCCCTCCTGCTTGTAGGAGGGGGTTTATAAAGGGTGAGCACGCTCCTCCCACAATTACAGGCTGCAAGCAGCCTTCAACATATATATATATACATATATATATAAAATTAGGGTTATGCCTCATTCACACGTCAGTGTTCGGTCAGTGATTTTGAACCAAAACCAGGTGTGGCTCTAAACACAGAACAGGTGCAGATTTTTCCCTTATTCCTTATCTCTGTGGAGGCTCCAGTCTTGGTTTTGGCTAACAATCACTAATGAAAATCACTGACCAAACACTGACGTGTGAATGAGGCTTTACTCCTGCAGTATATAAATCTTTTGCTAGAGGTAGTTGTACATTGTGTGTGTATATATATTACTCTTTTTGTGAGGCAAGGTAACCAAAAAATTTCTGTTTTGGCACAGTTTTCATTTTTTGTTCACCTGACAGGGTAGATAATGTGACATTTTTATAGAGCAGGCTGTAACGACGTGGCAATACCTAATATTTTTTTATTTTATTTTATTTGGGATTTACACAGATAAATGTTTTTGTGTCTCCATTTTCTGAAAGCCATCATTTTTTTTTTTTGGGACGATTGTCTTAGGTCGGGTCTCATTTATTGCGGGATGAGATGACGGTTCGATTGGTACAATTTTAGGAGACATATGCCTTTTTTATTGCTTGGTATTACACTTTTTGTGATGTAAGGTGATAAAAAAGACATTTTTGGCACATTTTTTATTTTATTTTTTTATGACGTTCACCAGATGGGTTAGATCACATGCTATTTTTAAAAAGCAAGTTGTTATGGTCACAGTGATACCTAATATGTGCATTTTTAAAATTGTATTTTCCACAATAAAAGCATTTTTGAAAAAAAAATCATGCATTTGTGTCTCCATTTTATGAAAGCCATATTTTTCTTATTTTTGGGCGATTGTCTTAGGTAGGGTCTCTTTTTTGCAGGATGAGATGATTGGTTTGATTGGTACATTCATTTTTGATCGCTTGGTAATACACTTTTTGTGATGTAAGATGATAAAAAATGGGTTTTGGCAATTTTTTTATTTTATTTTTTATGACGTTCACCAGACGGATCACATGATCTTTTTATAGAACAGGTCATTATGGATGTGGTGATACCTAGTATGTGCATTTTGTAAATAAAAATTTACACAATAAAAGCATTTAAAAAAAATAAAAATCATGTTTTTGACTGTTTGTCTCCATTTTCTGAAAGCCATATTTTTGGGTGATTGTCGCAAGTAGGGGCTAATTTTTTGCGGAATGAGGTGGCAGTTTGATTGGTGCTATTTTGATCACTTTTTGTACCATTTTTTGGGAAGTGAGGTGGGCAAAATTTTAATTCTATCATAGTTTTTTTAATGGCATCCACCATGTGGGGAAAGTAACATGATCCTTTTATAGATCAGGTAGGTTGTTATGGACGTGGTGATACCAAACATGTTTATCATTTTTTTTCTTTACCAATTATGTGTGCGGATATAGGAAGAAGCATTATTTTTTTTTTTACACTTTTTTGACCCAGAGTCAAGACCCACTTGTTTCTTGCAGATCCAGTGGGTCTGATGGCTCTATAATACACTGCAGTTCACAGTATAGTGTACTTTAGCAGGAGCTTGATCAGGCACAGATATACCATGGCAAACCGGTTGCCTGTGCAGCAGAGCAGCGGCCTGATGGTTAGCCCCTTCCATAAAGCAGGCCTTAAGGACCGGTTCATGGAATGGGTTAAACAGCCGACATGGGTGCTCGAGTCAGTGTATTTAAATCTAATTTAGCCTCTATTTCTGAAAGGTTTCCATCAGGATTTGAACTCACAACCTTCTACATTACAGCTAAGAATGTAAACCACTACACTATAGAGCTGCATGGCCAAAAAAGTTGTAAGTATTTCTATACAGCAGAAGTCTGATATTATTTTTTTTTATTTGCCATGCAGTTCTATAGTATAGTGGTTAACATTCTGAGCTGTAAAGTAGAAGATTGTGAGTTTGAATTCCGAAAACATAAAAAATTAGCAATATAAATACAATATAGTGTAGTGTTCCAAAAATGACATTCCTTTATAAAGGTCAATCAAATTTCATCAACTAGTATAATAAATGTGAATAAATACATAAAATTCATATAAACATATAATTCATAATCAGGTGAGAATGTTAATTACATAATTGGTGCACAGGTTCGTGATGAAAGCACCTTCGTCACTGGGAGTTGGAGAGGCCTGCTTGCCAGCCTCTTGCCCTGTGACTATGGCCCCTGGGACACTATTTGGGCATATTGGATTTCAAAGGCTCTGTTTCTGCCCCGTGGACTTTTTACTGGAACTATTTGGGGCATGTGACCATGTGCACGGTGGGGCCAAAATAAGACTTCCAGGAAATTCCTGAACCAATCTGGGTGATTTTTGGATAGGTTGTTCACCCAGATCGAGGCTATCAGGGGATGTAACTTTTATGGGGATATGTGGTGTTTTGGGGTGTTTTCTGTGGTTGGGAAAAATGTATATTTTATGCCTGTGTGTAATTAAGTCCATTGTGTTTGTTAAATATATCACCGGCAGAGTCCATTGTGTTTGTTAAATATGTCACAGGCAATGCCATTGTGTTGTTAATTGCATCACAGGCAATGGCTCTTCTGTTATTGATTGCATCACAGGCAATGCCATTGTATTTGATAAATGTATAGTTTTTGTGTTTAAACTGTAAAACTGTAAATTATTGGCTGCTATCTTATGTTCTCAGTTCCCAACCAGGTCCACGGGGGTGGTAACCTTGGTGGAAAATGTGAATAAAAGGCAATGCTTGTGTGGTCATAAAAGAGTTCCTGTTTTACCTTCAACATAGAGCCTCGTCTCATGTGTGTGGGTATTGCTATATGCTGTATACTCCCCTGGCTATAACCCCTAGCTCTTGTAAGAGCTGTTCCTGTTCCTTGTTCCTGTGGTGGTTATGGTATAGACCAGAGTGCTTGGAGCCCTCAGGAAGCACTAGGAGCATCCATCAACGGAGGTACCCAGTCGGGGTGCCAGGATATCCGTTACAAGGTGAATCCTAAAACAATAATTAAAAACACATAATTTGTCATGACCGTAGTGGATACCTTAGTTCACATAAGGATCTCGACATGGGTTCTGTGTCAGTGCGCTTGCGCAATATGTGCATCCTACTTCCGCTCCATTTGGAGCGCATCGTTGGAACGCACACATCACTTCCCCATGGGGACGTCATATTGTAATCGCCTCCCATGAAGTTAGGTGGCGCATGTATATTGACGTACTAAGAGTCACATGTATAACATAAGTCATGTGGCTAAAACCCATATGATCAAGCTCTTGGTAATCATCTGATATCCTACAGGCGCTACGACTCAGGGTATAGTCACATAATCGGATCAGTATAATCACATGATCGGATGAAAGGTCCCGAAGAACCTATATCTCAAATAACTTCTTCATCCCACAGGAATCCTGTGATAATAAAAACAGTATCTAAATAATATATATAGTGTGTATGTGGGAAGTGGATTCACTAGCTGTTAAAATAAGTAAGTAAGGGATGGATTAGTTTACTAAACGCAACAGTGGAGTCACCAGTGTCCAATCCCCTTTCCCATGTAAGAGGACAGCCGGTAATGACAGTTATGGTTGTCCCATATCCTATCTAGATACAGGAACTACCACAATCAGTCAGTTCCCTGTCACATTAAGAATGGGACGAAACAATACAAATATCGAAAAATCCACTGTGACAGCGGAGTCATTGACCCCAATATCTCTGAGGGTGGCTATGGTTATCTCATCTCTATGAATAGACACCAGACCCACCAATTGCCACCACACTCCATATCACTATGAATAAATTCAATAAAAGTAAAAGTAAATTGCCCATATATTACTAGATCCCAAATAGGACCCAAATGAAAATCCACTAAATCCCACATAATTGACTGAAATTAAGCATAATGATGCATAATATTACTAACTACAGCCCCTATGGGAGAAGAGGTTAAAAAGATACAAAGAAACTTATAGAACCTCAATTGTCTCTTTTATTCAAAGTAGTTCAATATCCAATGTATATCCTTATGTGTATCAAAGGTCTCCACTGGTCTTCATTACTTTTCTGTTTTATATTACATTATATAATATGCAGGAGATAACAAAAAAGCATATTGCAAAAGTTGCTCCCACATAAGTCCACAAGATGATGATATCTGACAGTTTTTAATGTATCAAGAGAAAACCCATACATCTAATTTCCTATACATCTGTGTTCAAGTACAAATCCATGATTTAAAATCTATGTTCAGTCCATTTGGTTTTAATGTATTTAATCTTACAATCCATTCAGTTTCTACTTTTTTAAGCGCCAAGACCCTATTTCCTCCTCTGCGATATGATCAATGATCATACACTTAATATCCTTCTCACAGTGACCTAATTCTGTGAAATTTTGAGAGACTGGTAGGTCCATCCGTTTTTTACGGATCGTGTACCTATGTTGGTTAAAGTGTGTTTTTAGATCTAATGTGGTCTCCCCTATGTATAATAATTTACCTGGGCCCCATAAGACATAAATGACATATGTAGTGTCACATGTCAGGAACTAATAATATTTATATTCCCTTCTGGTCATCGGATGTATGAAGGTAGCTCCTTTACATACATATTTACAATTTATGCAGTTTAAACATGGGTAGCAGCCCATTTTTGGGGTTCTTAAAAAAGTTTGTCCCGTTTTCTTTTGAGGCCCTATATCTGCACGTACCAATTTGTCTTTTAGATTTGTTGGGCGTCTATAGGACATAAAAGGTACGTTTTTAAACCCTTCTACTTTGTCTAAACCTGATTTTAAAATAGACCAATGTTTGTGGATAATATTCCTCACATTATAACTGTTTTGTGTATATGTCTGTGAAGCTTCTCATTTATCCAGGTCATGGTATATCTGTATATCGCCTCTACCCTGGGGAAGCCCCTCCATGTATTTATGGACTTCCTAAGATACATTAGGATGGGACCCCCCCTCAGGCCAAATGTCAGCAGCATCAACTCTGTGACCTACAATGTGGCAAAATACTTAGCCAGAATCCTAGCGCCCTTGGTTGGAAACACACATCACATACAGAACTCTCAGGATATCACCACCAAAATCCAGAACTTGGTATTAGGCACAGAAGAAACAATGGTCTCCTATGATGTTACATTCCTCTTCACCTTCATGCCCACTACAGAGGCAATTGAAACAGTTGCTACTAGACAACACCTTAGTCTGCAGAACAGAACTTAGCCCAGACCAAGTGTGTGCCTTACAGGACCTTTGTCCGAGTACCTACTTCAAGTATAAGGACAAGTTCTACAAGCAAAAACATGGCTGTGCTATGGGATCGCCAGTCTCACCTATTGTAGCGAACCTGTATATGGAGGAAGTAGAAAGGAAAGCCCTGACTACTTTCATGGGAATTAAACCGAGTCATTGGTTCAGATATGTGGATGACACTTGGGTTAAAATTTATAAACAAGAGTTACAGGCTTTCACAGACCACATCAACTCAGTGGATCTTAACATCAATTTCACGCAATAAGATATGCAGAACAACAAACTGGCGTTTCTGGACTGTCTTATAACAGTGGAAGAGGGAAGGAAGCTGGGAATAGAGGTCTATCGAAAACCAACACACACAGACCAGTACCTGCTATTTGATTCCCACCATTCTCTAGACCACAAACTGGGAGTCATCCAGACTCTACACCACTGGGCAGAGAAAATCCCCACCAGCACAGAGGCCAAGGCAAAGGAATTCAAACACCTCAGAGGGGCACTTAAAACTTGTGGGTATCCAGATTGGGCCTTTGTCAAAACAGAAGGAAGGAGAAGAAAGAGCACCAAGACTACCAGTGAGGGCGAGAAGCATGACAGACGCAAGAATATGGTTATCCCATATGTAGCTGGGGTGTCTGAGAAACTCAAAAGGATTTTTAATAAACATTACATCCCTGTCTGCTTTAAAGCCAGCAACAGACTGAGGCAACAACTGGTTCACCCAAAAGACCCAACGCCTAAACACAAGATGGACAACATTGTGTACGCAGTCCAGTGCAATGAGGAATGCTCAGAACTGTATATTGGCGAAACAAAACAACTACATCAGCGTATGGCTCAGCATAGAAGAGCCAAAACCTCTGGGCAAGATTCAGCCATGTACTTACATCTAAATGAAACAGGTCACACCTTTGAAGACAGTCAAGTACGTGTTTTGGATAAGGAGGCCGATTGGTAAAAACAAGGTGTGAAGGAGGCCATCTATGTAAAAATGGAGAAGCCAAGCTTGAATAGAGGCTGGGGGGATTAGACATCTATTGTCTGCCACATACAATGCTGTCTTGACACCTTTTTCTGGGAGGTCATTATCACCTACTGACTCCAATTAGGATATTGGAATCAACACCTTTGACCCCATGCTGGGTATTATGACCTCTGACCCCATGCTGGGTATAATTACCAAATGTTGATTCAGTTACATATTTATTCCCAGAGAATTCTTGTACAATCACTCAGAATTGAGAAAGCTTGTTGGAAGAACGAGTGAAACGTTTTCAAGAAATCTACAGTAAGTCCAGTTGCCTTGATTTATTCTTTACAGATATGTTTTGTGTATAGGTAGTAATTAGTGGAATTCTGTTTGTTGTTTTTTTTAAGTGTTATTCTGTATCAATAGATCTTCCCTATTGTACTCATCTATACTCTTGCTTTGTGTTTTCAAAATAGTTTTTGGGTACCCTCTCTCTCCAAATAAATTCTGCATCCTATTCAGTGTATGTTCAAGTTGTTCAGGGCAGCTAACAATTCATTTTGCTCTCAGAAATTGACTGAAAGGCAAAGATTTGATCATCGGTCTAGGGTGAGCGCTCCCAAAGTGCAATAGTGTGTTTCTATCTGTTGGCTTAACATAAATATTCGTTTCCACATCTCTCTCACTCACTATGACTTTTGTGTCCAAAAATTGGATTTCTCGTTTAGAAGATTGTATGGTAAACTTGATGTTCTCATCTATATTTTTAAGGAAAGAGAAAAACGCCTCCAATTCAATATCAGTACCAGTCCATATGAAGAAGATGTCAGCTATGTATCTCCACCACCTCAGCACGTTGCCAAAGTGGTGGGACACATAGACGCACATCTCCTCCAGGAAGGCATAAGTCTGTGCCAAATTTAACCCCATTACCGTTCCTCTCAATAGCTTAAAAAATAATCTCCAAACAAAAAAATAATTGTTTGACAGCATGTAATAAACTGAGTAAAAAATCTTGACATTCTGGAGTGTACTCTGACTTCTGAAGGAAGTGTCTGACTGCTTTAAGACCCAGTTCATGTCTAATAGAAGTGTACACCAATGCCGCACCCTCAGGTATTGCGGTATCTCTAACCTTCATAAAAAAGTCAAAGGTATCCTTTATATATGATTTTGCTGTAATTGCAAATTTGCGTAATACCTTGTCCAGAAACACTGAGATGTTACTGAACAAAGAATCACTAGCTGAAACAATCGGCCTCCCAGGTGGATTTATCAGGTTTTTATGTATCTTCAGCAGGAGATACAACATGGGTGTCCTTGGATGTATAATGGTAAAAAATTCTCTGAGTTTTTCATCAGACTTCCCTGTATGGCTTCATCCGACAGATATTTGATGCGCTTTTCTATCTCCCATTTTGGATCATATGTCAATTTCTTATATACCTGTGTGTAATTGAGTTGTCTCATTGCCTCGTCGATATATTTGTTAGTGTCCATGACCACGTCCGCCCCACCCTTGTCAGCTGGTTTGATGGTGAGGCTGTGGTCATGCACCAATTGGTCCAGAGCTTCACTTTCACTTTGTGTGACATTGGGATGTTGTAATCTCCCAGTGTCATTTATTTTTAAGTTGTTCAAATCAGATAATTCCAACTCAGTCCTTTTGACATGGTCTCCATCTTTGGGCTTTGATTCACATTTATTATAGTAGTTGATGACATTTGATTGACCTTTATAAAGGAATGTAATTTTTGGAAATTCACGGACACTATATTGTATTTATATTGCTAATTTTTAATGTTTTTACTTAATTATATTAATCATGTTAGCACGTCAATATACATGCGCCACCTAACTTCATGGGAGGTCATTACAATATGATGTCCCAATGTGGAAGTGATGTGTGTGTTCCAATGATGCGCTCCAAATGGAGCGGAAGTAGGAAGCACACATGACGCAAGCGCACTGACCCAGAGCCTACTCCAAGATCCTCATGTGAACTAAGGTATCCATTACAGTCATGACAAATTATGCGTTTTTAATTATTGTTTTAGGATTCACCTGTGCACCAATTATGTAATTAACATTCTCACCTGATTATGAATTATATGTTTATATAAATGTTATGTATTTATTCACATTGATGAAATTTGATTGACCTTTATAAAGGAATGTAATTTTTGTAAATTCAGGGACACTATATTGTATTTATATTGCTCATTTTTTATGTTTTTTACTTAATTATATTAATCATGTTGTAAATTGATCACCTTAATTATATGCTGCTATACACACTATGTGTATCACTGATTGAGGAAGTTTCCAGTGTGCGGACCAAAACATTGCGTTGGTGAATAAAATTCACATTTATTTTACTTTTCTGGAGTACCGTGGAATATTCTTTTTTCTGCATTTTTGGAGATTGGATCGCTTCAACATCCGCTGGCATCCATTTGTTTTTGGACCTTTAGTGATGTTTGAGCCATAATATATTTACATATATTATAATATATTATATATTCTAAATATATAATAATATATTTAAATATATTATGGCTAAAAACATATATATATATATATATATATATATATATATATATATATATATGTGTTTAAATTAAATTTAGCCTCTATTTCAGAAAAGTCTCTGATGGGATTCAAACTCAACCTTCTACATTACAGCCAAGAATATTAACCACTACACTATAGAGCTGCATGTCCAGTTACAAAAAAAATTATAAAATAAAAAATGAGACTTCTGCTGTATAGGAATACTTACTACTAGTATTCCTATACAGCAGAAGTCTAATTTATTTATTTTTAAGTAACTGGCCATGCATTTCTTTAGTGTAGTGGTTAAGATTCTTGGCTGTAATGCAGAAGGTTGTGAGTTAGAATCCTGCCAGAAACTTTTCAGAAATAGAGGCTAAATTAGATTTAAATACACTGGGGTGTTCCTAAGCACTGACCACATATATGGAGATAGCTATATATGGAGTCAGAGCAGGGACTCCTAAGCCGAACTAGAGTCCCGATGCCCTCCCCTCTTCAGAGCAGCAGGTGCCTGGTTTAATGCTTGGGTTCTCCCATTGACTTCCATTGTGTTTGGGTGCTCTATAGAGCACCTGTGCATCAGGAAGTGTTCTACTCGAGCACCAGAGCACACAAGAACTTTGGTGCTCGACCAACACTATGTAGATTATGTTCTGGGCTGGATTTTATTTGGACTGGTGGGTAGGTTTGTTAGTGGGATCTGCCAGTCCACACTCTTCCAGTACATTTACCTCGATTAGCTAAGGTGATTACAGGTAAGGCCTGATTTAATCAAGGATGGATAAAAGAACCCTGTGTATGAATGAAGAGAGAGGATTTGGAAAAAGAAGCCTACAAACGCTCTGTGTGGTGTCAGTCAGGAAGGCTGAGGGGCCACAAGGCTATGTGAAACCCTGAGTTTTAAGGGCCCAATAATGCCTGAGGAAAGAGGTTCGCACTGTCAGAGTCGGGAGGACTTCTGGATCATATCCCCCCAAAGGTACTAGTGTGGTCACAGTCAGGAGGCTGCTGGACCGTATGGCTGAGAAAAGCCAGATTGCACCCTGTGTGTGAATTGCGCTCTATAGGTGAGGTAGAGATGACCTATGTAATAGGTAGTGCCTAGACGGGCAGGTGTTTATTTGCGATGTTTATGTTTGTGCTGGTGCTGAAGTGGGAAAGCACCATTTGGACTTAAACCCCGTTGTCTGAGGAGGAATGAGTCATCGCCGCCCTGCTTGAGAGAGCGATCCCATACATTAGGTAAAACATCAGAATTAATTTATTCCGTTATCTCCCTTTTTTTTATAGTACAGTGCATATCTTATTTATTGTATGCACTTATATAGCACTACTATATTCCCCAGTGCTTTACAGACATTAGCATCCAACTGTCCCCAATGGGGCTCGCAATCTAAGGTCCCTATCAGTAAGTCTTTGGAGTGTGGCGGAAACTAGAGTACCCAGAGAAAACCCATGCAAACACAGGGAGAACATACAAACTCCATGCAGATGTTGTCCTTGGTCAGATTTGAACCTAGGACCGCTGCAAGGCACCAGTGCTAACCACTGAGCCACCGTGCTGCCCATCGTGACCTTATGATCTTATGATCTTAAACAGTGGAACTCCCTACCCCTATAATTTTGGATAACTGCTACATAATTAAAATGTTATTTTTTCATGACTGTATGTGCCCTATTCCCATTACAGCTCACCCATAAGGATATTTCTTACATTAATGCAACCTTTTCCATTTTTTTTATGAATAGAAAAACAAGCATGTATCTCACTGGCTAAATTGTTTGTCTTAAAAACAAACGGATATTGGTTTCCCTCATTGCAGAGGTTAAAATTTACCTTTCCTCATGTGGTATATTTCTGATTGGACTGGTCACACAAGTACCTACTCCAGCTATGCCTTGGAGAGCAAATTGGTGGCTCCATGAGATTTAGCATCATTGTTGAACATCCCCTACTCTGCATTTCTTCTGGATATTAAAAAGTGTTTGGTTTTTAAGGACGATAGCAACTTGGAAGGAAGTTCGTCATCAGTTCAAACTCTCCTTTCAAATATAAAAATACTTACCCTATGTGTTTTCCTGATGGCTCTCATTAAGTAAATTGCACAACATAAAGATAGGTCACTTCGAAAGTCAGACTATTTAGGGGTAAAGTTTACCCACAATAAATATTGTCAGCAACTACAATTGTAGCATCAAAAAAGTGCTTTTTAAATATAACCTGTAATCCCCAACATGATGCAGACTTATAATTCAAAAGGTTCCTGTTAGGGGGGCTCTATACTTGCCTGCAATATGACATCCTCTAACAAAAGAGTTGCAGGAGAGTATAGCTCCCCCTCCCGGTGTCCCAACACGTTTCTCCCATTGAAGGTTTCTTTAGGGAACAAAACCACCACAATAAACATAATAACCATGACAGGCACAATAAAAAATTGTTAAAATCGAAGCTGAAAATAAAACAGACAAAGAAATGCTCCACAGAAAAGTAGCCCCAGGTTTGGTGGTCAAATGATCAGGTCAATTGGTATGTCCCTTGCATCCAAAGCAAGACATATTCTACAAATACTTCTAGATGGGGAAATTAGGTATTAGGTCCTCTGGTATGAATCTAATGTTTTTAAGCTACAGGGATGTCAATGATAATAGGAGCTCACAAAATGGATGGCTGCTGTCCCAATAGACAATTATCTCTGCCCCACACACAGGCGGCAGGGAAGAGGCTCCAGTATCCCCAATAAATTATATTTTGGTAGTGTCTCCAGTTACTGAAACATAAGAGGATACTTCCACTGCTTTAAGTATTTATACGTGAATAAACCAGTGATTGTGCACTGTGTCATATTTCTGATAGTTCAATGTAACAGTATAACAATGAAAGCCCTAGAAAGTTGATTAATATAGGGTATCCTCAGAAGATAGGGAGGTGTTGATAGTCTTGTGTCTGTCTTTTGCAATACAGTTTTTTCTGCTAGGGAATGCTGCCTGATGGAGATTTAGATGCATGTTCAGTCTTCAAACGTTGTCTATGTAACACCTGGAGGACATAGGAGCTGTAACTACTGGAAAGCATTCTCCCCCACCCCCCTCTCCCTATCCTCTGAGGATACCATATATCCATCAACTGTCTAGTTCTCTGCTGCTACATATTAAAGGACTATCATGGTTATACTGTTACATTGAACTATCAGGAATGTGAGACAGTGCCCCATCACTGGTCTATTCACTTAAAAATACTTGAAGCTGTGAAAGTATCCCCATAAAATGATTTTTCTGGGATTTTAATATTCATGACCTATCCTTAGGAATTGCTTGGTCTTTGAGGTCTCAAAGACGTGCAGCATTAATAGTTTAAATGTGTTAAAAGATATTCCCTTTGGACATTATACACTGTAATAAAATTAATGCTAATAATTAAAAAATATTTAGCATCCATTGCAACATTCAATTGTGAAAAAATATCCTTTCTGTTCAAAGTGCCTACTGTAGTAATGTAAAACATGTAATATTAATTAAATACATTCAAAGCATATAGATGAAAGTCAACTTGGATGAGTTACATCTCACCAAACCATATTTATGTGACTGAGCTTTCTTTCAGGTTTCAAGGTGAATGAATCATAATCAATGTTATTGGATGAAACATCTGACAGAAGTATTGATGTTGAAGTCCAACAGAAACTGCACTCAATATTCTATTTAAAAAAGCTGTAAATATCTATAACACTTGAATAGAAATACAAATCACTACCTAGCTATAATTAATATTCTAAAACAATGAATAACTGCCTATAAAAACTCTCAGTCTTTAAAGTGTTAAAAATATATTACTTTTTTTTTTACTTAATGCAATGGGACACTTCCAGCTATAATGTTAAAAATTAGATTTTATGTTTCATCAAATTACTGACAGCAACAAAATGTATTATTGTATTTATACAGTAGCATATATATTATGGTTAAATCATAAAAAGTTTGATTTTAAGTATTTTCCACACCACATATTTACTATGGTCCGTGTAAGGGACTGTGATCTGTAAATGGTATGTATTTACCGTATTTTTTGCCCTATAAGACACACCAAGGTTTTAGAGGAGGAAAATAAGAAACAAATATTTTGAACCAAAATGTGTGCTTTTGGTGGGTTTTGAACTAATGGTGGTCTGTGGATGACACTATTATGGGGATCTGTGGATCACACACTGTTATGGGGGATCTGTGGATGACACTCTTATTGGTGGGGATCTGTGGATGACACTCTTATTGGGGGGGATCTGGGGCAATCCACCTAGTACTCACTATGAAACTCCGGTACTAGTAGGCAGGCTGGCCGGTCACTCACTTAGCCATGCACATTCTCCTCCCACTTTATTAATGAAGCAGACGGAGCTTGCGCTTGACTGAGTGAGTGACCGGCCAGCATGCCTGCTAGTACGGGAGTGTTATAGTGACTACTAGGTGGATTGACCTACCGCAGAGGATTTCTACACTTTACATATGGTTTGCCTACACTTTACATATGAATACTGCTGTGTGCAGGGCCCGGTGTACTAGAGTACAGTGACTGCACCGTGCCCCGCTGCGATTCCAGCAATGGTTTTGAGTAGATATACAGAAAGATAAAAAAACATCTTACCTTATCAATCATTTCCACTGCCACTCTTATCCATATCTCCACAAGCACTCTACTACTTCTGAAATGTGTCATCCACACCACATGATGATGGTGTCTGATGATATGCCACCATATTGCTGTGACTAAGACTACATTCACACAAACGCATGCACCGTGTGATGTCCGCATCTGTAATATAGTTCCGCGGCTCGCAAAAAGAATAGAGCATGTCCTATTCTTGTCCACAATTGCAGTATAGGCATTTTGATTGATAGCGGCGGAACGTGCAGTCCGCAAATTGCTGAATGCACTCGGGACGGTATCCATGTTTTACGGATTTGCAAAACACTACAGTCGTGTGAATGTAGCCTAACACTTAACATTATTAAAGGATAAGTAGAGAAGCTTTGGGGAATATTTTATTGTCCTATATTTCGCCCACAGTATACAGGCATACATTTGTTATTACTGTGTTCAAGTCTATACCAGTAGGATGTCAGACAAACCTAAAAGTCTGGATAACTTAAACATACCAGATTTGGTACCTCAAAATTACAACAAAATCAGTTGCTTTATAATGTAAAAATGGGATAAAATAATGTGAACACCTTTTATTTCTGGGGTGTCCCCTCATGGCAATTAGTGATGAGCGGCAGGGGCAATATTCGAATTTGCGATATTTTACAAATATTTTGTAGAATATTTCATCATATATTCACGAATTTTCGAATTCGAGATTATATTCTTGATTGTGAAAATTGCAAATGTAATATTCGCGTAATGCGCGCAAAATACAGGCGTGGGTCACTTATGCTGCATTTTTCAAGCTGGTATTTGTTTCCTGAGACTGGAGAAAATGGTTGGCACGGCAGAACATTAGAATAGCTTTATATGCAGATAGAGTGCTCCAATATATTTGCGCTTGCTAATTTTCAGCAATTAATGATGCGCATATATTTTTTCGCAATACGTGCAACTTGTGACATCACAGCACTATGTCTGTATGTATGGACAGCAGAACCTATTACACTGCCTAACACCCTGCACTGGAACCTATCAGCTACACTATAGATCAATCTAACCTACACTGACTATCTCCCCTTAACTATCTGAATTACATATATAAGTTAACTGTCTTATGTAATAACACAAAGCACAGAGCACAGCAATGACACTGCTGTCTCTTTCATAACTGCAATAAACTTTAGAAAATAGCTGCTGGGGAGGTTCTTATATAGTAAAGGGTAAGCAACTTTTCTATTGGTTGCTAGGGATGTTGCTAAGCTGTGACAAAGCCTTCCTATTGGTACTGTTGTAAATAAAAATCAACGAATATTCAATTTTACGAATATATAGCGCTATATTCTAAATATTCTCAAATTGCCGATATTAGCGATTAAAATTCGCTATTCAAATATTCGCACTCAACACTAATGGCAATTATCTGATTGGTAGGGTCTGATAATTCGAACTGCACCTGATCACTAGAACCCTAAGTTTCCCAAATAAATGGAGCAATGGTTAAACATGCATGTTGCCACTCATCTCTGTCATGTTTTGGTGGCCAAGGCAGTCCTGACATCATGCAAACAGGACACAGGCAGATTACAGACCAGGGACTAATGTTGATCACGAATATTCAAATTGCTAATTTTTATCGCGAATATTTGCACTTCGAGAATTTGCTAATATTTAGAATATAGTGATATATTCATAATTTATTATAAATGAAAAGGCTGCAATATCTTTGATTTTAGGAGACGTGTTGATTGTGAATTTTCATAATGCAATATTTTTTTTTTTCGTAATGCAAATTTTTGCAATCAAGAAAATAATGACTGGAGATCACGAATTCTCGAATATATGGCGAATATTCACCCAAATATTCGCGAAATAACAAAAATTCGAATATTGCCCCTGCCGCTCATCACTACCAGGGACAAACAGAATACTTTATTACACATGTAATAAAGGAACATGACAGTAACATATGCAGGTTAAGCAATAGTGGTAGAACTGCCACAGAACCAAGTGCACCGGCAGACCAGAGGCAAAACTCAGGAGGGCGAAGAGCCAATGAGCCCTGTTCTTTACAGAGTCGTTGGTGGTCGGAATGAACTGGGCCAAGGGCTCACTGGTTGCACCTCCAGGAAGGTACCAGTACACTTGGCCCCTACCCACAAAGAACCATGCAGGTGGAAGCATCAGCAGAACAGACAACAGAACTGGAACCCAAGCAAACACAGGACATATCTCAGACAACAAGACAAATAGCAACCAGCACAGAAGCAGGTGCCTGGACCCCAAGCAGAATGGAAGCATGGCAGTCTCAGGCAGAGCTGCACACAGACTAGAGGTCCTCCCTCCGGAGAACCCAGGCAGGATGAAGGCAGGACAACACAGGAACAGAAGCAGTAAGGCACTGAAGGACAGACAAAGAACAGACTAGATCAGAAGCAGTAGGCACTGCCAGGCTAGACATAGGACAGGATCAGAAGCAGTTTAGCACTGACAGGCTATCAGATGCAGTTAGAGCACTGCTAGGCTACACATGGAACAGAGTAGACCCAGACAGAGAACAGGAAAGGCATGGGCAAGGATAACAACATCTATAAAGAACAGGTACAGAAGATCAGGCAAGGGAATAACATTAACACCAATGCTTTACCAGGCGACACCCCACAGAAGGGTAGATGGTAAAAAAAAAAAAGGGTCAGCAGCAAGGGGTTTCAACCAGTAAGCCACAAGACAGAAAGACCCCCTGGGAGAGCACCCAGCAAGGCAGATGATAGACTGACCGCAAGCTCCACAGCTCACAGATAGATATAGCTGTGATAACAGGGGGAACTGATAAGCCACACCCTGGAACAGATCAGGGAAAGCTAACCCCATCAAAACCAGGATTAACAAGAAGCACTGAACAAACGATACAGGCCACAGTTCATACACAGGGTCGCAGACATCATGCATCGCAGAACCAGCATACATGGGAACACCCACAGCCAGTACACAAAGTGCATGCAGCCAGCCTGCACGACACTAGTGATGTAGAAAATCTCAGCGGATCCGCAGCTTCTTCGATTATTCATATACTTTTTATTCATTTTTATAAATCCATACATAAAAGGACGTGTTTCGGGTCATCCAGCCTTCATCAGCAAACATTCTTAAACTGATTCTCATTCTTCAATTATAGCCACCCACAACACGTGCAAAGACATCAGACGCCAAGCTAGAGGCGGTAACCTGATACATGTCAATCAAATATGCGGGGCGTATATATTAGCAAAATAGCAAACAAACATATATAACAATAACAAAAATATAAATATAATAGCGATACCGCTGGTTCACAGAGAATAATCGCAGATGCGCCGCCTGGAAAAGGAAAAATTTTTTTGGTTAGCATAACCCTACGTCATCTAATCCATTAATCCCTATTAAGTCCCTTGGGCTGTAAAGTGCCCAAGGTATGGATCCAAAATGCTTCTCTATGCAATAACAACTGCTTTTTAATGTCTCCACTAGTGATGAGTGAGCATGTTCGGCTCGAGCATTGCTATGCTCGGCACATGGCGCTACTTGGCCGAGTACCACATGTGCTCGAGCGCCATGCTCGAGTCTCCTCCCTGCACGTTTGGTGCCTGCTATGCAGCTGTGACGAATACCACACCTCGTGCCCGCTTGATGTCAACTACGTCGAGCTCACGAGACGTGGTATTGTCCCTGGTTACCAAAAATGTGATGTTACGCCCTCCGGGAGGAGCAGGTATGGTCAGGTTGGTACAGTTTACACACACACCTCCTGTCCACGTGGGCACAGAGAGGCAGCAAGCTGAGAGAGCCTTTTCACTGCCGCAGTGAAAACAGCGCCGTCTCAGCTTGGGAAATCTGCCACCAGCTTCTCGTTAGGTCCACTAACAGGATTATATAGAGTGAGAAACAAACCCGCGGTAGCTTATAACTAGGCCAAATCACGGACGTGGGGATTCATAATTCCTTATGAAAGGTAGGTGCCAACATGTCTGGGAGGTATCATTGATCCGGGGCAAGGGCTGATACCTCCTGCTGGGGGTTTTCCTGCAGGATTTCGCTTGGCTCCAAACTGGTTGACTGAGGTGTGACTTTCTCCACCTGGGGCCTCCTTGAAGCCTGGACCCCTGGGGCTTTCTTCCTTGCCAGCTGACACTCAAATGACAATCAGGTGAATCAAATGACAATCAGGGCTGGGGCTTTGAAGCAGGGCCCTCCTGTAGAGTTCACTACCTATGCTATCTGTCAGCAAATGGGGGTGTGAGGACATGGCTGACAGAAAATATTAATCCATATTCCTCACAGCAGCCAATAAACGTGCAGGCAAGTATTGCCATCACTGTAATGCCAGTAGCCATGTTTTCTACTGGCATTATAGTAATTGGCTGGCCGGAACACATCATCGGGTGCTATATTGCGAGTCAGGGAGAGCTGCTGTTAGGAAGGGACAGAGAGTGTAGGGAGAATTTGATCGTTTCAAAGACCCAAAAGTCATTTTAAGGACTATTGTTTGTGTTGGCAGCACTTTTTTTTTATTTTTATAATTTACATATATTTCCCAGAATCTGACCACATTTTTGCTGACTGCGGTTTAATCCGTTAATCTCAGTGCTCTGCATTTGAACACCGTCTGTGGTTGTTAGGGCCATATATTGGGAAAAATAGAAAATATACTGTATATATACATATTTCCCAGAATCTGACCACATTTTTGCTGTCTGAGGTTTAATCCGTTAATCTCAGTGCTCTGCATTTGAACACCTTCTGTGGGGCCATATATTGGGAAAAAGTGAATACATATATATATATATATATACAGTGGGATGCGAAAGTTTGGGCAACCTTGTTAATCATCGTTATTTTCCTGTATAAATCGTTGGTTGCTACTATAAAAAATGTCAGTTAAATATATCATATAGGAGACACACACAGTGATATTTAAGAAGTGAAATGAAGTTTATTGGATTTACAGAAAGTGTGCTATAATTGTTTAAACAAAATTAGGCAGGTGCATAAATTTAAGCACCACAAAAAAGAAATGAAATCAATATTTAGTAGACCCTCCTTTTGCAGAAATTACAGCCTTTAAAGGCTTCCTGTAGGTTCCAATGAGAGTCTGGATTCTGGTTGAAGGTATTTTGGACCATTCCTCTTTACAAAACATCTTTAGTTCATTCAGGTTTGATGGTTTCCGAGCATGGACATTTCTCTTTAAGTCACACCACAGATTTTCAATTATATTCAGGTCTGGGGACTGAGATGGCCATTCCAGAACGTTGTACTTGTTCCTCTGCATAAATGCCTTAGTGGATTTTGAGCAGTGTTTAGGGTCGTTGTCTTGTTGAAAGATCCAGCCCCGGCGCAAATTCAGCTTTGTCACTGATTCCTGGTCATTGGTCTCCAGAATCTGCTGATACTTAGTGGAATCCATGCGTCTTCAACTTTGACAAGATTCCCAGTCCCTGCACTGGCCACACAGCCACACAGCATGATGGAACCATCACCATATTTTACTGTAGGTAGCAAGTGTTTTTCTTGGAATGCTGTGTTCTTTTTCCTCCATGCATAACGCCCCTTGTTATGGCCAAATAACTCAATTTTAGTTTCATCAGTCCACAGCACCTTATTCCAAAATGAAGCTGGCTTGTCCAAATGTGCTTTAGCCCACCTCAAGCGGCACTTTTTGTCCTGTGGGTGGAGAAAAGGCTTCCTCTGCATCACTCTCGCATACAGCATCTCCTTGTGTAAAGTGTGCCGAATGGTTGAACGATGTACAGTGACTCCATCTGCAGCAAGATGATGTTGTAGGTCTTTGGTGCTGGTCTGTGGGTTGACTCTGACTGTTCTCACCATTCGTCGCTTCTGTCTATTCGATATTTTTATTGGTCTGTCACTTTGAGCCTTAACTTGAACTGAGCCTGTGGTCTTCCATTTCCTCAATATGTTCCTAACTGTGTAAACAGACAGCTGAAATCTCTGAGTCAGCTTTCTGCATCCTTCCCCTACACCATGATGGTGAACAATCTTTGTCTTCAGGTCATTTGAGAGTTGTTTTAAGACCCCCATGTTGCTACTCTTCAGAGAAAATTAAGAGGGGGGAAACATACAAATGACCCCCTTAAATACTCTTTCTCATAATTGGATTCACCTGTGTATGTAGGTCAGGGGTCACTGAGCTTACCAAGCCAATTTGAGTTCCAATAATTAGTTCTAAAGGTTTTGGAATCAATAAAATGACAACAGTGCCCAAATTTATGCACCTGCCTAATTTTGTTTAAACAATTATAGCACACTTTCTGTAAATCCAATAAACTTCATTTCACTTCTCAAATATCACTGTGTGTGTCTCCTATATGATATATTTAACTGACATTTTTTATCATAACAACCAATGATTTATACAGGAAAATAACAATGATTAACAAGGTTGCCCAAACTTTCGCATCCCACTGTATATTTCCCAGAAACTGAACCCAATTTTGCTGTCTGCGGTTTAATCTGTTAATCTCAGTGCTCTGCATTTGAACACCGTCAGTGGTTGTTAGGGCCGTATATTGGAAATAATATAGTTATAAATATAAGCAACATCATAAAACAGTGTCTGTACTGCAGATTCCAATAATCTGTAGTTAAAATATTGTCCAAAATCTGTGCTGTTCTGTGTCATAAACTGTACTGCATCTGAAAACTGTGTCTTTTGTGGACAGTAAAAAAGGCGACGGGGAAGTGGGCGTGATGCTGATGGTTCACGCAGAGGCTGTGGAACTGGGCGCAATAAAACTGTGCCTGCTGCCAGTGCACCACAAGAAAAAAAAATGAAAACCATACCCAGCTTCATGTCCAACTTAACTGGGCGGCGCACGACAACACTGTCCAAGTCGGACTAGTGTGAAAAGTTGGTCAGTTGGATTGCTGAACA
The DNA here is from genome assembly GCF_014858855.1 of Bufo gargarizans. Classification (NCBI taxonomy): domain Eukaryota; kingdom Metazoa; phylum Chordata; class Amphibia; order Anura; family Bufonidae; genus Bufo; species Bufo gargarizans. Next base: position 221,307,679 of record NC_058083.1, read on the forward strand.
TAATGCTTCCAGTCGGTTAAGTACCACCCTCTCTTCCACCAAGTCCAGTCTCTGTAGCCAAGAGTCTCATCAACTGAATCCTCACTCAGATCATCCTTCCTCCCACCATGGAGAGGCTTGCCAAACGAGTGATCCCACACTCAGATATTCCGAGGAGCTCTTTCCAGCACCTCTATTACATTTGGCCCTCGCACCCAGCACGCTTAAAGAGGGACCTGAGATATTGTGCCCTGATTCCCAACCTCTTGAGCATTCATAGTCTCAAGAAGATGACGGCGGTGAACGGCAATCATTCATTCACGAGGTAGATGATTATGAGACACATTTGTCAATCACTGAGGTTGTGGTTAGGTCAAGACAGGAGGATGAGCAGAGTGAGGAAGTGGAAGAGGAGGTGGTGGACGATGATGTCATTGACCCAACATGGGAAGGTGAAATGCCGAGCGAGGACAGCAGTACAGAGGGGGAGGGATCTGCAGCACCGCAACAGGCTGGAAGAGGCAGTGGGGTTGCAAAAGAGAGGTCGGCCCACACAAAACAGGTGTGCAACCATTACACCGAGCACCCCCATGCGTAAATCAACCTTGCCAAGGGGTAGGTGTTCCGCAGTATAGAGCTTTTTTGAGGAAAGTGCAGAGGACAAAAGAGTCGTAGTTTGCATCCTGTGCCATACCAAAATGAGCCAGGGCGTGAACACTAGCAACCTTACCACCACCAGCATGATCCGTCACATGGCATCCAAGAACCCTAATAAGTGTGCCGAATGCCTGGGTCCACAATCTAGATCTGCGGGTCACACCACTGCCTCCTCTTTCCCTGTGTTATGTGCTGTCCAATCCCCTGTCCAAGACGCAGGCCCGGATGCCTCTCACCCTGCACCTGGACCTTTGCATGAAACATAAGCAACAACATCCACTTCCCTGTCCCAGCGTCCATTTGAATGCAAGCGCAAATACCCACCTACAGGCCGTAGCAATAAACTGGCAACTTTCAAAATTGCTGGCCTTTGAAATGTTGCCATTTGGGCTCATGGACACTGAGGCCTTCCGCAGCCTGATGTCGGCGGCCGTAACTCAGTACACAGTCCCCAGCGGCCACTATTTTTCACAGTGTGCCATGCCTGCCTTACACCAGCATGTGTCCCAGAACATCACCCGTGACCTGACCAACGCAGTTACTGGGAAGGTCCACTTAACCATGGACACATGGACAAGTGCTGGTGGCCAGGGATACTACATTTCCCTGATCGCACAATAAGTGTATGTGGTGGAGGCCGGGAGTGAATTGTACCCTGGGATGGCACAGGTGCTACCCACACCCAGGATTGTGGGCCCTATGTCCATCAGGGTCTCCGCCAGCAGCTATGTTACTGGCTCTAACCCCCACTTCTCCTTCTCTGCCTTACCTTCCACCTGCAGCACCAATGTAGCACTGCTGTGATTAAGTGTCAATAGGCCTTGCTGAAACTGATCTGCTTAGGGGACAAACAGCACACCGCCGCAGAGCTTTGACAGGGTATAAGGGTATAAGGGACCAGACCGAGCTGTGGCTCTCGCCACTCAACCTACAACCAGGCATAGTTGTGTCTGACAATGGCCATAACTTGGTGGCGGCTTTGGAGCTTGGCAATCTGACAAACATCCCATACCTAGCCCACGTCTTAAACTTAGTGGTTCAGCGGTTTAAAAAAACATACCCCAATTTGCCAGAGCCAGTAGTGAAGGCTCGCCACGTGTGTGCCCATTTACGCAAGTTGTCCACAGCTTCAACCGGTCTGTAAACGTTGCAGCAGCGCTTGCGGCTTCCAGCTCACCGACTGTTGTGCAATGTGAGCACGCGCTGGAACTATACGTTCTACATGTTGGCCAGACTTTGTGAGCAGCAGAGGGCAGTTGTGGAATACCAGCTGCAACATTGTCATTGCCTTTCAAGTCAACTGCCACTATACACAAGCGAGGAGTGGGCATTGATGTGAGATTTGTGTTAGGTTTTAAAAAACTTTGATGAATCCACACAGATCGTTAGTGGCAATAACGATATAATCAGCGTAACCATCCCATTGTTGTGTCTACTCAAATGATCGCTGCTCACAATTAAGGACGACGGTATGAATGTGGCAGACAAGGAAATGGGGGAGAACATCACATAGGGTTCAACGTGGATGGGCAGAGGAGGAGGAGGAGGAGGAAGAGGAGATGAAGAGTTATCTTGATGTCGACATTGATGTATTGCATGTTGGTACTCTGGCACACATGGCTGAATTCATGTTAGGCTGCCTTTCCCGCGACCCTCGTGTTACATGCATTTTAGATAACACGGATTACTGGGTGTTCACCCTTCTCGATCCCCACTACAAAGAGAACTTCTCATTAGAGTTGAGCGAACACCTGGATGTTCGGGTTCGAGAAGTTCGGCCGAACATCCCGGAAATGTTCGGGTTCGGGATCCGAACCCGATCCGAACTTCGTCCCGAACCCGAACCCCATTGAAGTCAATGGGGACCCGAACTTTTCGGCACTAAAAAGGCTGTAAAACAGCCCAGGAAAGAGCTAGAGGGCTGCAAAAGGCAGCAACATGTAGGTAAATCCCCTGCAAACAAATGTGGATAGGGAAATGAATTAAAATAAAAATTAAATAAATAAAAATTAACCAAAATCAATTGGAGAGAGGTTCCATAGCAGAGAATCTGGCTTCCCGTCACCCACCACTGGAACAGTCCATTCTCAGATATTTAGGCCCCGGCACCCAGGCAGAGGAGAGAGGTCCCGTAACAGAGAATCTGTCTTCATGTCAGCAGAGAATTAGTCTGCATGTCATAGCAGAGAATGAGGCTTCACGTCAGCCACCACTGCAACAGTCCATTGGCATATATTTAGGCCCAGCACACACACAGGCAGAGGAGAGAGGTCCCGTAACAGAGAATCTGGCTTCATGTCAGCAGAGAATCAGTCTGCATGTCATAGCAGAGAATCAGGCTTCACGTCAGCCACCACTGCAACAGTCCATTGTCATAAATTTAGGCCCAGCACCCAGGCAGAGGAGAGAGGTCCCGTAACAGAGAATCTGGCTTCATGTCAGCAGAGAATCAGTCTTCATATCATAGCAGAGAATCAGGCTTCACGTCACCCACCACTGTAAGAGTCAATTTTCATAAATTTAGGCCCAGAACCCAGGCAGAGGAGAAAGGTCCCGTAACAGACAATCTGGCTTCATGTCAGCAGAGAATCAGTCTTCATATCATAGCAGAGAATCAGGCTTCACGTCACCCACCACTGTAAGAGTCAATTTTCATAAATTTAGGCCCAGAACCCAGGCAGAGGAGAAAGGTCCCGTAACAGACAATCTGGCTTCATGTCAGCAGAGAATCAGTCTTCATATCATAGCAGAGAATCAGGCTTCACGTCACCCACCACTGTAAGAGTCAATTTTCATAAATTTAGGCCCAGAACCCAGGCAGAGGAGAAAGGTCCCGTAACAGACAATCTGGCTTCATGTCAGCAGAGAATCAGTCTTCATATCATAGCAGAGAATCAGGCTTCACGTCACCCACCACTGTAAGAGTCAATTTTCATAAATTTAGGCCCAGAACCCAGGCAGAGGAGAAAGGTCCCGTAACAGACAATCTGGCTTCATGTCAGCAGAGAATCAGTCTTCATATCATAGCAGAGAATCAGGCTTCACGTCACCCACCACTGTAAGAGTCAATTTTCATAAATTTAGGCCCAGAACCCAGGCAGAGGAGAAAGGTCCCGTAACAGACAATCTGGCTTCATGTCAGCAGAGAATCAGTCTTCATATCATAGCAGAGAATCAGGCTTCACGTCACCCACCACTGTAAGAGTCAATTTTCATAAATTTAGGCCCAGAACCCAGGCAGAGGAGAAAGGTCCCGTAACAGACAATCTGGCTTCATGTCAGCAGAGAATCAGTCTTCATATCATAGCAGAGAATCAGGCTTCACGTCACCCACCACTGTAAGAGTCAATTTTCATAAATTTAGGCCCAGAACCCAGGCAGAGGAGAAAGGTCCCGTAACAGACAATCTGGCTTCATGTCAGCAGAGAATCAGTCTTCATATCATAGCAGAGAATCAGGCTTCACGTCACCCACCACTGTAAGAGTCAATTTTCATAAATTTAGGCCCAGAACCCAGGCAGAGGAGAAAGGTCCCGTAACAGACAATCTGGCTTCATGTCAGCAGAGAATCAGTCTTCATATCATAGCAGAGAATCAGGCTTCACGTCACCCACCACTGTAAGAGTCAATTTTCATAAATTTAGGCCCAGAACCCAGGCAGAGGAGAAAGGTCCCGTAACAGACAATCTGGCTTCATGTCAGCAGAGAATCAGTCTTCATATCATAGCAGAGAATCAGGCTTCACGTCACCCACCACTGTAAGAGTCAATTTTCATAAATTTAGGCCCAGAACCCAGGCAGAGGAGAAAGGTCCCGTAACAGACAATCTGGCTTCATGTCAGCAGAGAATCAGTCTTCATATCATAGCAGAGAATCAGGCTTCACGTCACCCACCACTGTAAGAGTCAATTTTCATAAATTTAGGCCCAGAACCCAGGTAGAGGAGAAAGGTCCCGTAACAGACAATCTGGCTTCATGACAGCAGAGAATCAGTCTGCATGTCATAGCAGAGAATCAGGCTTCACGTCAGCCACCACTGCAACAGTCCATTGTCATAAATTTAGGCCCAGCACCCAGGCAGAGGAGAGAGGTCCCGTAAAAGAGGATCTGGCTTCATGTCAGCAGAGAATCAGTCTGCATGTCATAGCAGAGAATCAGGCTTCACGTCAGCCACCACTGCAACAGTCCATTGTCATAAATTTAGGCCCAGCACCCAGGCAGAGGAGAGAGGTCCCGTAACAGAGGATCTGGCTTCATGTCAGCAGAGAATCAGTCTGCATGTCATAGCAGAGAATCAGGCTTCACGTCAGCCACCACTGCAACAGTCCATTGTCATAAATTTAGGCCCAGCACCCAGGCAGAGGAGAGAGGTCCCGTAACAGACAATCTGGCTTCATGTCAGCAGAGAATTAGTCTGCATGTCATAGCAGAGAATCAGGCTTCATGTCAGCCACCACTGCAACAGTCCATTGGCATATATTTAGGCCTAGCACACAGGCAGAGGAGAGGTTCATTCAACTTTGGGTAGCATCGCAATATAATGGTAAAATGAAAATAAAAATAGGATTGAATGAGGAAGTGCCCTGGAGTCCAATAATATATGGTTATGGGGAGGTAGTTAATGTCTAATCTGGACAAGGGACGGACAGGTCCTGTGGGATCCATGCCTGGTTCATTTTTATGAACGTCAGCTTGTCCACATTGGCTGTAGACAGGCGGCTGCGTTTGTCTGTAATGACGCCCCCTGCCGTGCTGAATACACGTTCAGACAAAACGCTGGCTGCCGGGCAGGCCAGCACCTCCAAGGCATAAAAGGCTAGCTCTGGCCACGTGGACAATTTAGAGACCCAGAAGTTGAATGGGGCCGAACCATCAGTCAGTACGTGGAGGGGTGTGCACACGTACTGTTCCACCATGTTAGTGAAATGTTGCCTCCTGCTAACACGTTGCGTATCAGGTGGTGGTGCAGTTAGCTGTGGCGTGTTGACAAAAGTTTTCCACATCTCTGCCATGCTAACCCTGCCCTCAGAGGAGCTGGCCGTGACACAGCTGCCTTGGCGACCTCTTGCTCCTCCTCTGCCTTGGCCTTGGGCTTCCACTTGTTCCCCTGTGACATTTGGGAATGCTCTCAGTAGCGCGTCTACCAACGTGCGCTTGTACTCGCGCATCTTCCTATCACGCTCCAGTGCAGGAAGTAAGGTGGGCACATTGTCTTTGTAGCGTGGATCCAGCAGGGTGGCAACCCAGTAGTCCGCACAGGTTAAAATGTGGGCAACTCTGCTGTCGTTGCGCAGGCACTGCAGCATGTAGTCGCTCATGTGTGCCAGGCTGCCCAGGGGTAAGGACAAGCTGTCCTCTGTGGGAGGCGTATCGTCATCGTCCTGCCTTTCCCCCCAGCCACGCACCAGTGATGGACCCGAGCTGCGTTGGGTGCCACCCCGCTGTGACCATGCTTCATCCTCATCCTCCTCCACCTCCTCCTCATCCTCGTCCTCCTCGTCCTCCAGTAGTGGGCCCTGGCTGGCCACATTTGTACCTGGCCTCTGCTGTTGCAAAAAACCTCCCTCTGAGTCACTTCGAAGAGACTGGCCTGAAAGTGCTAAAAATGACCCCTCTTCCTCATCCTCCTCCTCCTCCTCCTGGGCCACCTCCTGTTCCATCATCGCCCTAAGTGTTTTCTCAAGGAGACATAGAAGTGGTATTGTAACGCTGATAACGGTGTCATCGCCACTGGCCATGTTGGTGGAGTACTCGAAACAGCGCAACAGGGCACACAGGTCTCGCATGGAGGCCCAGTCATTGGTGGTGAAGTGGTGCTGTTCTGTAGTGCGACTGACCCGTGCGTGCTGCAGCTGAAACTCCACTATGGCCTGCTGCTGCTCGCACAGTCTGTCCAGCATGTGCAAGGTGGAGTTCCACCTGGTGGGCACGTCGCATATGAGGCGGTGAGCGGGAAGGCCGAAGTTACGCTGTAGCGCAGACAGGCGAGCAGCGGCAGGATGTGAACGCCGGAAGCGCGAACAGACGGCCCGCACTTTATGCAGCAGCTCTGACATGTCGGGGTAGTTGTGAATGAACTTCTGCACCACCAAATTCAGCACATGCGCCAAGCAAGGGATGTGCGTCAAATTGGCTAGTCCCAGAGCTGCAACGAGATTTCGCCCATTATCACACACCACCAGGCCGGGCTTGAGGCTCACCGGCAGCAACCACTCGTCGGTCTGTTGTTCAATACCCCGCCACAACTCCTGTGCGGTGTGGGGCCTGTCCCCCAAACATATGAGTTTCAGAATGGCCTGCTGACGTTTACCCCGGGCTGTGCTGAAGTTGGTGGTGAAGGTGTGTGGCTGACTGGATGAGCAGGTGGAAGAAGAGGAGGAGGAAGCCGAGAAGGAGGAGGTGGCAACAGGAGGCAAAGAATGTTGCCCTGCGATCCTTGGCGGCGGCAGGACGTGCGCCAAACAGCTCTCCGCCTGGGGCCCAGCTGCCACTACATTTACCCAGTGTGCAGTTAGGGAGATATAGCGTCCCTGGCCGTGCTTACTGGTCCACGTATCTGTGGTTAGGTGGACCTTGCTACAGATGGCGTTGCGCAGTGCACACTTGATTTTATCGGATACTTGGTTGTGCAGGGAAGGCACGGCTCTCTTGGAGAAGTAGTGCCGGCTGGGAACAACATACTGTGGGACAGCAAGCGACATGAGCTGTTTGAAGCTGTCTGTGTCCACCAGCCTAAATGACAGCATTTCATAGGCCAGTAGTTTAGAAATGCTGGCATTCAGGGCCAGGGATCGAGGGTGGCTAGGTGGGAATTTACGCTTTCTATCAAATGTTTGTGAGATGGAGAGCTGAACGCTGGCGTGTGACATGGTTGAGACGCTTGGTGACGGAGGTGGTGGTGGTGGTGTTGGTGGTACATCCCCTGTTTGCTGGGCGGCAGGTGCCAACGTTCCTCCAGAGGCGGAGGAAGAGGCCGAGGCGGCAGCAGCAGAATAGGCCGAGGCGGCAGCAGCAGAAGAGGTAGCAGGGGGAGCCTGAGTGACTTCCTTGGTTTTAAGGTGTTTACTCCACTGCAGTTCATGCTTTGCATGCAGGTGCCTGGTCATGCAGGTTGTGCTCAGGTTCAGAACGTTAATGCCTCGCTTCAGGCTCTGATGGCACAGCGTGCAAACCACTCGGGTCTTGTCGTCAGCACATTGTTTGAAGAAGTGCCATGCCAGGGAACTCCTTGAAGCTGCCTTTGGGGTGCTCGGTCCCAGATGGCGGCGGTCAGTAGCAGGCGGAGTCTCTTGGCGGCGGGTGTTCTGCTTTTGCCCACTGCTCCCTCTTTTGCTACGCTGTTGGCTCGGTCTCACCACTGCCTCTTCCTCCGAACTGTGAAAGTCAGTGGCACGACCTTCATTCCATGTGGGGTCTAGGACCTCATCGTCCCCTGCATCGTCTTCCACCCAGTCTTGATCCCTGACCTCCTGTTCAGTCTGCACACTGCAGAAAGACGCAGCAGTTGGCACCTGTGTTTCGTCATCATCAGAGACATGCTGAGGTGGTATTCCCATGTCCTCATCATCAGGAAACATAAGTGGTTGTGCGTCAGTGCATTCTATGTCTTTCACCGCTGGGGAAGGGCTAGGTGGATGCCCTTGGGAAACCCTGCCAGCGGAGTCTTCAAACAGCATAAGAGACTGCTGCATAACTTGAGGCTGAGACAGTTTCCCTGGTATGCATGGGGGTGATGTGACAGACTGATGGGGTTGGTTTTCAGGCGCCATCTGTGCGCTTTCTGCAGAAGACTGGGTGGGAGATAATGTGAACGTGCTGGATCCACTGTCGGCCACCCAATTGACTAATGCCTGTACCTGCTCAGGCCTTACCATCCTTAGAACGGCATTGGGCCCCACCATATATCGCTGTAAATTCTGGCGGCTACTGGGACCTGAGGTAGTTGGTACACTAGGACGTGTGGATGTGGCAGAACGGCCACGTCCTCTCCCAGCACCAGAGGGTCCACTAACACCACCACGACCATGTCCACGTCCGCGTCCCTTACTAGATGTTTTTCTCATTGTTATGGTTCACCACAACAACAAATATATTATTTGGCCCAATGTATTGTATTCAAATTCAGCGGGATATAAATTTGAGGCCTAGTATTTAGGCGCTGGGTGACCGGTATGGATTTAGTGACAGAATTAGACTTGGAAATGCACAGAAGCGTGTGTGTGAAGTTATTCTGAATGACCCAATGTGCACCTTGAATATTATATACCCTTTTTGGGATAGATTTCAAATAGCTCTGATATAGCAGGAACCACTAAATTATGAAATTGCTAAATTGGGAATTGTACTTCAACCCAGAACAAAAAATGTGCTTTGACGGGCACTAAATAACTTTCCCAGCTACAACAGGACAGCGGTAACGAGAGATTTAGAGGGATTTAAATTTGAGGCCTAGTATTTAGGCGCTGGGTGACAGGTATGGGTTTAGTGACAGAATTAGACTTGGAAATACACAGTAGCGGGTGTGTGTGAAGTTATTCTGAATGACCCAATGTGCACCTTCAATATTATATACCCTTTTTGGGATAGATTTCAAATAGCTCTGATATAGCAGGAACCACTAAATTATGAAATTGCTAAATTGGGAATTGTACTTCAACCCAGAACAAAAAATGTGCTTTGACGGACACTAAATATCTTGCCCAGCAACAACAGTACAGCGGTAACGAGAGATTTAGCGGGATATAAATTTGAGGCCTAGTATTTAGGCGCTGGGTCACCGGTATGGATTTAGTGACAGAATTAGACTTGGAAATGCACAGAAGCGTGTGTGTGAAGTTATTCTGAATGACCCTATGTGCACCTTCAATATTATATACCCTTTTAGGGATAGATTTCAAATAGCTCTGATATAGCAGAAACCACTAAATTATGAAATTGCTAAATTGGGAATTGTACTTCAACCCAGAACAAAAAATGTGCTTTGACGGACACTAAATATCTTGCCCAGCAACAACAGTACAGCGGTGGGTAACGAGAGATTTAGAGGGATTTAAATTTGAGGCCTAGTATTTAGGCGCTGGGTCACCGGTATGGATTTAGTGACAGAATTAGACTTGGAAATGCACAGAAGCGTGTGTGTGAAGTTATTCTGAATGACCCTATGTGCACCTTCAATATTATATACCCTTTTAGGGATAGATTTCAAATAGCTCTGATATAGCAGAAACCACTAAATTATGAAATTGCTAAATTGGGAATTGTACTTCAACCCAGAACAAAAAATGTGCTTTGACGGACACTAAATATCTTGCCCAGCAACAACAGTACAGCGGTGGGTAACGAGAGATTTAGAGGGATTTAAATTTGAGGCCTAGTATTTAGGCGCTGGGTCACCGGTATGGATTTAGTGACAGAATTAGACTTGGAAATGCACAGAAGCGTGTGTGTGAAGTTATTCTGAATGACCCTATGTGCACCTTCAATATTATATACCCTTTTAGGGATAGATTTCAAATAGCTCTGATATAGCAGAAACCACTAAATTATGAAATTGCTAAATTGGGAATTGTACTTCAACCCAGAACAAAAAATGTGCTTTGACGGACACTAAATATCTTGCCCAGCAACAACAGTACAGCGGTGGGTAACGAGAGATTTAGAGGGATTTAAATTTGAGGCCTAGTATTTAGGCGCTGGGTCACCGGTATGGATTTAGTGACAGAATTAGACTTGGAAATGCACAGAAGCGTGTGTGTGAAGTTATTCTGAATGACCCTATGTGCACCTTCAATATTATATACCCTTTTAGGGATAGATTTCAAATAGCTCTGATATAGCAGAAACCACTAAATTATGAAATTGCTAAATTGGGAATTGTACTTCAACCCAGAACAAAAAATGTGCTTTGACGGACACTAAATATCTTGCCCAGCAACAACAGTACAGCGGTGGGTAACGAGAGATTTAGAGGGATTTAAATTTGAGGCCTAGTATTTAGGCGCTGGGTCACCGGTATGGATTTAGTGACAGAATTAGACTTGGAAATGCACAGAAGCGTGTGTGTGAAGTTATTCTGAATGACCCTATGTGCACCTTCAATATTATATACCCTTTTAGGGATAGATTTCAAATAGCTCTGATATAGCAGAAACCACTAAATTATGAAATTGCTAAATTGGGAATTGTACTTCAACCCAGAACAAAAAATGTGCTTTGACGGACACTAAATATCTTGCCCAGCAACAACAGTACAGCGGTGGGTAACGAGAGATTTAGAGGGATTTAAATTTGAGGCCTAGTATTTAGGCGCTGGGTCACCGGTATGGATTTAGTGACAGAATTAGACTTGGAAATGCACAGAAGCGTGTGTGTGAAGTTATTCTGAATGACCCTATGTGCACCTTCAATATTATATACCCTTTTAGGGATAGATTTCAAATAGCTCTGATATAGCAGAAACCACTAAATTATGAAATTGCTAAATTGGGAATTGTACTTCAACCCAGAACAAAAAATGTGCTTTGACGGACACTAAATATCTTGCCCAGCAACAACAGTACAGCGGTGGGTAACGAGAGATTTAGAGGGATTTAAATTTGAGGCCTAGTATTTAGGCGCTGGGTCACCGGTATGGATTTAGTGACAGAATTAGACTTGGAAATGCACAGAAGCGTGTGTGTGAAGTTATTCTGAATGACCCTATGTGCACCTTCAATATTATATACCCTTTTAGGGATAGATTTCAAATAGCTCTGATATAGCAGAAACCACTAAATTATGAAATTGCTAAATTGGGAATTGTACTTCAACCCAGAACAAAAAATGTGCTTTGACGGACACTAAATATCTTGCCCAGCAACAACAGTACAGCGGTGGGTAACGAGAGATTTAGAGGGATTTAAATTTGAGGCCTAGTATTTAGGCGCTGGGTCACCGGTATGGATTTAGTGACAGAATTAGACTTGGAAATGCACAGAAGCGTGTGTGTGAAGTTATTCTGAATGACCCTATGTGCACCTTCAATATTATATACCCTTTTAGGGATAGATTTCAAATAGCTCTGATATAGCAGAAACCACTAAATTATGAAATTGCTAAATTGGGAATTGTACTTCAACCCAGAACAAAAAATGTGCTTTGACGGACACTAAATATCTTGCCCAGCAACAACAGTACAGCGGTGGGTAACGAGAGATTTAGAGGGATTTAAATTTGAGGCCTAGTATTTAGGCGCTGGGTCACCGGTATGGATTTAGTGACAGAATTAGACTTGGAAATGCACAGAAGCGTGTGTGTGAAGTTATTCTGAATGACCCTATGTGCACCTTCAATATTATATACCCTTTTAGGGATAGATTTCAAATAGCTCTGATATAGCAGAAACCACTAAATTATGAAATTGCTAAATTGGGAATTGTACTTCAACCCAGAACAAAAAATGTGCTTTGACGGACACTAAATATCTTGCCCAGCAACAACAGTACAGCGGTGGGTAACGAGAGATTTAGAGGGATTTAAATTTGAGGCCTAGTATTTAGGCGCTGGGTCACCGGTATGGATTTAGTGACAGAATTAGACTTGGAAATGCACAGAAGCGTGTGTGTGAAGTTATTCTGAATGACCCTATGTGCACCTTCAATATTATATACCCTTTTAGGGATAGATTTCAAATAGCTCTGATATAGCAGAAACCACTAAATTATGAAATTGCTAAATTGGGAATTGTACTTCAACCCAGAACAAAAAATGTGCTTTGACGGACACTAAATATCTTGCCCAGCAACAACAGTACAGCGGTGGGTAACGAGAGATTTAGAGGGATTTAAATTTGAGGCCTAGTATTTAGGCGCTGGGTCACCGGTATGGATTTAGTGACAGAATTAGACTTGGAAATGCACAGAAGCGTGTGTGTGAAGTTATTCTGAATGACCCTATGTGCACCTTCAATATTATATACCCTTTTAGGGATAGATTTCAAATAGCTCTGATATAGCAGAAACCACTAAATTATGAAATTGCTAAATTGGGAATTGTACTTCAACCCAGAACAAAAAATGTGCTTTGACGGACACTAAATATCTTGCCCAGCAACAACAGTACAGCGGTGGGTAACGAGAGATTTAGAGGGATTTAAATTTGAGGCCTAGTATTTAGGCGCTGGGTCACCGGTATGGATTTAGTGACAGAATTAGACTTGGAAATGCACAGAAGCGTGTGTGTGAAGTTATTCTGAATGACCCTATGTGCACCTTCAATATTATATACCCTTTTAGGGATAGATTTCAAATAGCTCTGATATAGCAGAAACCACTAAATTATGAAATTGCTAAATTGGGAATTGTACTTCAACCCAGAACAAAAAATGTGCTTTGACGGACACTAAATATCTTGCCCAGCAACAACAGTACAGCGGTGGGTAACGAGAGATTTAGAGGGATTTAAATTTGAGGCCTAGTATTTAGGCGCTGGGTCACCGGTATGGATTTAGTGACAGAATTAGACTTGGAAATGCACAGAAGCGTGTGTGTGAAGTTATTCTGAATGACCCTATGTGCACCTTCAATATTATATACCCTTTTAGGGATAGATTTCAAATAGCTCTGATATAGCAGAAACCACTAAATTATGAAATTGCTAAATTGGGAATTGTACTTCAACCCAGAACAAAAAATGTGCTTTGACGGACACTAAATATCTTGCCCAGCAACAACAGTACAGCGGTAACGAGAGATTTAGAGGGATTTAAATTTGAGGCCTAGTATTTAGGCGCTGGGTGACAGGTATGGGTTTAGTGACAGAATTAGACTTGGAAATACACAGTAGCGGGTGTGTGTGAAGTTATTCTGAATGACCCAATGTGCACCTTCAATATTATATACCCTTTTAGGGATAGATTCCAAATAGCTCTGATATAGCAGGAACCACTAAATTATGAAATTGCTAAATTGGGAATTGTACTTCAACCCAGAACAAAAAATGTGCTTTGACGGACACTAAATATCTTGCCCAGCAACAACAGTACAGCGGTGGGTAACGAGAGATTTAGAGGGATTTAAATTTGAGGCCTAGTATTTAGGCGCTGGGTCACCGGTATGGATTTAGTGACAGAATTAGACTTGGAAATGCACAGAAGCGTGTGTGTGAAGTTATTCTGAATGACCCTATGTGCACCTTCAATATTATATACCCTTTTAGGGATAGATTTCAAATAGCTCTGATATAGCAGAAACCACTAAATTATGAAATTGCTAAATTGGGAATTGTACTTCAACCCAGAACAAAAAATGTGCTTTGACGGACACTAAATATCTTGCCCAGCAACAACAGTACAGCGGTAACGAGAGATTTAGAGGGATTTAAATTTGAGGCCTAGTATTTAGGCGCTGGGTGACAGGTATGGGTTTAGTGACAGAATTAGACTTGGAAATACACAGTAGCGGGTGTGTGTGAAGTTATTCTGAATGACCCAATGTGCACCTTCAATATTATATACCCTTTTAGGGATAGATTCCAAATAGCTCTGATATAGCAGGAACCACTAAATTATGAAATTGCTAAATTGGGAATTGTACTTCAACCCAGAACAAAAAATGTGCTTTGACGGACACTAAATATCTTGCCCAGCAACAACAGTACAGCGGTAACGAGAGATTTAGAGGGATTTAAATTTGAGGCCTAGTATTTAGGCGCTGGGTGACAGGTATGGGTTTAGTGACAGAATTAGACTTGGAAATACACAGTAGCGGGTGTGTGTGAAGTTATTCTGAATGACCCAATGTGCACCTTCAATATTATATACCCTTTTAGGGATAGATTCCAAATAGCTCTGATATAGCAGGAACCACTAAATTATGAAATTGCTAAATTGGGAATTGTACTTCAACCCAGAACAAAAAATGTGCTTTGACGGACACTAAATATCTTGCCCAGCAACAACAGTACAGCGGTAACGAGAGATTTAGAGGGATTTAAATTTGAGGCCTAGTATTTAGGCGCTGGGTGACAGGTATGGGTTTAGTGACAGAATTAGACTTGGAAATACACAGTAGCGGGTGTGTGTGAAGTTATTCTGAATGACCCAATGTGCACCTTCAATATTATATACCCTTTTTGGGATAGATTTCAAATAGCTCTGATATAGCAGGAACCACTAAATTATGAAATTGCTAAATTGGGAATTGTATTTCAACCCAGAACAAGAAATGTGCTTGAACGGACACTAAATAACTCGCCCAGCTACAGCACTAGGGACAGATTTAGCTGGATATAAATTTGAGGCCTAGTATTTAGGCGCTGGGTGACCGGTATGGATTTAGTGACAGAATTAGACTGGGATATGGCCAAAAAATAAACAGACTATTGCTGGTTAAATGCACTTGGTGTGACAGCTTCACCCTGATGTAGGCTTTAGCCAAAAAACAACCACACCATTGAGGGTTAAATGCACTTGGTGACAGGCGCAGCTTGCCCCTGATTTTGTATATGGCCAAAAAATGAACAGACTATTGCTGGTTAAATGCACTTGGTGTGACAGCTTCACCCTGATGTAGGCTTTAGCCAAAAAACAACCACACCATTGAGGGTTAAATGCACTTGGTGACAGGCGCAGCTTGCACCTGATTTTGTATATGGCCAAAAAATGAACAGACTATTGCTGGTTAAATGCACTTGGTGTCACAGCTTCACCCTGATGTAGGCTTTAGCCAAAAAACAACCACACCATTGAGGGTTAAATGCACTTGGTGACAGGTGCAGCTTGCCCCTGATTTTGTATATGGCCAAAAAATGAACAGACTATTGCTGGTTAAATGCACTTGGTGTGACAGCTTCACCCTGATGTAGGCTTTAGCCAAAAAACAACCACACCATTGAGGGTTAAATGCACTTGGTCGCAGCTTGTGCTGGCGCACCACAAGACACAAAATGGCCGCCGATCACCCCAGAAAAATGAGACTGACAAACGGTCTGTGCAGCCTAAAAACAGTGAGCAATTGAGGATCAGCAGCTCAATGATCCACAGCTGCAGATCGATCAGTTAATCAAGTCCTTTGGAGGAGTTAATCTGCCTAATCTCGCCCTACTGTCGCAGCCGCAACCTCTCCCTACGCTAATCAGAGCAGAGTGACGGGCGGCGCTATGTGACTCCAGCTTAAATAGAGGCTGGGTCACATGGTGCTCTGGCCAATCACAGCCATGCCAATAGTAGGCATGGCTGTGATGGCCTCTTGGGGCAAGTAGTATGACGCTTGTTGATTGGCTGCTTTGCAGCCTTTCAAAAAGCGCCAAGAAAGCGTCACAAAAGCGCCAAGAAAGCGACGAACACCGAACCCGAACCCGGACTTTTACGAAAATGTCCGGGTTCGGGTCCGTGTCACGGACACCCCAAAATTCGGTACGAACCCGAACTATACAGTTCGAGTTCGCTCATCCCTACTTCTCATCTCTCATTCCTGTGGTGGAGAGGATGAGTAAAATGGTGCAATACCAGAAGGTACTTGTTGAGAGATTTCTCCGGAACGCTGGTGGAAGAGTCCGTACTTCCTTAGGCAACCGGGGAAGGGAGACAATGGGAACACAAGCAGTTCCAACAAAGCCAGGGCAACACTCTCCAAGGCATGGGACACTTTCATGACACCCCACCAGCAACCTCACCCTGAAGCGCGGCCTAGTGGTACAAGGAGGGAAAAGTTTTGGAAGATGGTGAAGGAATACATAGCAGATTTTGTCAGCGTGCTGGCCTGCCTTGCCGCCAAGGTTTTGTCTGAGAGTGTATTTAATGCTGCTAGTGGCATCATAACAGATAAGCGTATCCGCTTGTCTACTGGCAATGCTGACAGCTTGACTCAGATAAAAATGAACAAGGCCTAGATTGCCCCAGATTTCTCAACTCCACAAGAGGAGAGCTGAGGATGAACATAAAGGCAATGTCAATCTATTATTTATAATGTACTCAATCTACTGTAGTGTATTCCTATGC
The DNA here is from genome assembly GCF_014858855.1 of Bufo gargarizans. Taxonomy (NCBI): domain Eukaryota; kingdom Metazoa; phylum Chordata; class Amphibia; order Anura; family Bufonidae; genus Bufo; species Bufo gargarizans. The sequence goes on from NC_058083.1 coordinate 221,324,291, forward strand.
ACCTTTTCCACCATAAAAAGAGTGTATGGTTGAATCTTGTTTCCTGCTCCTCCTCATCCAGATTGTATATATTCCCTCCACTCTCATTTTTTTATAGGGTCTGCTCAACAGCAGGCCAACCCTAATATTTTTTACTGGGTCTGCTCAACTGCTGGCCCTCAACTTTTTTTTAGAGCCTCTGTACATCTGCAGGCACTTGCATATAATGTTTGAGAGCGTCTGCTCATCTGCAGGCACTCGCATATAATGTTTTAGAGCATCTGCCCATCTGTCGGCACTCACATATAATGTTTTAGAGTGTCAGCTTATCAGCAGGCCCTCTCCCCTAATGTTATAGAGGGTCAGCCCAGCAGCAGGCCCTCACCTCTGATATTTTAGATGGTCAGATCAGCAGGCCCTTGCGCCTAATGTTTTTGAGGGTCAACAGCAGGCCATTAATGATTATTTTTCAAGGGTGTGTATGATGTCCTCCTTTATGTGTAACAAAGGGTGTATTGGCGTGCCGGTTCTTTGTAATTTTTGGCAGCCCTTTCACTTAGTGCACATGCTTTATGAGTGTAGGAGTCCCACTACTATTTAGCAAGAATTTGTGATAAAATTGTTACATGTTGTACTGTTTAGAAATGTCTTTCTATTTGGAGATAATTTCTATTTGCAGCGACAGGTGACCGCAATGGGCTCAAATGTGGCCCCGCCCTACGCAAACCCATTAATGTCATAATTTGTAAAAGCATATGTATACACGGATTTGAATTGAATGTTTTGTTATGGAAAATATTTATTGATGACATTGTTTGCGTGTGGGCTCGGCCATTCAAGACCCTCCTGGCCTTCCATGAATGTATAAACAATGTATTAACTGGCTTAAAATTCACCATGACTTATGATCAGACTCAAGTAAGTTTTTTAGATACAGTGGTGATAAAGGATGATGAGGGGTATTTACATACAGATCTTTTCAGAAAAGAAACACATACAAATAGTGTGTTACACTTTACAAGTGCCCACCACTTGCCCTTGAAGAAGGCTATCCTAAAATCCCAGATACAGCAGGTAAAACAGATTGTGTCCAATTTAGATGTCCGGGAAAGGAGGATAGGAGAGATGATGGATAGATTTGAGGATAGAGGCTACCCTAAAAAAAGTTCTCGAGGAGGCTGTCCTTGCACCGGTACGTGATAGAATTATTGAAAAGAGCCCTCGGGTGGCCTTTGTACATACGTTTCACCCCTTTAACAATAAGTTTGATTACATTGTCTGGAAATATTGGTCGCTGCTGGGAAAATCAAAACTACAGATTGTAGAGTTCAAGAATCCACCTTTGATTTGTAATAGACGCACAAAAAATGATCGTCACCACCTAGTGCAAGCTGATATTAGCCCCATGAAAATGATTGTGCGACAGAGCGTGTTGTGGAGTCAGAAAAATGGTAGCTACCCTTTTCTGCATTGTACACAATATTTACACATTATTAGGGGGGAATCCTTCTATCACACAGATACGGGAAAACCTTTTAGAATTAATAGCTTATTTACTTGCAAATCCACTAACGTAATCTCTTTGATCAAATGTCCGTGTGGCCTGGTCTATATTGGGGAGATGATGCAAACAATCCGAGATCGTATATGTAAACACAAGTCTACGATATGGACTGGGAATCTAATGCTACCTATACCAGCTCATTTCCATGGTGCATGTCATTCCATCTCCAAGTTTAGATTTCAGGTACTGCAACAGGTTACAAGACATAGGAGGGGTGGAGACATTAAAAAACAGTTATTGCGTATAGAAGAATATTGGATCCATACCTTGGGCACTTTACAGCCCAAGGGACTTAATAGGGATTATGAGGTTGTTCATTTAGATTAATAGATTAGATAATTGTTTCCTTTTCCAGACGGCGCATCTGCGATGATTCTCTGTGAACCAGCGGTATTGTTATTATATTTTTGTTATTGTTATATATGATTGTTTGTTTGTTATTTTGCTAATATATATGCCCCGCATATTTGATTGACATGTATCAGGTTACTGTCTCTAGCTTGGCGTCTGACATCATTGCATGTGTTGGGGGTGGCTATAATTGAAGGATGTTAATCAGTTTATGAATGTTTGCTGACGAAGGCTGGATGGGGCAAAATGCGTCATTTTATGTACGTATTTATGAAATAAATAAAAAGTGGCAACAGTGACAAGAACTGCAGAGATGCAGACACGGGGAGTACACACATTCACAGGCAAAGTTCAAGACACCGCAGCCAGCACGCAGCCCCAAGCAACCAGCATACACAGGAGTCGGCCTGCAGCCAGTATGCGAGAGAGCATGCAGCCAGCCTACACAGCCACAGCTGTCACAGTTAACTCCACTGTGGCAATCTCTATATAACTGGCTGAGACAGCTATTCACAACCCTTAAGAAAGCATAGCCATATAAATGTTTATTCTCTCACCTGTTAGAAAGGTGCATGATGTAAATTCTAGTGAAGGTAATCTTGTTACCAGTGACTGTATTTATAAGATACTAGCAGAAAAACCCGGCTTTGCACGGGTATATTTAATTTATTTCATGTTTACATATATCGTAAAAAGATATCAACAGTATCCCCCATAAAAGGTACCTCTACAGTACCCGCCCCTTTTAACAATGACCTCCACAGTGCCCGCCCCTTTAAAATTGACCTCCACAGTGGCTGTCCTTTTAACATTCACCTCCACAGTGCCCGCCCCTTTAACAGTTATTTCCACAGTTCCCACCCCTTTAACAGTGACTTCCACAGTGCCCGCCCCTTTAACAGTGAACTCCACAGCGGCTGTTTGTTTAATAGTGGCCCCTGCCCCCCAAGCATGTAGCAGTGTAGTTGCCTCATATGACTGAATATTTAAGGACCTGCAAACTGGTAAAACCTGTTGTCAGTTGTTATGGCAACCTGGAGTAGAACCTGCGAGCTTCTATTGGCTAATAAGGGACATGTGACCGTGTAAATGGCAGTTCGGATTTAAGTGAAAGGCTTGCTGGCTTCTATTGGCTAATGCAGGTAATTTTGGGGGAATATATCAGGAACGGTAAGTCCTAGAGAGCGGTTTAAAACCTTCCCGGGTACCTGATGTACCGGTGTGCCAAATTTAGTGAAGATTGGTCCAGTTGTTTGGTCTTGCATAAAGAACATCTATGCATATGTCTAGACAGACAAAAATTCATTTTTATATATATATAAGAGACTAACAAAAGGACCCGGCTTCGCATGGGTATATTTCATCTATTTATTTTTATGCTTCCGTGTGTTGTAAAAAGATATTGACAGCTTCCCCCACAACAGTGACCTCTACAGTACCCGCCCCCTTAATCAGTTCTGGACACAGGGCGTACCGGTACGCCCTGATGTCCAGGTACTTAAGGACACAGGGCGTACCAGTATGTCCTGTGTATTTCCGATCACTGCCACTCGGCGAGCGGTGATCGGAACCAGGTGTCTGCTCAAATCATTGAGCAGGCACCTTGGCTAAATGCGCGAGGGGGTCCCGTGACCCCCCCCGTCTCGGCAATCACTGCAAACCGCAGGTCAATTCAGACCTGCGGTTTGTGGCTTTTCAATGTTGCGGCGGCTGGCGGTGGTGCCATCGGGTCCCCGTAGGACTGTAGGGGGTACCCGATGGCATGGAAGGCAGCATGATGCCTTCCTTAGGCATCGGCCTTACCTTCCTATGACGAGCCTGTGACCAGCCCCCTGGATCTCACAGGCCGGAAGCTGTATGAGTAATACTCACTGCATTACTCATACAGCCAATGCATTCCAATACAGAAGTAATGGAATACACCGTAAAGGATTAGACCCCCAAAAGTTGAAGTCTCAAAGTGGGACAAAAAAGAAAGTAAAAAAAAAGAAAAAATTTCCCCCCCCAAAAATTAAAAGTTTCAAGTAAAAATAAACAAAAACAGAATTTTCCCCAAATAAAGTAAAAAAAAAATTGTAAAAAATAGGGGGGGGGGGGGGGGGGGAATTAGGTATCGCCGCGTCCGTATCGACAGGCTCTATAAACATATCACATGATCTAATAACTCAGATGAACACCTTAAAAAATAAAAACTGTGCTAAATAAACCATTTTACATCACGAAAAGTAAGCAAGCAAGAAAAACAGCAAGCAATCAAAAAGGCGTATGCCCACCAAAATAGTACCAATCTAACCGTCACCTCATCCCGCAAAAAATGAGCCCCTAACTGAGACAATCGCCCAAAAAATAAAAAAAACTATGGCTCAGAATATGAAGACTCTAAAACATATTTTTTTTGGTTATAAAAAAGCTGTTATTGTGTAAAACTTACATAAATAAATAAAAAGTATACATATTAGGTATCTATGCGTCCGTATAGACCGGCTCTATAAAAATATCACATGACCTAACCCCTCAGATGAACAAAGTCAAAATTAAAAAATAAAAACTGTGCTAAATAAACCATTTTTTGTCACCTTTCACAGTGACCGCCCATTTAACAGTGACATCTCATCCTGCAAAAAATGAGACCTTACATAAGATAATCACCCAAAAACTGAAAAAACTATGGCTCTCAGAATATGGAGACACTAAAACATGATTTTGAAAAATGATATTGTTGTTTAAAACTTACATTTATAGATAAAAAGTATACATATTAGGTCCTGCCGCGTCCGTACCGACCGGCTCTATAAAAATATTGCATGACCTAAACCCTCATATGAACACAAAAAAATACAAAATAAAAACTGTGCTAAATAAACCATTTTTGTCACCTTACATCACATAAAGTGTAATAGCAAGCGATCAAAAAGTCATATGCACCCCAAAATAGTGCCAATCAAACCATCATCTCATCCCGCAAAAAATAAGACCCTAAATAAGATGATCACCCAAAAACTAAAACATGACTTTTTTGTTTCAAGAATGAAATTATTGTGTAAAACTTACATAAATAAATAAAAAGTATATATATTAGTTATAACTGCGTCCGTGACAACCTGGTCTATAAAAATACCACATGATCTAACCTGTCAGATGAATGTTGTAAATAACAAAAAAATAAAAACGGTGCCAAAACACATTTCTTGTTACCTTGCCTCACAAAAAGTGTAATCTAGAGCAACAAAAAATCATATGTACCCTAAAATAGTACCAACAAACCTGCCACCCTAATCCCGTTTCTAAAATGGAGTCACTTTTTGGAGTGTCTACTCTAGGGATGCATCAGGGGAGCTTCAAATGGGACAGATAAATCTGCCTTCCAAAAACCGTATGGCATTCCTTTCCTTCTGCTCCCTGCCGAGTGCCCGTACAGCGGTTTATGACCGCATACAGAATCAGAGCCATAAATATTGAGTTTTGTTTGGCTGTTAACCCTTGCTTTGTAACTGGAAAAAAAATTATTAAAATGGAAAATCTGCCCAAAAAGTGAAATTTTGAAATTGTATCTCTATTTTCCATTAATTCTTGTGGAACACCTAAAGGGTTAACAAAGTTTGTAAAATCAGTTTTGAATATCTTGAGGGGTGTCGTTTCTAGAATGGGGTCATTTTTGGGTGGTTTCTATTATGTAAGCCTCACAAAGTGACTTCAGATCTGAACTGGTCCTTGAAAAGTGGGTTTTAGAAAATTTCAGAAACATTTCAAGATTTTCTTATAAACTTCTAAGGCTTGTAACATCCCCAAAAAATTAAATGTCATTCCCAAAATGATCCAAACATGAAGTAGACATATGGGGAATGTAAAGTAATAACTATCTTTTTTAGATATTACTATGTATTATAGAAGTAGAGAACTTGAAACTTGGACATTTGCCAATTTTTCCACATTTTTGGCAAATTTAGTATTTTTTTTATAAATAAAAATGATATTTTTTTACTCCATTTCACCAGTATCATAAAGTACAATATGTGACGAAAAAACTATGTCAGAATGGCCTAGATAAGTCAAAGCGTTTTAAAGTTATTCACACATAAAGTGACACTGGTCAGATTTGCAAAAAATGGCCTGGTCCCTAAGGTGAAATATGGCTGTGTCCTTAAGGAGTTAGTGGCCGCCCCTTTAACATTGACCTCTACAGTGGCCGCCCCTTTAACATTGACCTCCACAATGACTGCCTCTTTAACAATGACCTTTACGGTGCCCGCCCCTTTAACAGTGACCACCCCTTTAACAGTGACCTTCATAGTAGCCGCTCCTTTAACAATTACTTTTACAGTGCCCGCCCCTTTAACAGTGACTTCCACAGTGCCCACCCCTTTAACAGTGACTTCCACAGTGCCCACCCCTTTAACAGTGACTTCCATAGTGCCTGCCCCTTTAAAAGTGACTTCCACAGTGCCAGCCCCTTTAACAGAAAATCCACAGTGCCCGCCCCATTAACAGTGACTTTCACAGTGACCGTTCCTTTAACAGTGACTTTCACAGTGACCGCCCCTTTAACAGTGACTTTCACAGTGGTTGCCCCTTTAACAGTGACTTTCACATTGATTATCCCTTTAACAGTGACTTTCACAGTGACTTTCACAGTGGCTGCCCCTTTAACAGTTTCACAGTGGCTGCCCCTTTAACAGTGACTTTCATAGTGGCTGCCTCTTTAACAGTGACTTTCACAGTTACCGCCCCTTTAACAGTGACTTTCCTAGTGACCGCCCATTTAACAGTGACCGGCCCTTCAACAGTGACTTTCACAGTACGGCCCCTTTAACAGTGACTTTCACAGTAAACATCCCTTTAACAGTGACTTTCACAGTGACCGCCCCCTTTAACAGGGACCTTCACAGTAACCACCCCTTTAACAGTGACTTTCACAGTGACTGCCCTTTTAACAGTGAATTTCACAGTGACTGCCCCTTTAACAGTAACCGCCCCTTTAACAGTGACTTTCACAGTGCCTGCCCCTTTAACAGGGACCTTCATAGCGCCCTCCGCTTTAATAACAGTGTCCTCCACAGTGCCCGCCCATTTAATAACAGTGACCTCCACAGTGCCCCCCCCTTTAACAAAAGTGACCCCCACTGTGCCCACCCCTTTGAAAACAGTGACCTCCACAGTGCCCGCCCCTTTAAGCAGTAAAGAAAAATGGCTGGATGTTATGGAAACCTGGAGTAAAACTGTGTTTATGACAGTTGGGATTTGAAGAGAAAGACTTGCAGGCTTGTATTGGCTAATGTCGGTCATTTTTGGGGAATATCTCAGGAACATGTCCTAGAGAGCTGAGATCCGGTCTAAAACCTTCCCGGACACCTGATGTACCTGTGTGCCAAATTTGGTGAAGATCGGTCCAGTCATTTGGTCACGCATAAAGAACAGAGAGACATAAACTCATTTTTATAATTTAAGAGATAATCTCCCATATGATCTTTAGCTGTGTCATGTGACCAGAACTCTGCCTCTCCAACTGACACAGGACAGGAAGTCAGTTTCTCTATTCATTCCTATGAGACTGACATTTAGGCTCCCAAAGGAATATATAGAAAAACTGGCTTCCTGTCCACACATTATATACTTTGTTCTTTGAAGAGTTAGAGTGTTGATCAAATGACACAGCTGAGGGTCAAAAGGGAGGATATAACTCACAAATACAGTCAATGGTAAGAAAATGACCTTCACTATAGCTTACATCATCCCTTTCCACTGCTCCCACTCAGACTCCTCCTCCTCCGCTCCATCGTCAGCCATCGATAACAGATTGAGTGGCCAGGAAACAATTCTACACACTCAGCAATCCTACAGTGCGCAAGTTTAATTCCCATCTGGCCTAGTTGCTGGCAGTGGAGTTGAGAGAGAGAGAGAAAAAACAGGATCCTAAAAAAAAAAAAAAAACGGTCCTGTTACGTCAGTTCAAATAAATCCCAGCAGGCGTATCGATTTTCTTCAATGCTTTATTATTCCATACACAGGACGTGTTTCGGCCTGTCCAACCTTCCTCAACTGCATGTTAACAAGTGATAACATCAGGTATTTATAGGCTTAGTCACATGACCCGCGTCTTAGTAGTCTGCAAGGAAACATATAAAATTCATATTAAAAACATATCACTTCATAATCCCTATAAAGACCCTTGGGATGTAAAGTGTCATGGGTGTGAATCCAGAATGCCTCCCTTTTGAGTAACAACTTCTTAAAATCCCCTCCTCTCCGTGGTAAATATACGTGCTCAATAACTTGGTATTTTAATTGTGATATGGAATGATTGTGATTATGGAAATGTAACGGTATAGGGAATAAAAGATTCTTAACCCCTTAGGGACACAGCCTTTTTACACCTTAGGACCAGGCCATTTTTTGCAAATCTGACCAGTGTCACTTTAAGTGCTCATAACTTTAAAACGCTTTGACTTATCCAGGCCGTTCTGAGATTGTTTTTTCGTCACATATTGTACTTCATGACACTGGTGAAATGAAGTCAAAAAAATATTTTTTTTTGCACCAAAAAATACCTAATTTAACAAATTTTTGGAAAAATTTGCAAATTTCAAAGTTTCAGTTTCTCTACTTCTGTAATACATAGTAATACCCCCAAAAATTGTGATGACTTTACATTCCCCATATGTCTACTTTATGTTTGAATTGTTTTGGGAATGATATTTTATTTTTTGGGGATGTTATAAGGCTTAGAAGTTTAGAAGCAAATCTTGAAATTTTTCAGCAATTTACAAAAACGACATTTTTAGGGACCAGTTCAGGTCTGAAGTCACTTTGCGAGGCTTACATAATAGAAACCACCCAAAAATGACCCCATCTAAGAAACTACACCCCTCAAGGTATTCAAAACTGATTTTACATACGTTGTTAACCCTTTAGGTGTTGCACAAGAGTTATTGGCAAATGGGGATGAAATTTGAGAATTTCTTTTTTTTGTCAAATTTTTTATTTTAACCCATTTTTTCCACTAACAAAGCAAGGGTTAACAGCCAAACAAGACTGTATCTTTATTACCCTGACTCTGCCGTTTACAGAAACACCCAATATGTGGCCGTAAACTACTGTACGGCCACACAGCGGGGCATAGAGTGAAAGGTGCGCCGTTTGGTTTTTGGAGGGCTGATTTTTATGGACTGGTTTATTTACACCATGTCCCATTTGAAGACCCCTGATGCACCCCTAGAGTAGAAACTCCCTAAAAGTGACCCCATCTAAGAAACTACACCCCTCAAGGTATTCAAAACTGATTTTACATTCGTCGTTAACCCTTTAGGTGTTGCGCAAGAGTTATTGGCAAATGGGGATGAAATTGGAAAATTTCATTTTTTTGTCTAATTTTCCATTTTAACCCATTTTTTCCACTAACAAATCAAGGGTTAACAGCCAAACAAGACTGTATCTTTATTACCCTGACTCTGCCGTTTACAGAAACACCCAATATGTGGCCGTAAACTACTGTACGGCCACACAGCGGGGCATAGAGTGAAAGGTGCGCCGTTTGGTTTTTGGAGGGCTGATTTTTATGGACTGGTTTATTTACACCATGTCCCATTTGAAGACCCCTGATGCACCCCTAGAGTAGAAACTCCCTAAAAGTGACCCCATCTAAGAAACTACACCCCTCAAGGTATTCAAAACTGATTTTACATTCGTCGTTAACCCTTTAGGTGTTGCGCAAGAGTTATTGGCAAATGGGGATGAAATTGGAAAATTTCATTTTTTTGCCTTATTTTCCATTTTAACCCATGTTTTCTACTAACAAAGCAAGGGTTAACAGCCAAACAAGACTGTATCTTTATTACCCTGACTCTGCCGTTTACAGAAATACCCAATATGTGGCCGTACACTACTGTACGGCCACACAGCGGGGCGTAGAGTGAAAGGTGCGCCGTTTGGTTTTTGGAGGGCTGATTTTTATGGACTGGTTTATTTACACCATGTCCCATTTGAAGACCCCTGATGCACCCCTAGAGTAGAAACTCCCTAAAAGTGACCCCATCTAAGAAACTACACCCCTCAAGGTATTCAAAACTGATTTTACATTCGTCGTTAACCCTTTAGGTGTTGCGCAAGAGTTATTGGCAAATGGGGATGAAATTGGAAAATTTCATTTTTTTGCCTTATTTTCCATTTTAACCCATGTTTTCTACTAACAAAGCAAGGGTTAACAGCCAAACAAGACTGTATCTTTATTACCCTGACTCTGCCGTTTACAGAAATACCCAATATGTGGCCGTACACTACTGTACGGCCACACAGCGGGGCGTAGAGTGAAAGGTGCGCCGTTTGGTTTTTGGAGGGCTGATTTTTATGGACCGGTTTATTTACACCGTGTCCTGTTTCAACCCCCCTGATGCACCCCTGGAGTCGAAACTCCCTAAAAGTGACCCCATTTTGGAAACTACGGGATAAGGTGGCATTTTTTGGGGGAGTATTTTTAGGGTAAATATAATTTTTGGTTGCTCTATATTACATTTTTGTGAGGTAAGGTTACCAAAAATTGAAATTCTGATATTTCATCTCCATTTGCCATTAACTGTTGAGGAACACCTAAAGGGTTAATAAAGTTTGTATAATCATTTTTGAATACCTTGAGGGGTGTAGTTTCTTAGATGGGGTCAATTTTAGGGAGTTTTTACTCTAGGGGGGCATCAGGGGGGCTTCAAAAGGGATATGGTGTCAATAAAAAAGGCCATCAAAATCGGCCTTCCAGAAACCATGTCGGTCCTTTCCTTTTGCAGCCTCCCTTTTACGGATACAGCAGTTTACGACCACAAATGTGGCGTTTCTGTAAACTGCAGTATCAGGGTAATAAATTTTAACTTTTGTTTGGTTGTTAACCCTTGTTTTCTTACCGGAAAAAACGGACTGAAATGGAAAAGTGCCAAAAATAGCGGTTTTGGCACCGTTTTTTTGTTTTTTTTTTAACCGTGTTAATCTGGGTAGTTAGGTCATGGGATATTGTTATAGAGGAGATTCTTACGGACGCGGCAATATCTAATAAGTCTACTTTTTTTTACAATTATTTAGGTTTTTGACTATATTATCTTTTTTGATACAACTTTTTTTTTTGGGTATCTCTAAAGTCTAAGTGTAATTTTTTTAATTTTCTTTTAGCCAATTATCCTATGTGGGGGCTCATTTTTTGCGGGATGAGCGGACGGTTTTATTGGCACTATTTTGGGGGCTATATGACTTTTTGATCGCTTGCTATGAAACTTTTTGTTATGTAAGGTGACAAAAAAAAATTTTTTGCACCTATTTTTTTTATTTTTTTTTTACTGTGTTAATCTGGGGGGTTGGGTCATGGGGTATTTTTATAGAGGAGATTCTTACGGACGTGGCGATACCTAATAAGTCAACTTTTTTTTACAATAATTTAGGTTTTAGACTATATTATCCTTTTTGATACCCTAAAAAAAATTTGTATCTCTAAAGTCTAAGGGTCATTTTCAAATTTTTTTTTTATCTGATTATCTTATGTGGGGGCTCATTTTTTGCGGGATGAGATGACGGTTGTATTGGCACTAATTTGGGGGCTATATGACTTTTTGATCGCTTGCTATTAAACTTTTTATTATGTAAGGTGACAAAAAAAAACTTTTTTTGCACCTTTTTTTTTTTTCTGGACCGTGTTAATCTGGGGGGTTAGGTCATGGGGCATTTTTATAGAGGAGATTATTACAGACGCGGCAATACCTATGTCTACTTTTAATAAATTATTTTAGTTTTTTTGGGTGTCTCAAGTCTGAGAACCATTTTTTTTTTTTATCCCATGTCAGTCCTAAATTGGGATATAAATTTAGTACTCCATGGAAGTGTGATACTCCCTGAAGCAACCGTCAATGCAGAGGCCCGGATGATCGGGGCATGTGTCGCACTGAGTAGTCGTGTCCTTCCGTATCCCCCTCCTGCGACACACTCTGCACTTTTTTTGGGTTCGTCCCTTCTTTCCAGTATGGGGGACCACACCTGGAAAGTGTTGGCCAGGGACGATCCGGGCGCCTACAGTTCCCGAGGTACTCCGGCCTGCTCTTTCCCGGTCCGAAAAGATCAGGGCCTTGAGGACTGCCTCATAGAACTGGAGGAATGTCCCTGTGCTGCCAGCGCTTCGGGATAGTACAAAAGAGTTGTACATGGCAACCTGCACCAAGTAGACCGCAACTTTTTTGTACCATGCCCGGGTTTTGCGCATGGCGTTATATGGCTTGAGGACTTGATCCGAGAGATCAACTCCTCCCATATACCGATTGTAGGCGACGATACAATCGGGCTTGAGGACCGTTGCCGCGGTACCTCGCACAGGGACAGGGGTGATGCCGTTACCATGAATTGTGGACAGCATAAGGACATCCCTCTTGTCCTTATACCTGACCAGCAACAGGTTTCCAGTGGTAAGGGCACGGGTCTCACCCCTGGGGATGGGTACCTGGAGGGGGTGGGCAGGGAGGCCGCGTTGATTTTTCCGCACGGTCCCACAAGCGGACGTGGATCTGGCGGCAAGGGACTGGAACAAGGGGATACTGGTATAAAAGTTATCCACGTACAAGTGGTAACCCTTATCCAGCAGTGGGTACATAAGGTCCCACACGAGTTTCCCGGTAACACCCAGAGTGGGGGGACATTCTGGTGGTTGAATCCGGGAATCTCGCCCCTCGTACACACGAAATTTGTAAGTGTACCCTGAGGTACTCTCACAAATTTTGTATAGCTTCACGCCATACCTCGCCCGCTTGGAAGGCACATACTGGCGGAAAATGAGTCTCCCCTTGAACGCAATGAGAGACTCATCAACCACGACCTCCCTTCCAGGTACATAGGCCTCCATGAATTTGGCCCCAAAGTGATCGATGACCGGCCGTATCTTGTACAGACGGTCATGGGCAGGATCACCTCGGGGTGGACATGCTGCATTATCGGAATAATGCAGACATTTCCTGATGGCCTCAAACCGGGAGCGTGTCATAACCGTACTGTAAAGTGGGGTCTGATATAGGACGTCCCCACTCCAGTACAGCCTGGCACTGGGTTTCTTGACCAGGCCCATATGCAGCACGAGGCCCCAAAATGTCCTCATTTCGGCTGCACTGACCGGCGTCCAGCCATCGGGCCTGGCCAAAAAGGAGCCCGGGTGTTGAGCGACGAACTGTTGGGCGTACAGATTCGTCTGCTCCACCATCAGATTTACCAGTGAGTCACTGAAAAAATGACAAAAAAAGTCATATTCAGTGTAGCCCACTGTGGAAATCTGGATTCCTGATTGGCCTACAAAATCAGGAATCACGGGCTCGTATCGCTCTGGGCTACACCAGACAAGTTCACCGGCAGGGTGCTCCGGTGGATTTAACTGGTGGGCCGGGAAACCAGTACGAGCCCCAGAGCTGCTCGTACTAGTGTGGGCCACAGGGTCCCTAACATGGCGGTCCCCTTGCTCCGCCTGGCGGCGTCTCCGCCGCCTTGGGGGCTCATCATCATCGCTAGATGATGAGGAGGATGCGGATGACAACAGGAATGTGGGGTCATCCTCATCCTCACTGGGACTCTCGGACTCGGAGGCAAGCTGGGCGTATGCCTCCTCGGCCGAGAACGTCCGGCGGGCCATAGGGGAGTGTGTGTCTGCGTGTATATGTGCGTGTGTGTAACTCTTTATTTGGTGTGCGTGTGTGAGGGGGCACGGGTGTTCACGAACTCACCCTAAAACTAACAGAAAAAAATAAATAAAACTAACTAAAAAAAGGGCAAAAAAGTGAGGAAAAAAAATTCAAAACTGCTGATCAACCGTCCGAAGTTGATCAGCGGTGGGGTGTGCGATGCGCTTACAGTGGCCGGACGCTAAGTGCCGGTCACAGTCAGCGAACTCAAAAAAAAAAAAAAAAAAAGCACCCCAAAAAAGGTGGGGGGGGGGGGGGGCAAGTGGCAGGGGGGGGGGGGCAAGTGGCAGCACCCCTGGGGGGTCTAGGGTCACACAGCTGTGCTGTGGACCCCAGACACCCTAACTAGGGTGATGCAATAAAAAGTAAAAAAAAACTAACTTTCCCTTTTTTTTCCCTGCCTATCCCAAACTTTCCCTAGCTGTCCCTATGTACCTGATGGGGTGCTGGGGCACAGATCGGGTCCTGGGGGCACAGATCAGGGGTGCTGGCAGCGATGGTGGACACAAGCAGGCAGCTCCTCTCTCCTCCGGCGCTGGAACACAAAAGGAGGAGGAGAGGGGCGCCTGCCTCTTTTGAATCTGCCGCCGCACCGCCCCCTGACCAATCAGAAAGCGATCCTGAGTGGTGATGTCACCATCACCACTCAGGATCGCTGGATGGTGATTGGTGGAGTGAAATCACACCACCATCACCATCCTGTTCCGGGTTATCGGGTCTTCAGAGACCCGAATAACCCGGAAACGCAGAAAACCGCAGGTCTGAATTGACCTGCGGTTTTTTGCGATCGCATACATGGGGGGGGTCACCGGACCCCCCGACGCATTTGCCCCAAGTGCCTGCTCAATGATTTGAGCAGGCACGGGGTTCCGATCGCCGCCGGCCGCGCGGCGGTGATTGAAAATGCACAAGGCGTACATGTACGCCCTGTGTCCTTAAGTACCAGGGCACAAGGGCGTACCTGTACGCCCTGTGTCCTTAAGGGGTTAATCCTGATTGTCGATTTGTGTTTGTTGATCCAATCCTTTACTTTCTGCACTGTCTCCCCTATATACAGCATGCCGCAAGGGCACTTAATAAGATATATGACATTGGTTGTTTCACAGGTGTAATAAGCCTTGATTCTATAGGATTTTCCTGTCTGAGGGTGTTGAAAATATTGACCCTTCTGCACATTGCTGCATTGCATACAGTGGAGACAAGTTGTCATCCATTTGTGCCATTTCCGTTGGAATTCAATTTTTTTAGACAGAAACAAAGTCTTGCATGTAGTGCATTTTCATGTGGTGGATAATCTGTGCTGCTCCCTTCAATTTTCACAGTTCGGCAAGGTTCATGCCACAGTGGACACCTGGAGCAGCTTTTATGGGCAGGGACAGTACATATCTTTCACTGGGTCAATGTTTTTTCTGGCAATGGAAAGTAAGCACCCAGGCAACAATGTCAGGTCCTTTTGATCCCACCCTATTGTATTGGCCTGGCTCCCACACCAGGCACTTATCCGCCTCCACCTCCTCCTCCATGGACATGTTCCCATCCCCAACAGCAGCTGGGCACAGGATCACTCGCACTTCCCCTTCTTCCTATCACATGTGTCAAGTCAAGCGTTGCCACGCTGTGTTGGAGCTGATCAGCCTGGGAGAGAGTAGTCACACCGGTGAACAGTTGCTTAAGTACATAAAGAAGCAAACGCTCCTACTGGGCAAAGTGTTCTGCAATAATGGCCGGAACATCGTAGCTGTCTTGAACCTGGGCGAAATAACATATGCTTCCTGCATGGCACATGTCATCAACCTAGTAGTGCAGTTCTTTCTAAATAAGTACACTGTCTTGCGCAAAGGTACTAGGAGACTGTGCAACCACTTAAGCCACTCTTACGTGGGAAGGAAAGTTTTCCTGTATCTGCAGTGACAGAACGGCCATAAACGATCTTCTAGGTCATTTAAGGCTTATATGCCATTGACAGAATCTACACGCTAAAAAGAGGAGAAGACATCAAACACAATTTATTGGATATTCCGCCTCGAGTCCAGACAGTGTACTCGAGTGCAGGGAACCGTGGCAGATTTGTTAGGCAACATCTGAACTTGGTTGCTAGAGTAATCTTTCCTATCCCTCCTAAATTTAACTGCCTTTTTACTGATAAGATCAGGCTCAAATTAATTTAGTGTAAATGTGACTGCATGGTTAAAGGAGTTAGGCGCTTTCTGGTTTCTGTTGACCCATGTGTTTGTGAGATTATTATATAGCCTTTACTGATATAGCCTTTAGATGGCCGCTGATGGAGGGTCATGTGACCAGGCAAATCACCTGGAGTACTGTGTACAGATCTGGGTTCCTGTGAATAAGGCAGACATAGCTGAGCTGGGGAGGGTTCAGAGAAGGCCAACTAAAGTGATAATTGGAATGGGACAACTACAGTACACAGAAACATTATCAACATAAGAGTTATTCACTTTTGAAAAAATACGACTGGCGGGAGATATAATTACTATTTATAAATATATCAGGGGTCGGTACAGAGATCTCTCCCATCATCTATTTATCCCCAGAACTATGACTGTGAGGAGGGGACATCCTCTGCGTCTGGAGGAAAGAAGGTTTGTACACAAACATAGAAGAGGATTCTTTACGGTAAGAGCAGTGAGACTATGGAACTCTCTGCCTGAGGAGGTGGTGATGGTGAGTACAATAAAATAATTCAAGAGGGGCCTAGATGTATTTCTGGAGTGTAATAATATTACAGGCTATAGCTACTAGAGAGGGGTCGTTGATCAAGGGAGTTATTTTTTCCACCTAAAGGAATTTTTTCCACCTAAAGTGAGGAAAATTGGCTTCTACCTCACAGAGTTTTTTTTTTGTTAGTTTTTTTACCTTCCTCTGGATCACCTTGCAGGATAACAGGCTGAACTGGATGGACAGATGTCTTTTTTCAGCCTTATAAACTGTGTTACTATGTTACCTCTAAACGATGCCTCCTGCATTCACATACACTGCACTTGCCATCCATACTTGCTCTGTTGGGTATTTAGTGCAGGTGCAGTGTGTCTGAATGGAGGAAACATCACATGGAGGTGATTTGCCTAGTCACATGACCCTTCATCAGTATCCATTTTATGGACAAGACCTGTGTGTTGACAGCACAAAAGACATTGCACACAAGGGATTATACCTTATAAAATACAGAAAATGGTGCAGAATTTCAACAAAGGCTATATTAGTAAGTGCCAGATAATCATCTCACAAACACATTGGCCAACAGTATCACCAGAAAGTGAACAACCCCTTTAAGTTTCTTATACTCAAAACAATTGCTATATGCTGATAACTTATTCCTTAACTTACAGATTTCCCTTATGCATCATCAGTAATTTCCATCAGTGATTGTGAGCCAAAACCAGGTGTGGTTCTAAACGCAAAACAGATGCAAATCTTTCCCTTATGTCTGTGGAGGCTCAAACCCTGGTTTTGGCTCACAATCACAGATGGAAATCACTGACAAAACCACTAAACACTGACATGTGAATGAGGATTTAGATTGTTGCAAACAATAGCAGTTCTTTTAGTGATCAGTCTAGTGATTAGTCCATGTGAACACTCTTCTAGAAAAACATTCCACTCATTAGTAAACACAGGATCATCCTTGAATGCTAATTGCTGGATGAGTCTAAAGCCCCTGGGGATGAGTTTTATTTATTTGGTGTATGACCCCAAAACATAGGGGCACATTTATTAAGACCGGCATTTTAGACGCCAGTCTTAATACACCACTAAGCTAGCAGCGGTTTAGTTGAAGTTATGAAGAGGCATCAGATTCCTTATCTGTGTTCACTCTGTGAGAAACTCCATGTTGGATCTTGATAAATCCTTCTTGTCAAATTTCACAAAAGTGCTCCACCAGTGTTGCCACTGCTCCAGAAAAATTAACCTTTGGTTCCATCAAGACTGGACTGGACACAAAACTGCATCAAAACGAACATAGTGAAGCACTGTTAATAACAATGATGGCTGGCAATGTTAATGCGCTTAGCAGAACTAGTTGTGCTACTTCAGGCATGACTCTGAGAAGTGCATATGTCCAAAATAAACCTGAAAAGATTTGGGTTTGTCTGTTGTCCAAAAAGTAGCCAAATTTGATCCAAACTGGTTCACACATCCTTACTCTGGAGCCATTAGAGCAACTACTTTCACTGGCCGAGCAGTGGAGTCACCGCCACAAGCCTACCTATCACACTTTGACTGGCCGAGTAGTGGAGTCACCGCCACAAGCCTACCTATCACACTTTGACTGGCCGAGTAGTGGAGTCATCCCCACAAGCCTACCTATAACACTTTGATTGACATCTCCTGCAGGTCTGAAATCTTGTGCTTGTGACGAAAATCCTTTTTCCATTTTCTCCTGAGATCCACAGTGAGTTCATGAAGCCAAGGTGTACAGATGTAGCTGAGCTAAAGTTGACTCTGATAACAGATGGCACAGTGGTATCTTGTGCCATCTTGTGACAAAAGCCTTTGAAATACATTAAAATTTAGTTATTCTTTTTGTGCCATTATTTACTTAACGTGTTAACCATCAAGTTAAGCTCAGCTGCATCTGTATGCTTACACCTCAACTCTACTGTGCATGTCAGGAAATAAGAAGGGAAACAGGATGTATGGTGCATGTGCAGGATTTTAGACATGGCAGGGATGATGTGCAGACAAGGTTATGTTAATCAAAGTGAGATTTATAGGCATGCGGTAGTGACTCCATGACAGGTCAAGTCAGTGAAAAAAGAATTCCTGATGATTCCAGGCCCTCATTTACATATGCAAAGGCACTATTTCAAAATTTATTTATATCAAAATGACAAACAAGGAGTTTTGAAAAATATGGCAATGATTTCACTGCGGTTGCCTTTAAACAGTGTCTGAAGGTTTTTATAGATATCCATACATTAAAAATTTGGATTAGTTGGAATGAGTCATGAGTGCATGAGACATGTCTCAAATAAGGTTTTATTGTCAACTTTGCTTTATAGACTTGGACAGAGTCAGCAGAGGGCACATTACTTTATGACAGTTCTATTGTATTGCTGGAGGCTAAGATAAGATAGCAACCCTATACACAAACATAAGACCCTGCATATACCCCTCCAGTCTGTTGCTGGTCTCCAGGGAATAGTGCTGTAATCTATCCCTTCCTGGAGACTGTAATGGTCTATTGACTTTTGATGTACTGTAAATGAAATACAAATTATTGGAGTTTGAAAACAAAGGGGATGTGTATCTCTAACAGTTACAACATGTAATAATATAACAAGAATATTTCTCTTTTACATACAATCTCATTCAGCAAACTAAAATTAAATATGGGATACATTTCATTTCTTTAATACATGTAAATATTTTATTCATGTGTTATTATTCTATTTATCTTATGGTTGCTGACAAACTGTGTCTTCTTTCAATGTTATTATTTAAAAATGTTATCAACACAGTTTCTTGTGATGAACTGGAACTCACTTGCAAGCCAGAGGAAAAAATGAAATCTATACGTGAAAAGAAATCTCTAGAATTGAATTCCTTTATGTCTTTAAGGAAGAGTCAAACAGATATTTGTGCTCGGCTTTTCTTCAAAACAGTCCATTTTATATTGCAAAAGTAGCCCTCTCACCTGATAGATCACTTGGTAGGAACTTTCATAGACAACAATCTGTAACTTGCATCTTGGTTTATGAATTCCATTCTTACTTACTCCTGTTTATTGTTTCATAAATATCCATAAAATGTATACTGCCAGAGCTACAATGTGAGTTCTGATATATAGGAAGACATATGAAATATCTGATCGCTGTAATAAGTCATATGGGAAATTAAACAGAACAGCAGATTCCGAAAAACTATTTCGACCTATAACTGACACTAGAAGAAAACATTAGACATAACAAAGTATTATCCTCTTGTTAACATAATTCTATTTTTGTTTGCAGATGGCAAGATTTTATGGCACTTGCAGACATGATTTATGCTTCCTTGGCATTAAAACTAGTACCATAGTAATGACTGTATTCATTAAGGCTGTTATATAAGACTAATGAATTGAACAAGTCTGATTATATAACTTGGTTATTTGGTTACATTTCAAAATCAAATGTAGGGATAATGTTAATATGCTGCTGTTTAATTTGACTTATAAAGGGCATATATTTGAATATACAATAAATTGTGAAAACTGACCTTCATTGCTCCTCACATCTCATTCTTAGCAGCATATCTATTCGATTGGTATCTTTACTTATATATGCTGCATGATATTATACTTAGATTACGTCTACCTCTATCCACTTAAATTAACTAGGTTTCTTTATAATAGCTGTATTTAGTCTCAGGAAAGTGCTGAATTTCTTATATGCAGTACACCCTGTAGCAAATTGGTCCTCAAGCCATAATCTAGCTATGGAGGTATGTATTTAAAGACATTAATTTCTGTGGGAAAAGCCTTCATGAGAATACTGATGATAGATTGGGAAGTCAAACTGTTTCAAGACATTAAAAGTCAATAAAGCAATGGATCATTGCTATTTTCTCATTCATTGTTGTGGTAACATTGTATGCATCTGTTGTATGTCCCCCCCATTATACCTATTAAAACATGTTTAGCATTTAGGATTACTTTAACCCCTTACTGACACTTTTTCAACTTCCTGACAGGGCCAAATTTGGGAAACCTGATGTGTCATTTTACGTGGTAATAACATTGGAATCCTTTAACTTATCCAAGTGATTTTAAAATAGTTTTGTCATGACAGATCATACTTCATGTTTGTGGTAAATTGAAGTCAATATGTTTTACTTTTATTGATAAAAAAATCCCATTTTTTTCAATTTTTTTTTTTCAATTTCTCAGCTTTTTAGACAGATAGTGATACATTATAAAATAGGAATTCATTAACATTCATCATATGTCTACTTTATGTTGGAATCATTTTCTAAATGTAATTTTTAAAGACATTAGAAGGCTTAGAAAATTTCCAAACCCACTTTTTAAAGGACCGTTTCAGTTCTGAAGTCACTTGGAGGGGCTTCCATTATAGAAATCACCCATAAATGACACATTTTAGAAACTACAACCCCAAGAATTAAAGGAAAATGAAGGTGAAATTTCAAACTGATACTTCTTTATTGCATATTTTCAATGTTAATCTATTTTTCCAGTAACACAACAAGGGTTAACAGCCAAACAAACCTCAACTACCCTGATTACCTTGATTCTATTCCTGTTTACAGAAACACCTGATATGTGGTTGTAAAGTGCTTTATGGGCACATGTTTGGGCCTAGAAGAGAAGGAACACCCATAAAACTGTGGTGTAGTTGCATTTTTTTCCTATCAACCCATTTGGAATTTTTTCCCAGCTTCCCACTACATCGTATGCAAAATTAAATGGTGCCATCAGAAAGTATAACTCGACCTGCAAAAAACAACCCCAATACGTGTGAATGGAAAAATAAAGTTATGGCTCTCTGAAGGCCATAATGTCAGTTTTGTAAGAGCCTGTATTGTAATAATTTGGGCCAAATTTCTCCAATATTACATGTTGTTTGATAAATTCAGTGCATCTTTAAGTCTAACATTTTTGTCTTGAGATGTTATTCCGCTTTGTACTGGGTAATATTGCAACAGTTTTTGACACTTTCTAAAGATCTCAGTTAATAAATTGTGGCTTAAATCAATTTGACAGACTAAGGGTACTTTCACACTTGCGGCAGGACGGCTCCGGCAGGCTGTTCACCATGTTGGATCCGTCCTTCCGCTGTTTCACCGTGCCACTGGACCGCCGCTCCAGGCGGTGAACAGCCTGCCGGAACTGTCCTGCCGCAAGTGTGAAAGTACCTTAGCCATGCTCACTTTCTCATTCACTTTTCAAAACTCGAGCGAGTGAAGTAAAAATGTTAAATGTCTTTTTTGAACAAGTAAGCCCAAAAAGTTTTAAAGTCCTATGTAAGGAATAATCCTGCTATGTCTGTTTGGTTCAGATTGTCTTTCCCTCAAGTTCTCCCTCATTTAAGATGGTGTATTGTGTCTTAGCTGGGTGCCATCTTACTTCCTGTTTCACATTTAAACCTCTCAAGCCTGTTACTAATTGCTTAAGTATTGTGTTTTAGCTTCTACGTGTGCAGTCCTCTTGCTTGGAACTAGCTGTCTGATTTGTTCCTCCATCCTTGCAGTTTACCCTGCTACTCTGTGACATTCTGCTACCTCCTGTTGTCGACCCGGCTTGCCTGACTATGTTCCTGTGCCACCTGCCATGACCCATTGCTCGTCTGACCTCGGCTCTACTGCATCCTTTGGTCCTGCAACGTTGCTACAGGTAATGGCTCTGCCTGCCTGGCTCTGCTACATCCTTCGGTCCTGCACTGTTGCTACTGGTAAAGGCTCCGCCTGTCTGGCTCTGCTGCATCCAGTGTATTGTCCTGTTGAGGCTTAAATGGAAAATATATATTGGTTATCCAGTTATTATAATGTTTCTGGGTGAACCTGTATTCTCTCTGTACAAGGAACAAATCTTTTTCAACTAGAGGTTCTAATGTCAGGAATTCAATCATAGAAATCAAGCAAGAGTCGACAAATCACTGTACTGCTAATGAGAGCTCAAGGGAACAATTGTGAATAGTAATAATGTGTACTTCACTTGTGATTTTTATTTCTTCCTAGGTTTACTGCATGCTTTATATGATGTTTAATTTGATAAAAATGGGAGCGAGTGGATTGCGGACTTCGTTACTCAGTATTTATCGAGGCCATTTATGTTCCTCTCCCCTATTAAAAGTATAGCACAAAATGTCATTTTACTTCACATGACTGCAGTTTACATCTAGCACACAATGCACATCCGTAGAAGCTGTACCATCAAATATAAGCCCTTACACATGTAGGTTCAATAATGTTTATCACTGAAAAGAAAGAAAAGTTGTACACAATTTAATCTAAGTTCTCTAAAATAATGTTAATTCAAATTGTGGAAGTAAAATAAGAAAAGCTACTAATAGTGTTGAGCGAACCCAAACTGTAAAGTTCAGGTCCGTACCAAACTTTGCGAGTTCGTGTACCCGGACCTGAACCCAAACTTTTCAGGAAAAGTTCGGGTTCGAGTTCGGTGTTTGGGCATTTATAAAAGCTTGTTGAAAGGCTGCAGGGCAGCCAATCAACAATCTTTTATGTTCTGGGCACTTAGAAGCCATCACAATCATGCCTAGTAATAGAATGGCTGTGATTGGTCCGTGCATCATGTGACTCAGCCTCTAAAAAAGCTGGATCACGTGTAGCACTGCCCATCAGCTCTGAGTATTGCAGGAACAGAAAGTAGGCAGCTGAAGTGAGGGAAAGTGTTAGGAATCTCATCTGGCTATTTATACTGTGTGTGACCTATAGTGATTTTTTTGTGGGTGTAATATACCAGCTTTGCACCCCTGACACATAAATATAATAAGTAATCTGGCTGATAGTTCGGTGGGTTACATATACCTATTGTTTGTCTGATGTACACCTGCACTGCATACGTGACAGGGAAAGAAATCTAGTTAATCCATCTGTTAGTTCGGTGGGTGATCTCAAAGAATGAGGAGAGCATCAAATAAGGGAGGTGGCCCTGGTCATGGTGCTGCTGGTGTTGGTGGAGCTCCTGTTGCAGGGAGAGGATGTGGACGTGGTCGATCTGTACCATCTACATGCCCAAATGAAACACTTTTCTCAGGTGCAAGTAGGCGACAGAACGTTAAGCGTGATTTTGTAGGCCCAAATGCCAGTGTACGAATGGTGAGGCCAGAACAAGTAGAGGCGGTAGCAGATTGGGTGGCTGACAGTGCCTCCAGTTCCTTCACATTGTCTCCCACTCGGTTCCCTGCTAGAAGCGCAGAGTTGGCACCTGCAGCCCATGGGCATCTGTCTTTCACCTCACCCACTTGAAAATCAGGCAAACAGTCTGAGTCTCTATTTTTGCAGCAGTCTCTTATGTTTTTTGATGACTCTGCTGGCAGGGTTTCCGTCGGCCATCCACCTAGCCCTGCCCCAAAAGTAGAAGATATTGAGTGCACTGATGACCAACCACTTATGTTTTAGGATGTGGAAATGGGAGGACCACTGCAGCATGTCTCTGATGATGACTAAACATAGGTGTCAACTGCTGCGGTTTTCTGCAGTGTGCAGACCGGCAAGGAGGGCAGGGGTAAGGAGTGGGTGAAAGATGATGTGGAGGATGATGAGATCCTAGACCCTACATGGAATCAAGGTCATGCGAGTGACGTGTGCAGTTCAGAGGAAGAGGTGTTGGTCACACAACGCCAGCCACACAGCAAAAAAGGGAGCACGGGTTCCTGCACCAACAGAGGTCAGGTACACAACTGTCTAGCCAGGACACAGTTCTGGAGGATGAGGAGGAGTAACCGTGTTCACAGCAGGATGGCACCCAAAGCAGCTCATAGCCATCACTGGAGCGTGTCTGGGGGGATACAGAGGATACAGACGATATATATACCTCCCACAGAGGACAGCTTGTCATTGCCTCTGGGCAGCCTGGCAAACATGAGCGACTACATGCTGCATTGCCTGTGCAACGACCGACGAGTTGCCCAAAAAACAGTGTTGGCTTCCTCTTCCTCCACCGCCGCCTCCACTTACACCACCACGTCCACCGCCTCCTCTTTTTTTATATCTTTTTTTTTTCAAAAGTGTAAAAGTATACATTGTTCCATTTCAGTATTACAAAACATTTGTGTATCATCCCATCTAGTATTGAATTTCCCTCTTATTTTTAACCCCCCATCCCACCCTCCAACCCCCTTTTTTTTTTTTTTTCCGCGGAGCTACTGTCATTGCCTTTTCATTACATCAGATGTTATCATTCCCATTTGCCCCAAATCCGCAACCAGGCTACCTTTTTCCCTGCAGTTTGGGCAAGGATATGTTCATATTGCTTAACCCTGTTCATCCGTTCCTTCCACTCCTGAAGACTGGGATATTTAGTGGAGCCCCAATACTTAACTATTATTATTTTTGCCAGGGCAATGCCCCGAAGCCAAGGTATCTGATCAATTTTGTTTTTATCTGTTTCTGGGAGAGTGCCCAGAATAGCGTATTCAATACACGTTGCATATTTCATAGGCGAGCTATCCCGTAGTTTCCGAAATATTTTAATCCAGTAATCTTTTATCCCTGGGCATTCCCACAACAGGTGTTTATAATCTCCTCTACCTTTACTGCATTTATAACAATTCTGTTCTCTATCCTTGTAAATGGTATGTAATAATACCGGAGTGTAATAAAGACGGTGTATGATTTTCAAAAGGATCCATGCATGAGCGGGGGAGACCGTTGATCTTGTAATATTTCTATAAACGATATGCCACGGGATGGGTTCCCTTTTTTGCAAATCCTTTTCCCATTTAACCTCACCTCTAAATGTGTTTTTTTTTTGGTGTATTCAAGTTTAAACTTTGCGTAGATGTGTGCTATAGATGTGTTAAAAGTCATATCCTGACAAAGATCCAAAAAGTGTTCCGTGCAATATTCAAATAATTCTTGTTCTCCGTGTAATGTATGGCGTGTCGTAGTTGTTCATATCGGAATTTATCCATAAATCCTAATGTAATGTCTGGTAGGATTTCATTAAGGGGCTTAATCTGTCCCCTATGAAAGACCTGTGAAATTAAGTTTATCCCATATTTCTCCCAATATTCCCCATCACCCAGTAGCATAACTTGTGGAAGATGTACATTCCCCCATAATGGGGTATATTGGACTGCTTGGGAGACTCCAACTATCAATCTAACTTGTTGCCAGATATACCCAAGCATTCTACCGAATGGGTTCCGTGTTCTTCTCTTCTCCATAATACCAGCTTCAAGGCTATGAAAAAGATCCTCCCAAGGTCTACAATACTTCCCAAAAATAAGCCGAATGCATTTATTCTTTCGATTCCTCACACACCATCTCAGTTGGGTAGCTATATAATATCCTTTAAGAAAGGGGATAGAGATTCCACCCTCTTCTTTATATAAATATTGTATCTTGATTCTGACTCGTTTGCGCCCCCATATTAGTTCGTTGAATAGAGTCCCTAATTTATTAAAGAACTTATCTTCTATCGTGATTGGGGTGGCATTAATTATGTATAGTCACATTGGTAATAGCGACATTTTTATAAGTGCTATACGATTAATTTGTGACAAGGGGAGTTTTAGCCATGTTTTAATTTTTTCCTTAACTCTATCCATTATTGGCAGTACATTTAACTCCATATAGTGCTCCAGTTTGGTCCCTATCTGGATACCCAGATATGATAAGGAGTCTACTGGGGTCAATATGTTAACGTGAGATTTATATTCAGACGGGACCGGACGCTTTAATGGGAGAAATTTTGATTTTTCCCAGTTTATCTCGTATCCAGATAGGGATCCAAATTTGTCCAAGCTGTCCATAACCCTGGGCAGGTTCATATATCCTCTCCCCAGGAACAGTAGCATGTTGTCTGCATATAGACTTATTTTGTCCACCTCTCCCCCTCGCACCCAAAACCTGGTATTTCCCTATCTGCTCTAATTTTACATGCCATTGGCTCCAAAAACAGCGAGAAGAGCAGGGGGGAGAGGGGACATCCTTGACGTGTTCCTCGAGTCAAGGGGAAGGGGACTGAGTGTTCACCGTTGATTCGGACCCTGGATACTGGACTTTGATACAGAATACGAACCCATCTGGAAAAATATTCACCTATTTTAACCCGGGATAGTACTCTCCAGAGGAAGGGCCACTCCACCCTATCGAAGGCCTTAGCGGCGTCCAATGACAGGATGGAGCAGTCCTCCCCCTCCCCCATCTGGACGTTCAAAAAGGCCCTCCTCACGTTATCCTGTATATTCCTTTTGGGGATAAACCCGGTTTGGTCTGCATGTACGACTTTATGGATAACTGTTTTTAATCTGTTTGCCAGTAACTTGGCGAGAATTTTATAATCTGTGTTCAACAGAGAAACGGGTCGGTAAGCTGTAACTAAGAGCGGGTCTTGTCCTTTTTTAGGGATTAATGTGATGGTAGCTTCCATCCATGAGGGGGGTAGGGAGCCAATTATCCATGATTGGTTCAGTACCTCCAACATTAGGGGGAGCACAGTCCCCTCGTGTTTCCGATACAATTCAAATGGGAAACCATCCACCCCAGGGGATGTATTACCCTTAATAGAGTGCAACGTATTTTGTAGTTCCGTCAATTGGATAGGTCTATTCAGCCAGTCAATATCTTGTTGATCAAATTCAGGGATCTTAATATTATCTAGATATTGATCTATTTTTCCCGCCTGGTTTTTAGACCCAGCTTGATATAATGACGAGAAATGTCGGGTGAATTCCCTTAAAATATCGTCAGGCTCCCGTAGAATGTTTCCTGCCTCTGTCCTAATTCCGGAAATGTTATTGCTCCCCCTTTGATTTTTAACTATCATAGAAAGCAGTCTACTTGGTTTGCCGGACTCGCTAAAGGTCCTCAACCCTGAAAAAAACATTTTATTCTGTGCTTTTTTATATAGATATTGCTTATACTCCTCCTGCACTTTTTTAAGTTGAAGTTGTTTTTCTGGGGTGTTTACAGCGATAATCTCATTCATTATCTGGCCGAGCAAATCTTCTAATTCCTTTTGAGTTTGAGCAAAGGCATTTTTCTGTTTTCTGATTCGCTGTGAATATATACCTCGGAGGTATGCCTTAAGCGCGTCCCAGACCATGTGGATATGTGTTGAGTTAACATTGTCGCTCCAAAAGAGCTTATTTCCTCATTAATCTTATCCAAATCCCTTATTAACGTCATCCAATGGGGATTGAGTTTAAAAATCTTGTTTTGTTTTGATTTGGTGTAGCTATCCAATATTACCATAACAGGGCTGTGAAACACCGTGACGCTCATAATTCATTTTTTTTACCCTATTTATGAGCCCGGGGCCGGCGAGGGCCAGATCAACTCGCGACATGGACCTATATGTATTACTAAAACATGAATATACTTGCTTATTTCCATAAAGCGAACGCCATATGTCAATCAACGCCATTTCTTTACACATTCTGAATAGTAAAGTACTAGCGGCAGGGTTTATTTCATATTTAGTTATTGTAGAGGTCCTATCTTTTTTAATGTCCATGACTGAGTTGAAGTCGCCCATCACCAGCACCGGGCACTCCTCTCGTGCTGAAATATAATCCATCAATGTACATAATACCGTTGTCGTGAAGGGAGGTGGAATATATATAAAAGCCATAATACTCCTTTGCCCCTGCCAATAACAGTGAAGAAAGATGTACCGTCCCTCTTGATCAATTAGCTGTTCTATTGGTTCATAATCTACCTGTCTATGAACATAAACGCTAACTCCCCTGGAGTATACAGAGTGGCAAGAGTGGTATTCGTGGGAAGCCCATCTCCTTCCGCCGAACGCAGCCACTTTTTCATCCGTAAGGTGTGTTTCTAGTAGGGCCACAATTGCTGGTAAATGTCTAGAGACCAGATCGAACACTGCACACCTCTTAATTTTGTCTGCAAAACCTCGGATATTCCAGCTCATTATTCTTGACATTTTTTTTATTTTTTTATTTTAATTAAACCTGCCCAACCTTAAAGCAACACTGGGCGGATGGGCAAGTGCACCCTAAATACCTTGACAGTTCCCCGCGGAAAAGAAAAAAAAAACTCCCACCTCCCCAAACCCCACACCCATTCTGTCCTTCGAGTCGCAGACTGTGACTCATAGGACTCTAACCATAGACTATCCCCCCTCCTCCCCCACGCCGTCGACCCCCCCAGCTTCCCCTCAATGCATCACTGGCTTATTATTTAATGCCCTTTGAGTCCATCCAATCGGCTACATCGGTCGGGTTAACAAAAAATTGAACGGTCTCTTTATATATAACCCGTAATTTCGCGGGGTACAACATGGAGTATTTCAATTGCGCTTGTATCAGTCTCTTTTTCACATCCTTATATTCCCTTCTTTTATCTTGCGTGGCCTTCGAAAAGTCCGGGTATATCTCTATATTGGAATCGTTATATTTCACCGTTTGTATCTCTCTTTTCCACCTAAGGATATAATCCCGCTCTCTTGAGGAGGTCATCTTAATTAATAATGGCCTTGGTGCTGACCCTGGTGGGGGTTTTCTGATTGGGATGCGATGTGCTCTCTCCACTGTTAGTGTTACCGCTGCCTCTGTCGTTGTTACATTATTTGATAGCCATTTTTGGATAAAGCCCCTGGGGTCGTCTTTTTCTGCTCCCTCCGGAAAGCCCACCAATTTGAGATTATCTCTCCGGGATCTGTCCTCCAGATCCGCCATTTTTCCCTTTAGTGCCTTATTGTCGCTTTCCAATGTTTCTATCCTTTTTTTAATCTGGGTGGATTCTTTTTGTAGCTCTGTAGTCAGGGTTACGTACTCCTTAACACGTTGCCTCATTTTGTTTAGCTCGTCTCGAATTACTGAGATATCGGTCTGCACTGCTGGCACCGTCATTGTCAACGTGTTTAATGATTGGTTAGTTGTTCTGACTGCCTCCAGTATGCCCGGTAATTTGCGATCGATATTATTCATCTGGTTGTCTGCTTCAGATGGCTGGCTTTCTCCCGCCCTATTTACAGGGTTCCCATTCTCTTCATAATCCTCCGTTTGTGGTATTTGTTTCTGATTACTCCTCTTCTTAGTTGGTGGGGGTGGCGATTTGAGATATTTATCTAACTGTGCCCTTACAGTGCCCCCTTTAGGAGATGATGTACCAATAGATTTTCTATTGGGGTTTTTTTTTTTTTTTCTTTCTTTTTCTTCTTATCCCCTTCCCTCTTTCCTTCCCTTCTCCCCCCTCCTTCTTTCCCTCTCCTGCGCGGTTGCTTTCAGAGTTAAAAAAAAAATATCCTGTAACACAGAGAGGTAATCGAAAAGGGTCTTACATATCCTCGATCTCCTTGATTCTTGCGCCCTTAGTTTTCCTGGGCGCCGGAGAACTTCAGAGTTGGTATCTCCCGATATCTTCGGCACAATCTGACTACGATCTTCAACGGCCCTCCAACAGCTAAATGGATCATGTATATTCGGGGATCCGGAGCTCAAAGAGATGACAGAGCGGTTTTCAATACATAAATCATACAATGCAAAGTCCAGAAACAGTACAGAGATGGCACTAATATCTACTAGTATAGCGCCCAGGGCAAAGCGTCACAGCTGTATAGCAATCAAAGCAGCTCCACAAAAGTATCCACTGCGATCTGTTAAGCGGCTTAGAGTGAAACGGTGGGGAATTAATGGGGCAGCAGTGTTGATAGCGGGTAGCTACCTTTCATAGTCCGCCAACCCCCCAACTCTTCACAGCAGCCCAGCAGGCAGAGCAGACCCGACGGACAGAGCAGCACACAGACGACCACTCCACAGACGACCGCTCCCAGCTGACGGCACAGAGCAGACAGGATTCCCAAAGACAGAGGGGCAAAGAGGACGACCACTCACTGTTCAATTTCACAGCAAATGTGAAACGTGTGGAGCCTGGAACAGCTTGGAGCAGGTATGGACCCGGGTGACCAGCATCTGATATCGGCTCAATGAACGGAGCCTCTGTGCCCTGTACAGCATAGTCCTCCGCCTCCTCAACCTCCTACTCTACTTTGACCTCCGCCTCCTAGTTCAAGATTATAATTATTTTTTTCTATTCTATGTTATTTGAAGTAATTTCCCTATTCACATTTGTTTGCTACTCTTGCCCCCATGTTGCTTCCTTTTGAAGCCCTCTAGCCCTTACTATGACTATTTTACAGCCATTTTAATGCACCAAAGTTTGGGTCCCCATTGACTTCAAAGGGGTTCGGCTTCCGCGCCCGAACTTGGACCCGAAGTTTGGCCAAACCTGGCGAAACCGAACTTTCACGGGTCCTCTCAACCATAGCTACTAAGTGTGTAACTATAAAATTAAATACATATAATGACTTTATTGTTACTCAATTTATCATGCACTTCAGTAAAGAGCTTATAGCTGTGGTCATGTTTCTTATGCATACATGGACAGTAATTCAGCCTGTAACCCATGTGAACAGGTGAGAGTTAAACCTGCTGTTATCATTGTAGTAGAGTGATATAATATTGTACAAAACTACAGAAAGCAAGTTTGTTTTCATACCAAACTGCTCATCATCCTGCACTTTCCAACTAGAAACATAACTCAATAAAGCAAGGCAATGTAGGCAACCAAGCTCATAACATATTTCCAAAAAGAGGAAAATATGTACACTTTAACCCAGGGAGCATTGTCGACAACATTTCCTGCACCAGCTGAATATCCACATGGAGAATTGGTGATTTGCATGAGAGCATTGATCTGTTACACAGAAACATTTTCAAAGTTCTCTGATAAAAAAAATAGTCTTGTACAGATAATGTAGATCATTTCTTAATACAACATTGCAATGTCATTTGTTTTCAATAAGACTTTATGCACACCTCACCTACTGAATTTATATTTACCTACTCACGTGCCATATAATAGTCAACAAAATTGTGTTTCCATTTACTGAAAGCAAAGATAGATCCCTAGAATGGCTAAGAATTTAACATTAAAATAGACTGAAAAAAAAAATTCAAACGCAACATTTTCGGTTTTGCTCCCATTTTGCATGAGCTGAACTCAAAGATCTAAAAAATGTTGTACATTCACAAAATACCCATTACTCTCAAATATTGTTCACAAATCTGTCTAAATCTGAGCACTTCTTCTTTGCCGAGATAATCCATCCCACCTCACAGGTGTGGCATATCATGGTGCTGATTAGACAGCATGAATATTGCACAGGTGTGCCTTAGACTGCCCATAATAAAAGGCCACTCTGAAATGTGCACAGTTTTGCCTTTCTGGGGATGGGGGGTCAGAAAACCAGTCAGTATCTGGTGTGGCCACCATTTGCCTCACACAGTGCAACACATCTCCGTCGCATAGAGTTGATCAGGTTGTTGATTGTGGCCTGTGGAATGTTGGTCCACTCCTCTTCAATAGTTGTGTGCGAAGTTGCAGAATATTGGCAGGAACTAGAACACGCTGTCGTATACGCCGCCGATCCAGAGCCTCCCAAACATGCTCAATGGGTGACATGTCTGGGAAGTATGCTGGCCATGCAAAAACTGGGATGTTTTCAGCTTCCAGGAATTGTGTACAAATCCTTGCAATATGGGGCCATGCATTATCATGCTGCAACATGAGGTAATGGTAGTGGATGAATGGCACAACAATGGGCCTCAGGATCTCGTCACAGTATCTCTGTGCATTTAAAATGTCATCAATAAAATTCACCTGTGTTCGTTGTCCATAACATACGCCTGCCCATATCATAACCCCACCATCACCATGGGCCACTCGATCCACAACATTGACATCAGCAAACCGCCCACCCACACAACGCCACACACACTCTCTGCCATCTGCCCTAAATAGTGAAAACCGGGACTCATCCATGAACAGAACAGCTCTCCAACGTGCCAGACACCATTGAATGTGAATTTGCCCACTCAAGTCAGTTACGACATTGAACTGCAATCAGGTCCAGACCCCAATGAGGATGACGAGCTTGCAAATGAGCTTCCCTGAGACAGTTTCTAACAGTTTGTGCAGAAATTCTTTGGTTATGCAAACCGATTGTTGCTGCAGCTGTCCGGGTGGCTGGTCTCAGACGATCATGGAGGTATACATGCTGGATGTTGAGGTCCTGGGCTGGTGTGGTTACACGTGGTCTGCGGTTGTGAGGCCGGTTGGATGTACTGCCAAATTCTCTGAAACACCTTTGGAGACGGCTTATGGTAGAGAAATAAACATTCATTGCATGGGCAACAGCTCTGGTAGACATTCCTGTAGTCAGCATGCCAATTGCAAGATCCCTCAAATGTTGCGACATCTGTGGCATTGTGCTGTGTGATCAAACTACACATTTCAGACTGGCCTTTTTATTGTGGGCAGTCTAAGGTACACCTGTGCAATATTCATGCTGTCTAATCAGCACCTTGATGTCACACCTGTGAGGTAGGATGGATTATCTCAGCAAAGGAGAAGTGCTCACTAACACAGATTTCGATAGATTTGTGACCAATATTTGAGAGTAATGGGTCTTTTGTGTATGTAAAAAATGTTTCCGATTTTTTAGTTCAGCTCATGCAAAATGGGAGCAAAACCGAAAGTGTTGCATTCATATTTTTGTTAAGTGTACCACAGGATTTTGCACAGAATTTTATTGCACCATAACCAAATATTTTTTGCCTTCTTTTTATTTTTGGCCGTAATGCATCTAAATATTTTTTTTGAACTGAAGCAACAGATTTATATTAACCCCATTCCCGACTGCCATATGGCTATATACGTGCTATTTGCACATGCTCAAGCTATCATGTGTATAGACGTCATAGCAGCTCTTTAATCCAAGCGCTGCAAAATGCTTGGATTAAAGCTTCTGTCCCTGCACTGCTGCTGTCATGGACAACATACAGTGCATTAATGCCGGCAAGGGACCAATCAGAGTGGTCCCTTGCCGGAGATCGACCCGATTGGTTAGTCTGTGCAGACTAACTAATCGGATTGTAAAGTGTAAAAGTCCCTGTTTCAGGCTCTGATCTGCATTCTGTAGATCAGAGCCTGCAATCAGGTAGTGTATGCTCTGTGCCCCCCGA
The DNA here is from genome assembly GCF_014858855.1 of Bufo gargarizans. Lineage (NCBI taxonomy): Eukaryota > Metazoa > Chordata > Amphibia > Anura > Bufonidae > Bufo > Bufo gargarizans. The sequence goes on from NC_058083.1 coordinate 221,357,566, forward strand.
TATGTAGGCCCCATCTGACCATCGATTCCCCCCATCCCCCCTGCACCCTGCCTTCAACCTATTCGCCTGCCATGCACTCTTGTCCACTTCTGTCCTGGCTTCTGTCCCATGCATGCCCCCTCCATACTGGGTGTACCCCCTCCTTTCCAGCCCTGCCCCTATTTGTGCCCCCTGCCCCCGATGCAGTCCCCCTGCTGTATTTTAAGGTGGCGGCCCAGTTCCTGAGCCGCCGCCATTAGCAGCGAGTGTCAGCTGTATGCTGTAAACTTTTAGATGCTGCGGCAGCGGCATCCATGGGGTTAATAGAGGGAGAGAGCTCCCTCTCTCAACCATCGGGGCTGTCGCACTGTGACTGCAGCGGCCGATGTTTGCCATTAAAACCTGATAGTACTATACTTTGCAATACAAGAGCATTGCAAAGTATAGTACAGCCATCAGCCCCACTGGAAATTCAAGATCCAAATGAGACTTGACAAAAAATAAAAATAAAAAAATAATAAAAGTAAAAAATAAAAAAAGCTAATAAAAAAAAAAATTGCCCCTTCCTATAAAAGAAACGAAAAAAAAACCCCACTGAAACTAGACATATTAGGTATCACCGGGTCAATAACGACCGGCTCTATAAATACATCTGAGACAATTAGTAAAAAAATAAAAAATAAACTATGACTATCAGATAATGGAGACACTAAAATATATATTATGACAATTACAAAATGATGTCAACATAAAGTAGACATATGGGAAATGTTAAGTAATAAATATTTTATGAGGTATCACTTTCTTTTTTAGAAGCAGAGAGATTTTCAACATTTTTGGTAAATTTGGGATTTTTTCATAAATAAAGGTGAAATATATTGACTAAAACTTATGATTTTCATGAGGTACAACGTGTCACGAGAAAACACTTTCTGAATGGCTTGGATAAGTAAAAGTGTTCCAAAGTTATTACCACATAAAGGGACACTTGGACACTGGGAAATTTTGACCTGGACACAGGGGCATTTATGACCCCTGGTCATGAAAGGGTCAATGTCTTAAGTAAAAATATACAGCTTTCTGTATTTAGACCCTATGCAGACCTATATGTTTCCTTAGTTACAAAAAAACTGCTGTATCTGCCCAATATTCTTACTTGCTTAGATGATTTAATTATTGAAGTAATACAAAATGATACACCCCCTTTAAAGGGAACCTGAACTTTATGCTGCCCATACTAACAGCAGTATAAAGTAGAGACAGATGACTTAATATCAGCGCTCTGTCATTTAAAAGTTAAAAGTAATTGGTTGCCGAGAACCAACATCACAATCATTGCAGACTGGGCCTGGAAAAGAGTCCCGGCCACCTGAGAAGAGTCATGGTTAGTCATGAATTCCTGCTCTCCTGCCCACCTGCTGATGACTGACAGTCTTCTACCTAGTTTTCTCTCTTTCTCTCTAGGAGAGAACTGCCAATCATCAGCAGATGGGCGAGGAGAGCAGGAGATTAGGAATAACCATGACTCTTCTCAGGTAGATTTGACTCTTTCCAAGGTCTGTGCTGCAATGATTATGATGCTGGTTCTCGGCAACCACTTACCTTTAGCTCACGAGTGACACACCGCTGAAATCAGCATTTCTGTGACTATTTTATGCTGCCCCCAGTGAGGTCAGCATAAGGCCTCATGCACACGACAGTATTTTTTCACGGTCCGCAAAAATGGGGTCCGTAGGTCCATGATCCGTGACCGTTTTTTCGTCCGTGGGTCTTCCTTGATTTTTGGAGGATCCACGGACATGAAAAAAAGTCGTTTTGGTGTCCGCCTGGCCGTGCGGAGCCAAACGGATCCGTCCTAAATTACAATGCAAGTCAATGGGGACGGATCCGTTTGACGTTGACACAATATGGTGCCATTTCAAACGGATCCGTCCCCATTGACTTTCAATGTAAAGTCTGGAGTCCCTTTTATACCATCGGATCGGAGTTTTCTCCAATCCGATGGTATATTTTAACTTGAAGCGTCCCCATCACCATGGGAACGCCTCTATGTTAGAATATACTGTCGGATATGAGTTAGATAGTGAAAACTCATTTCCAACAGTATATTCTAACACAGAGGCGTTCCCATGGTGATGGGGACGCTTCTAGTTAGAATATACTACAAACTGTGTACATGACTGCCCCCTGCTGCCTGGCAGCACCTGATCTCTTACAGGGGGGCGTGATCAGCACAATTAGGCAGACCCTCCCCACCTCCCCAGTTTGAATATCATTGGTGGCCAGTGAGGCCCCCCCCTCCCTCTATTGTAATAATAGGTTGGTGGCACAGTGTGCGGCCCCCCCTCCCTCTATTGTAATAATTCGTTGGTGGCACAGTATGCGCCCCCCATTGCCCCCCCTCCCTCTATTGTAATAATTCGTTGGTGGCACAGTGTGCGCCCCCCCCCCCCCCCCCCGGCCCCTGCAAATTTCTGGGAACTCCTTCAAGACTGTTGGAAGACCATTTCAGGTGACTACCTCTTGAAGCTCAATATTTGTCGCTTTTAGGCCCCCTTCCTCCCTCTATTGTAATAATTTGTAGGTGGCACAGTGTGCGCCCCCCATCGGCCCCCCTCCCTCTATAGCATTAACAACATTGGTGGCCAGTGTGCGGCCTCCCATCTCCCCCCCCCCCCGATCATTGGTGGCAGCGAAGTTCCGATCAGAGTCCCAGTTTAATTGCTGGGGCTCCGATCGGTAACCATGGCAACCAGGACGCAACTGCAGCCCTGGTTGCCATGATTACTTAGCAATAGTACAATAGTAAAAGATTCATACTTACCTGGGAGCTGCGATGTCTGTGTCCGGCCGGGAGCTCCTCCTACTGGTAAGTGACAGTTAATTTAGCAATGCGCCGCACAGACCTGTCACTTACCAGTAGGTGGAGCTCCCGGCCGGACACGAACATCGCAGCAGCCAGCAGGTAAGTGTGAATCTTCTACTATTGTACTATTGCTAATTAACCATTAACTGCAGTAGCGTCCTGGTTGCCATGGTTACCGATCGAAGCCCCAGCGATTAAACTGGGACTCCGATCGGAACTCCGCTGCCACCAATGATCGGGGGGGGGGGGGGAAAGGCCGCACACTGGCCACCAATGTTGTTAATGCTATAGAGGGGGGGGACGATGGGGGGCGCACACTGTGCCACCAACGATTTATTACAATAGAGGGAGGAAGGGGGGGCGGGGGGCGCACACTGTGCCACCAACGAATTATTACAATAGAGGGAGGAGGGGGGGGGGGGCGGGGGGGACGCACACTGTGCCACCAACGAATTATTACAATAGAGGGGGGGAGGGGGGGCCGCACTGGCCACCAATGATATTCAAACTGGGGAGGGGGGGTCTGCCCCCTGCTGCCTGGCAACCCAGAGCTCTTACAGGGGGATATGATAGTACAATTAACCCCTTCAGGTGCCGCACCTGAAGGGGTTAATTGTGCTGATCACGGCCCCCTGTAAGAGATCGGGTGCTGCCAGGCAGTAGGGGGCAGTCTTGTACACAGTTTGTAGTGTATTCTAACTAGAAGCGTCCCCATGGGAACGCCTCTGTGTTAGAATATACTGTCGGATATGAGTTTTCACGAGGTGAAAACTTAGATCTGAAAAAGCTTTTATGCAGACGGATCTTTGGATCCGTCTGTATGAAAGTAACCTACGGCCACGGATCACGGACACGGATTCCAATCTTATGTGCATCCGTGTTCTTTCACGGACCCATTGACTTGAATGGGTCCGTAAACCGTTGTCCATCAAAAAAATAGGAGAGGTCAAATTTTTTTGACGGACAGGATACACGGATCACGGTCTTGGCTGCAAAACGGTGAATTTTCCGATTTTTCCACTGACCCATTGAAAGTCAATGGGTCCGCGAAAAAAAACGGAAAACGGCACAACGGCCATGGATGCACACAACGGTCGTGTGCATGAGGCCTAAAGTTGATGACAGGTTCCCTTTAAGCTTTATGTATTTCTCAGACACATCATTGATTTTATGGATGAAATAGGTCCCATTGTAGTTTATTTTAAGATACACTTGTCACTCTATTATACTTAGCTAATATACAATGTATTACATGCCTTTGCCTATGCCTTTCTAGTAAATGCATAATAAAGAAAAAATTGTAGCAATATCTTGAAAGTTCTTTTTTGATATCTGCAAGATGGAATAAGATCACCATATAAACCTTTTGAAGATGAACAACATGGTATGATGAAAAACTCTATGGCTCAGGGAAAATTTATCCTGTCACACAGTCAAAAGCAATTATTAAATGAAATGATATAGAAAATTGGTGATAGAATTGCTGGCAGTAGCTGGATATATCCTGTAATGTCATCAAATCATGAATAAGATGTTTTCCTCAAGTTGTGGGGTGTGATGTACCGAGTTTGTTTTCTTATGACTTTGCTATAGTAACATTAAAAAAACAATAAAAGAAATGTAATTCATGCCACAAACTGGAAGGGCAAAGAAGGGTGGGAGGCTCATTCAAAGACGGACAAACATCAAAAGACAAACAAAGACCAAAGCAGAGTCATATGGAAATGGGTCAGAACCAGATGGGCTACGTTGTACCAAACAAGAAAGGAGAGTGTGGTCAGAAGACAAGCTGAGGTTAGAAGCACAGAGGATTCAGTATGCAAATGCAGAAACAGGGAACAAGGAACCTAGCCTACTGCTAATCTCCCCCAGCACACTGCAGGGAGAAACAAGGTATTGCATCCTGTTACTAAGGGTGCGGTCGCATCACCAGGGGGCGTTGCTTAGCCGTACTGAGGGGGAGGATCATGTCACTGGAGTCCAGACAGGTAAGTTTATTACATTACCACCACCCCCCCACCATGGAAATTCAATATGAAAATTCCTCTTTGAACGAGGAGCGTGAACATCCCGAGCAGTGACCCACATCCTTACTTTAGGACCGTATCCCTTCTAATGTATAAGGTAGTGAAGAGTAGTGTTTAGCGCAAATATTCAAAAAGCTAATTTTTATCGCAAATATCGGCACTTCGAGAATTTGAGAATATTTCGAATATAGTGCTATATATTCTTAATGATGAATATTTTTTTTCTTTTTTTTTAATACAGTACACGTCAGCTGATCATCCCTTCCTTATTCTAGCTTGTGGGCCAATCAGATGGCTTTGTCACAGCTTAACAACTATCTCTAGCAACCAATAGAAAAGTTGCCTACCCTTTACTATATAAGAACCTCCCCAGCAGCAATTTTCTAAAGTTTATTGCAGTTATGAAAGAGACAGCAGTGTCATTACTGTGCTCTGTGCTTTGTGTTATTACAGTAGACAGTTAACTTATATACCGTATTTTTCGCCCTATAAGACGCACCGGCCCATAAGACGCACCTAGGTTTTTGGGGAGGAAAATAAGAAAAAAAATATTTTTAACCAAAAAGGTGTGCTGTGTGTTTGGTGGGTTTGGAACTAATGGTGGTCTGTGGATGGCACTATTACTGGGGATCTGTGGATGACGGACACTGTTATGGGGGGATCTGTGGATGACAAACACTGTTATGGGGGGATCTGTGGATGACGGACACTGTTATGTGGGGATCTGTGGATGACGGACACTGTTATGTGGGATCTGTGGATGACGGACACTGTTATGGGGGGATCTGTGGATGACGGACACTGTTATGGGGGGATCTGTGGATGACGGACACTGTTATGGGGGGATCTGTGGATGACGGACACTGTTATAGGGGGGATCTGTGGATGACGGACACTGTTATAGGGGGAATCTGTGGATGACGGACACTGTTATGGGGGGATCTGTGGATGACTGACACTGTTATGGGGGATCTGTGGATGACTGACACTGTTATGGGGGGGATCTGTGGCTTGCACTGTTACAGGGGGGGGATCTGTGGCTGACACTGGTACAGGGGGGATCTGTGGATGGCACTGTTACAGGGGGATCTGTGGATGGCACTGTTATATACCGTATGTGCCATCCACAGACCCCCCAGCCCATAACAGTGCCATTCACAGATCACCCCCCCCTGTAACAGTGCCATCCACAGATCGCGATCCGAATCCCCATCCCCCCCCCCCGCCCGCCGCCGCCGCCGCCATACAAATATAAGATGTCACATTGAATTAATAGATATTAAACATGCCCCCCAACTCCTATTACTACCTCACATCCTACGGTAATCGCTTCTGTAAAATTCAGGCCGGGCGGCCGGCGCGTCTCACTGACGTCACTTGCCTGCGCCGCCTACTTCATTCATAAAGTAGGCGGCGCAGGCATGTGACACGAGTTACGCTGCCGCCCGCCCGGCCTGAATTCTACAGAAGGATTAGGATGTAAGGTAGTAATAGCAGTTGGGGGGCATGTTTAATATCTATTACTTGAATTTAAGATCTTATACCGGAGCGGTATATATACTACACTGACTGCACCGCCCCGCCGCTATTGCCGGCCCCCAGCTCCTCCTCCCAGTCCCTCCCCGAGTCCCCGCTCTGCCCATACATCGCAGCTTGCGATGTAAAACTGGCAGCATTCGCCCCATAAGATGCAGGGGCATTTCTCCCCCATTTTGGGGGAAGAAAAAGTGCGTCTTATGGGGCGAAAAATACGGTATATATAATTCTGATAGTCAGGGGGAGATAGTCAGTGTAGGTTAGATTGATCTGTAAAGTAGCAGATATTGCCAACAATTCACAAGTGCGAACATATTGGAGCACTCTATCTGCATATAAAGCTATTTTAATGTTCTGCCGTGCCAACCATTTTCTCCAGTCTCAGAAAACTTATACCAGCTTAAAAAATATAGCATAAGTGACCCATGTCTGTATTTCACACGCATTACGCAAATATTACATTGCAGATTTTAGCAATCAAGAATATAATCTCGAATTTGTGAATATATGACAAATATTTGCAAAATGTTGCAAATTTGAATATTGCCCCTGCCGCTTATCACTAGTGAAGAGAACCTTGGACTCTTCAAGAGTCAAGAATTTTTTCCACCTCGTACTCTAAATCACCTTGAATTGCAACTGGATTGGGAGGTTTAGTTGGAGGAATCACAGGAGGAATTTACTTTGTGGAACAGATTATGTAACCTGAACAAAGAAGGTAATTGAAGACGGAGCAATACAGGGTTTATTATAGAGGTGATCTTGAATGCTTTGAGCTTTTTCCAGGCTCTTGCTAGACCTGACCTAAACTTCATTAACAATAGCATCCACTGCACGACTCACAGAACTTACAATAACTGAGAAACTGATGAACAATGCATATTAAAACCATAATTACAATACAAAAGTGCCACCAGAGGACCTGACATTATTGCTGATAAGAAACTCTGGTAAGAATAAAAACCTCTTCTACTTGTTCTGATACTCTGTACCTGGTTGACCCTTTAAATTTGTCCATTTATCTCAGGATGGAATGCAGATGAAAAGGACAGTTTTATCCTCAGTCTCTTACTAAAATCTCTCTAGAATCTCAAGATGAACTGAACTCCTCTGAGACAATGGACTAGGGTATCCCATGCAATTTGAGAATATTGTTGACAAGCAAAGTAGCTATAATTTTTTTAGCGTCTGGAATAATGCCTCTTTCACATGGGCGTCGCATGTGAGGGCCGGATAGGATGCGGGTGTATCGCGGGAAAATCATGCGATTTTGCCTGCGAGTGGGGTGAGTTTTGTATGCGATTGCGTTGCGTTCTTCAGTTTTTTCACACGAGTGCAATGCATTTTGCACGCACATGAGGAATAACTGAATGTGGTACCCAGACCCAAACCCGGACTTCTTCACTGAAGTTCGGGTTTGGGTTAGGTATTCTGTAGATTTTATTATTTAATACAGAATGCTGAGTAAATTAGGGATAGAGGAGTTAAAAAAATAAAATAAAAATTAAACTCACCTCATCCACTTGTTTGCGTAGCCCGGCTTGTTTTAGTTCTTCCTCTTTGAGGACCTGGGAGAAAATGGTGATGGACCATGTGATAAGCGCAGTGATGTCAGCAAAGGTCCTTTTCTCCCAGGTCCTCAAAGAAGAAGACAGAAGACAAGCCGGGCTGCGCAAACAAGTGGATAAGGGGAGTTTAATTTTAATTTTATTTTTTTAACCCCTCCATCCCTAATTTACTTAGAATTCTGCATTAAGAATGCTATTTTCCCTTATAACCATGTTATAAGGGAAAATAATAAAGATCGGGTCCCCATCCATTCACTTCTATGGGGCCGGCATTGCGTGAAAAATTCACAATATATAGAGCTTGCTGCGATTTTCACCTCTCATGTGCACAGCCCCATTGAAGTTTGAAGTGAATGGGTCCGGATTCCATGCAGGCGCAATGTGTTCGCATCACGCATTGCAACCTGCACAGAAAACCCGCTCGTGTGAAAGTGGGCTAACACATTTTGAAGAACGTATCAATGACCACCTAGGAGGACAGAAGGTGAGTAATCTCTGTGAAATGGGTAAGGTGCAAAGTAGACCCGCGGGGTGTCTCCTAGGTACCTTGGCCCTTGCGCAAACATCATATGCCGGGACAAAGGCTACCACATCTTGTGATGAAGAAGGCCACCAGTAAGCTCTGGAGACCACTCTACCTTAGGGTATGGCCACACAGAGGGGTGATGCTGAGGGAGGGTTGAGGCTAGAGATGATGAATCGAAGCTGACGAAGTAGATTTCGTTTAGAATGTCAGGAAAAATTCCATTTGCAATGAATGCAAATTTTCTTGCGCTTTGTGGTAACAAACCGCAATTTTCCTAAAATGGTGGCTACACGTGTGTGGACTGAGGACATGGGGCATGAACTCTGGGAAGGCGGGATCAGCCAGATTGACATGCCTGCATGCATCCAATCAGCAGCCAGCCAGTCCTGTAATGTCACAGCCCTATAAATATGGCAGCCATTTTAGATTCTGCCATTTTACAGCATTCAGAGTGCAGGGACAGACGTGTGAAGGCACTAGAGACAGTAAGTGGAAAAAACGATTATGGAAAAACAAAAAAGACAGAAAAAACTATTTATAAGTGCAGTGAAAGGATAGGAATGAATCATTTCACAGCATGGACTCCCATATTGTTGAGTGGATTAGGCAGTGGCTGAGTGACAGACAACAGAGGGTTGTAGTCAATGGAGAACATTCAAAACAAGGTCATGTTACCAGTGGGATTCCACAGGGATCTGTACTGGGACCAATTTTGTTTAATATCTTCATAAGTGATATTGCAAAAGGCCTCGATGGTAAGGTTTGTCTTTTTGCTGATGACACAAAGATATGTAACAGGGTTGATGTTCCTGGAGGGAAACGCCAAATGGAAAAGGATTTAGGAAAACTAGAAGAATGGTCAGAACTCTGGCAACTGAAATTTAATGTGGATAAGTGCAAGATAATGCACCTGGGGCGTAAAAACCCAAGGGCAGAATATAGAATATTTGACACAGTCCTGACCTCAGTATCTGAGGAAAGGGATTTAGGAGTAATTATTTCAGAAGACTTAAAGGTGGGAAGACAATGTAATAAAGCAGCACGAAATGCCAGCAGAATGCTTGGATGTATAGGGAGAGGTATAAGCAGTAGAAAGAGTGAAGTGCTTATGCCGCTGTACAGAACACTGGTGAGACCTCACTTGGAGTATTGTGCGCAGTACTGGAGGCCATATCTCCAGAAGGATATAGATACTCTAGAGAGAGTTCAGAGAAGAGCTACTAAACTGGTCCATGGATTGCAGGATAAAACTTACCAGGAAAGGTTAAAAGACCTTAATATGTATAGCTTGGAAGAAAGAAGAGACCGAGGGGATATGATAGAAACTTTTAAATACATAAAGGGAATCAACTCGGTAAAAGAGGAGAGCATATTTAAAAGAAGAAAAACTACCACAAGAGGACACAGTTTTAAATTAGAGGGGCAAAGGTTTAAAAGTAATATAAGGAAGTATTACTTTACTGAGAGAGTAGTGGATGCATGGAATAGCCTTCCTGCAGAAGTGGTAGCGGCAAATACAGTGAAGGAGTTTAAGCATGCATGGGATAGACATAAGGCTATCCTTCATATAAGATAGGGCCAGGGACTATTCATAGGATTCAGATATATTGGGCAGACTAGATGGGCCAAATGGTTCTTATCTGCCGACACATTCTATGTTTCTATGTTTCTATCTTAGTGGAGGGAGAAACGTCAGAAGGTGCTAGAGACAATGATAGGAAAGGAATTTACAAGTGCAGGGAACGATTATTTGGGAATAGTCATTAGACAGCTCTGTCATTCCAGCTATTTGTTATTGATCTGCAAGTGTTATGTCGAAAAGCCTTTAGAGGCTTATATAAGATATATATATATATATATATATATGCACTGCACTGTTGCAGTTATTTCTGTTGAAAGCGTATAGGGGTGTATTACAGTAAAAAAAAGAAAAATATATACACACTGCACTGTTGCAGTTATTTCTCGTGAAAGCGCATAAGGGTGTATTACAGTGTATTTCTGGTCAAAGCGTATAGGGGCGCAGTTAAATACAACAAGAAAAATATATTTTTAGTTCACTTCTGCAGTTATTTCTGTTGAAAGCATATAGGGGCGTGATACAGTAAAAATAATATAAATATATATATACACACACACACACATATTCACACACGCACTGCAGTGTTGCAGTTATTAATGTTGTAAGCGTATAGTTGCGTATTTCAGTACTTCAAGAAATATATATACGCACTTCAGATTATTATTTTTTTTATTCTGATCAAAGCATATAGTGGCCTATTTCCATCCAACAAGAAATATATATTCTCAGTTCACTGCTGCAGTTATTTCTGGTGAAAGCGCATAGGGGCTGATTTAGTACTTCAAGAAAACTATATACACACTTCACTCTTTAATTTTTTTCTGGTCAATGTGTGTAGTGGCCAATTTCAGTGCAACAAGAAATATATATTCTCAGTGCACTGCTGCAGTTATATCGGTTGAAAGCGCATAGTCGCGTATTTCAGTACTTAAAGAAATATATATACGCACTTCCATCAGATTTTTTTATTTTTTCTGATCAAAGCATAAAGTGACCAATTTCCGTCCAAGAAGAAATATATATTCTCAGTTCACTGCTGCAGCTTTTTCTGGTCAAAGCGTATAAGGTCGTATTTCAGTACTAGTGATGAGCGGGAGGTGCCATATTCGATTTTGCGATATTTCGCGAATATTCGAATGAATATTTGTGTTATATTCGTCAAAATCGAATATTCGCAATTATTCCAATTATCGCGAATAATATGCGATTTATTTTTCACGTATTGCGATTATTTATCTTGATAGTATAAGGCAACGTTCCTATGCTAATTGACTATGGCTAGGCTAATATGTGTATTTTACGAAATTTTGTGATATTGCTCTAACTTCGTCTCTTAGAATATTACAAATATTCTAAAAGAAGAAGTTAGAGCAATATTACGAAATTTCGTAAAATACACATATAGATTGTAATTTAGCTAATATAGTGCTATAATCTCTTTTTTTTCCTCTAATTTTTTTTGCCTCTTCTGAACTTAAGTTTTGTAGAATATGTACACTATTAAAAAATATTACTATAGCAGTATATTAGCTTAAATACAATCTATGTGTATTTTACGAAATTTCGTAATATTGCTCTAACTTCGTCTTTCAGAATATTACAAATATTCTAAAAGACGAAGTTAGAGCAATATTAAGAACATTTCCAAAAGTCGAAATTGCGATGCGAGTAATATAACACGCAATAATCGCATGAAGATTTCAACTTAGCACTGCTATATTCCATATTCTAGCCTAATATGGAATATAGCTGTGCTAAGTTAGCACTGCTATATTCCATATTAGGCTAGAATATGGAGTATAGCAGTGCTAAGTTGAAATCTTCTTGCGATTATTTCGTGTTATATTACTCGCATCGCAATTTCGACTTTTGCAAATGTTCTTAATATTGCTCTAACTTCGTCTTTTAGAATATTCGTAATATTCTGAAAGACGAAGTTAGAGCAATATTACGAAATTTCGTAAAATACACATATAGATTGTAATTTAGCTGTCTACCCTTTCCAGTGCCATGAATACCAGGCCTGTGGGATCTTTATTATGTATATCTTTATAATGTTTCGATAGACAATGCTTGTCATATCCCTTTCTAATATTAGCTATATGTTCAGCTAGCCTGGTCTTCAAGGGACGTTTAGTTCTCCCTATATACTGTCTCCTACAAGGGCACTGAATGAGGTAGACGACTCCTGTTGTGTTGCAGGTTAGGCAATCTTTGATCTCCCATGTATATTTATTTTGTGTTGAGGAGATAGTGGTAGTTTTTCTACACATGGGATTAACCTTGCATGCCATGCACTTCCCGCATTTAAAAAAGCCTTTTAAATTCATCCAAGTGCCTAAAATTGTGTTCTCCTTTTTCATTATTTTGTGGTTTTTAATTGATGGGGCTATTTTTAGACCTAAATTAGGCACTTTGGTGAATATTAATGCCGGGTTAGTTGGTAGTAGGTGGCCTATCTTTTTGTCACTTAAAATGTGATGCCAATGGGTTTTAATGATTTTCTGTAGCCGTTTATGGCTATTATTAAATGGAAAAATGATTTTGTTATTAATAACCTCACTATCTTGTGTTACCTCAGTCTTACTTGTTTTATTCGTGAAAAAGGTACTTCTGTCTAATTTCCTAGTTTTTTCCAGAGCTAGATTGATTACTTTTTCGGGGTATTGTCTTTCCATAAATTGATCTTTCATCTTAACCGCTTCCTCCTCAAAATCTTCATCTTGTGTACAGTTTATTTTTATCCTACGGAACTGGCCATAGGGCACATTGATTAGCCAGGTCGGCAAATGGCAACTGGAAAACTGTATGAAACTATTTTTTGCGGTGGGCTTCGAGAATGTATTGCAAATGTACCTTTGTTCTATTGATCTAATTTTAAGATCCAAAAATTCTGTTTCATTTGCAATACTTGCAGTAAATCTCAGGTTTAGCTGGTTATGATTAATTTCTTCTAGGAAAGAGTCTAATTCTTCTCTACTTTTATTCCAAATAAAGATGACATCATCTATAAATCTCCGCCATAGGACCAGATCCACCCCCAGCCGGGGCTTGATGATATTATATTCCCATTGGGCCAAGAACAGATTGGCATAGCTTGGGGCGAATCTGGTTCCCATGGCGGTTCCGCACTTTTGTAGGTAAAAATTACCTTCAAAATAAAAATAGTTATGGGTCAAGATATAATTGATACCCTCTAAAATGAATTCAATACAAGCTTCGTCCATTGTTCCATCTCTTCTTAGTTGTTCCCCTACTGCTGATGTACCTTGTTGATGGTCAATCACAGTATATAGTGACTGGACATCAAGAGTGCCCATAATCCACCCTGTTTCAGTTTGCATTTCTTCTAATATTTTAATTATGTGGGTTGTATCTTTAATGTAGGAGGCTGTTTTCTTCACTACCGGTTGCATCTGTACATCTATATATTTAGATAAATTAGACGATATTGAGCCAATACCCGAAACTATCGGTCGACCTGGTGGTTTATCCAGACTTTTGTGTACTTTGGGGAGACAATAGAAGACTGGTAGTCTCCCTTGTGTCCCCAAAATAAAATCATGTTCTTGTTTAGAAATTACTGTACGTTCAAGACCTTTCAAACACAATAGTTTCAGGTCTTGCTCAAAGCCATCTAATGGATCATTTTTCAACTGAATATATGTTTCGCTATCAGTTAGTTGGCGTAGGCATTCTTCATTATAATCTACAGTATTCAAAACGACCACTGCCCCCCCTTTGTCTGCGGGTCGTATTGTGATGGCTTCATTTTTTTGTAATTGTCTAATAGCATGATGTTCCTGTCTTGTTAAATTATCCTGGCATGTAAATCCTACTTTCAATTTACGTATATCCTCTTCCACATTTCTTTGAAACGTAGCCATTTCAGCACTGATTTCATGTCTGGGAAAAAAAGTGGATTCATTTTTTAATATGGATCTATCTGGTTGTGTCGATGTATTCTTCATTATTGGATTTTTAAAAAAATGCTTTTTTAAACATATGTTTCTTATATATTTTTGGATCCCTATGTATGCGGAAAATTTATCCAGTTTTTCAGTTGGCGCAAATTTCAGACCTTTTTCCAATAGTTTTATTTGTGAGTTACTAAGATTAATTGAACTTAAATTAATTATTGTAGTGTTTTTATTTATCAATGTCTCCTGTGATATCTTGTTCTTTCTTGAACTTCTTCTGGTTTTTTTCTGGCCTCCGTGTGATCTTGGTGATAATTTTTCCGGGAGTCCCTTTGGTTCCTTAAGGGATATGTGTTGTAAACTCTGCCTTGGGGATTGTGATAATGGTGATTCTCTACATTCTGTGCAGAATAATGATTCTTGTGTCTCAGGTTGTATCTGTGTGTCGGTGATTCCTGAATGTGAGTTGGGGGAGTGTGTTCTCTGTGTCTTATTCGTGTCTTGTGGTGTGCTGGGGTATGGTCTAAAAAATGTTCATTGGATAGTTGGTCATATCTGTTATTAACCGTTACCGCATATCTGTTTTGTATGTTATCTTCCTCTATTTCTTTATTATTAAAGGGATTCTCCTCAAATACATTTGGGTGGTCCCTACTTTTTTCTATTTGGTGATTCTTCTGGGAATTCTTCTGGGAATTTTGATGTTTCCTTCCTTTTCTATTTATTATTTCATTTTCTATCCTGTCCAAACCCCTACATAATCTTTCTTGCCAATTCTCAAATTCCTCATTTTTTGGCAATTTCTCAACCTGTTCTTTAAGGGTTGTGATTTTAATATTGAGATCACCCAATATTTCCATTCTTCTTTTAATAATTAATTTAATAAGCGACATTGAATGTGAAGTCAATAAGGCATTCCATTCCTCTTCAAATTTGTCGCTAATTAAATCTTGTGCAGGGATTTTATTACATAGGAGACCTTTTGGTATATCCCCATTCTCTAAATATTGTTGGAGGGACCTGATTTCCCAATGTTGTTTAAGCTGTTTTTGTAAAAGTCCTTCTAATTCACGAAAAATATCCGACATATCTCTATCTTCTGGATGTGCATTTTTAACATCATTAAATTTAAAAGTCTCAGCTCTCAGCCTCTTTGTTTCCAAATGGTGCCAAATGTCCATAATCCTGTCCGAGGGAGCTCACACAAGGGTGATTTGGTAAATATAAATCTGTAGACTCAAAATGGTGGCTCACCTCAGGCAGGGTTCTGGATTAGGTGCTACTAGCCCAGTAAAGAGGAACACCCCTCGTCTGGTAGTGGAAAATGGCTAAAATCAAAATCAGGGCGAGCACTCAGCACTTGGTCCCAATTGGTTGTGGATAAAATATTTATTAAATCACAATAATAACGCGTATATTAGAAATATAAACTAAAAACTACCAATAAAATACATAATAATTCACATATATAAGAATGGATAGAAACTGTTACTAAGATCCGAAATCACTGGTGCAAATGTGATCAATCTGGGCAGTTAATAACAAAATTGCATTTCAATTTCCCATGTGCACTTTGAAATAGTTCATAAATATCGCTCCAGTATTGGTGATGAGCGAATAAATCAAGCCGTGCAAATGTAGCCAATCTGGATAGTTGGTAACAAAAAGTGCGCTTCAATTTTCCATGTGCAACTCAGAACAGTTCACGGATATCACTCCAATGTTAGTAATAAGCAGGCGGATCAGGCCGTTCCTGTATAAACACGTACTTTGGTATCTTAGGTAGCGGTGGTATAATCAAGTACCATGTAGATTTTGCAAGATACAAATGTGATGTTCCTACCTTCCACTCCGATCTCAAGAACGCCTCTATGAGCGTGTTGGGTAGTTCAGCGGCAGAAAGCAGCTCCGGCGTCTAGCTTGTAGCTGTTATGATGCGCTGTTCTCGGATCTCGCGGGATTACGCGGAGTTTCGGAGGAGGTATACGTCCTGAATGATACACAGGATTCTGTGCTCGGCGTCTTAATAATTCAAATTCTTCTGCTTATATTAATACTTGCATGGCCATGCATAGGTTGCGGAGATTTCTTTCACAGGTGTGTGCCCAGACGCGTTTCGGGAACTCTATCCCTTCGTCAGTGGTACAGCAACACCTGTGTTTCTCCGCCTTTTATGTCCAAAGATTGCACCAAATCCTGGATAACTGGAATAACTTTCAACTTGGAAAAAGACGCATGCGTTTCTTTATATGTGTTTTTGATGCGTTTTTTTTCGCACACATGCGTTTTTCATATTATAGATTCCTTTTAACATTTTCTATATTTTGCAAAAAACCAATTTGAGATTACAAGTTGCATACACAAGTTATTCTCATTTTTCTGGATAAGTAACATATAATATTGCAATAATGATATTTATGCTAAGACTTCAGCAATAAAAATACTATAAATAAATTCTGTTTCTTCATTTTTTCCTAGTACATATATTAATCTAAACCCATCATTCATTTAAATATCCAATTTTATATAACAATTTAAAATAATGAATAAATGGAAATAATGGTAAAAGCATTAATATGCTATACTATATATGTAAATAACACAAATAAAATTATAAAATTCATAAAATGTAGAATACACTTTAAAAAAAAAATATAAAGATATATATAAAAGACTTTTGAGCGAGAATATAAAAAATATTAAAATATTTTATATTAAGATAAAAATGCACATTCCATTCAGACTATAGAGATATTGAATGTAGATCTCGACTGATAGGATATTTAAATGAATGATGGGTTTAGATTAATATATGTACTAAGAAAAAATGAAGAAACAGAATTTATTTATAGTATTTTTATTGCTGAAGGGATAGAGTTCCCGAAACGCGTCTGGGCACACACCTGTGAAAGAAATCTCCGCAACCTATGCATGGCCATGCAAGTATTAATATAAGCAGAAGAATTTGAATTGTTAATACGCCGAGCACAGAATCCTGTGTATCATTCAGGACGTATACCTCCTCCGAAACTCCGCGAAATCCCGCGAGATCCGAGAACAGCGCATCATAACAGCTACAAGCTAGACGCCGGAGCTGCTTTCTGCCGCTGAACTACCCAACACGCTCATAGAGGAGTTCTTGAGATCGGAGTGGAAGGTAGGAACATCACATTTGTATCTTGCAAAATCTACATGGTACTTGATTATACCACCGCTACCTAAGATACCAAAGTACGTGTTTATACAGGAACAGCCTGATCCGCCTGCTTATTACTAACATTGGAGTGATATCCGTGAACTGTTCTGAGTTGCACATGGAAAATTGAAGCGCACTTTTTGTTACCAACTATCCAGATTGGCTACATTTGCACGGCTTGATTTATTCGCTCATCACCAATACTGGAGCGATATTTATGAACTATTTCAAAGTGCACATGGGAAATTGAAATGCAATTTTGTTATTAACTGCCCAGATTGATCACATTTGCACCAGTGATTTCGGATCTTAGTAACAGTTTCTATCCATTCTTATATATGTGAATTGTTATGTATTTTATTGGTAGTTTTTAGTTTATATTTCTAATATACGCGTTATTATTGTGATTTAATAAATATTTTATCCACAACCAATTGGGACCAAGTGCTGAGTGCTCGCCCTGATTTTGATTTTAATATGGAATATAGCAGTAAGTTGAAAACGCCACTGACTGGAGCAGCCAGGAAGCCAGGAATCCAAAGGACAGGTAAGAACAACTTTAGGGAAGTGGGAAAGAAAAAAATATAATAATAAAAAAAAAAAAAAAAAAATAATATTCGATTTTGCGAATATATAGAACGATATTCTAAATATTCGCGAAATCTCGAAATTGCGATATTCGAGAAAAAAATTCGCAATTCGAATATTCGCGCTCAACACTATTCAGTACAACAAGAAAAATATATTCTCAGTGCGTTTCTGCAGTTAATTGTGGCAAAAAAATTTAGGGGACTTTTTCAGTACAAAAAGAAATATATAGGGGTGTTTTAATTTCCATTTAATTTGTTTAGTTCAGCTGAAAGTATTTCAGGCAGAGAAGTGCCAGGCCATGCAGAGAGGAGTGGCAGAGGCCTGAAAGTTTCTAGTGCAAGCTGAGGTCACAGCAGAGTAAGGGGGCGTGGCAGCAGGAGTCACAGCAAGAGGCCTGAGGGAGTCACAGCAAGAGGCCTGAGCTCCCGATGTCATCTAGCGGCCGTATTATGACCAGCAACCCAGCGGTTTTTGATTGGTTAGCTTGTTCATTCATGTCATCCCACGTGACATCAGACACCCCCAGCCAACAGTCGGTGGGTTTGTTAGACACAACCCTTAGTTGGCATGGCCTGGGGGCAGGCCCTGTTGCACTCACCTGTCCTCAAACTGCCTCTGGCCTTTTCTGTTCCCTCACCGTGAGAAGTACTACATGATGTGGGCTCAGCTCCGCTTTTCAGCAAGGAAGAGCTAATAGAGGAGAGTCAGCAGCTACTGCCCAGCTAAGATCTGGAGGAGACATCCGCCGCTTCTTCCGCTAGGCGGGCACGTAGTGAAGAGGAGGTCAACATGGCCATATTTAGAATATGTGGTGTAAGGGATCGCCTCTTATTCGGGGGTCATTCTCACAATGATTTTCATAACCACTGGGTTTCAGGTCCAAACAGTGCAATTTATTTTACACTCTTCATACACAACATGGCATAAAACAAAAGCCTGCCCGTCTGGGCTCTACCTAAACATAATAAACATTGTATCCCTAACTCGGCTATACGATAGTGTTCCCACATGGAACCAGGTGCGTCTTACCCCAGACATACAGTCCACCAGCCCTCAGGCTGTAACAAATGCAGTACCTTTGGAGGGGGTTGTGGTCTAGCAGTCCTTCTGACTCTGACCTTTCAATGCTTGATCCCGGGTGTTGCTGAGTCCCCCAAAGTCCAGGCTATTGCATAGTCTCGTGGCCCCTCAGCCTTGCCTAGCTAAGACCACACTAACAGAGCCTCACCAGGCCTCTGTCTGCACACTCTCCAGAGTGAGACACACCCAGGATCCAGTAGCAGGATTAAATTGGATCCCTGGACATGAGCATGCTCTAAGTCCTGGACTGGAATCTGGGGAAACAACACCTCAAATGTTCACATTGCCACATATCCCCCCCTCTGTTCAAACCTGTGGGGGTGAACACATGTACCAACTGGATGCTCGTGACAGGGCATCCGCATTTTCTTGCCATCACCTGGCTCAACCTTCCCCCTGGAAGATGTGGTCAGCGTCAGAGGCTTCCCTTTATTTTGCCAGACCCATGCCATCAGTGCTTGGTTTGTTACCCACACTGACATCTTGCCCAAGAGACATTGTCTACAATGTTCCCATGTCCATGTGACAGGCAGACCCTCACTTTTTATCTCTTTCTCTCTCTTTGACTTACACAGCTGCTTCAGCCGAGCACGCTTCTTATGACTCGCCTCTTTTTGTCTCTTTAGTTTAACAGCAGATTGTATATTTCATTTTCCTTTACTCTTAGAATTTCGATCTCGGCTTCTGGAACTCCCTTCAGAATATATTTTTATGCAAACGACAGACTCTCTGTTTGA